>NC_137071.1:110695684-111177042 GCF_951640355.1 Cnephaeus nilssonii
ACTGCAGTCCTGGGATAGTCTTGGGGTGCGGGGTTGGGGGTGAAGGAGCCCAAGAGTCATACCAATGGAAGTGAACATGCCCTTGCCCATAGTAAGACCGCTGGAATGGAATCCCACTGGCCCTGGAAAATGAAATATAGGTAAAGTTTCAGTGTTCCTGTATTCACCAGCTTGGAAATTAGCAGGCTCTCTGGAACAGTAGGTAACTGGGGATCCCTGGGCACCTCTAGCAGCATTTGTCCACCATATCATTATCTACCTTACAGACCAGATTGACTCTAGCTTTTATTTCTGCAGGGTCTCTGCCAGTCAGCTACTAGGTATTGACCTGCTTGCTAACTCCTCTCTCTGGGGCCCTCCCAGATGCCAGGTAGGCAGCAGGAGTGGCCAAGCTGCCAGCATTTCTCACTTAACCCACGGAGCATCACTTCCCACCAGCTGAGTAACCTTGGATGGTCACCGCATCCCTGAAGGTCTTGGTCATTTCCATAACTGTGAAAGGATCTATCATGTTCAGAAGAAGGAGAACCCTGAGGGAGTGTTGAGGAGATACCTACACTCGTGCACACACAGGAAGTTGCCAATGCCATGGCCTGTCCCGTGACCATAATTGAGTCCAACCTCCCACAAGGCTTTGCGGGCAAAGGCTTCCAACATTGGTCCTGGAAGAGAGATGGCCCCCAGTCAGTCTGCTGGACCCCAAACTATTCACCTTGCTGCTTTTTTGCTCTCTTGTTTCAGAGCCAACTACCAGGATGTTGCCTGTGGAGAGGGGCCGCTGAGAGACAGGTAAGCCTGTACTATCTCCAGCACACCTTACATTGTACCCATTATCTGGACTGATGACTTTATTACAATTTCTCCACATCTGTCAAGACACCTACTTCCTCCAGGAATCCTCCCATGACTCCTGCAGCCCACACTAACCTTCCCAAACTAAGCTTAGATTAAGAGGCAGGAGGCCTGGGTTCAAAGCCTGGCTCTCCTAGTGACTCTCTGTGTAACCTTGGGCAAATCACTTTCTCTCTCTAGGCTGGGTTTTCTTATCTATACAACATATGGGTGATGATATAATCCCTCCCCCCCCCCCAGTAACTTCGCCAGGGTGGTGGTCTGAGTCTAGTAAAATCAGTGTCAAAGACTCTGGGTCCAGCCTGGTCTCTGAAACCTACCTGATGTGCCAGCAGGAAAGATGAGTCTGGACAGATCGATATTTCCTATCAACACGCGGGTATATGCCTCCTGATGGGGGGGTGGGAGGGGAAGAGGGAGAAATAGGTGGAACACAAGAAAGGGAGCCCGAGAGTTTCCAGCTGTTTGGCCTGTGTATATGCAGGTGTGTGGGCCCAAACCTGTTTCTGTGTGTGTGTGTGTGTGGGGGGGGGGGTGTTGGGAGGGAGGTTAATGTTCATGTGTGGTCACCCAGGTTCTAGAACAGGCGTCCTCAAACTTCGGCCCGCGGGCCACATGCGAGTGTTTTTGCCGTTTTTTGTGTTTTTTTTTTTTACTTCAAAATAAGATATGTGCAGTGTGCATAGGAATTTGTTCATAGTTTTTTTTTAAACTATAGTCCAGCCCTCCAACGGTCTGAGGGACAGTGAATTGGCCCCCTGTTTAAAAAGTTTGAGGACCCCTGCTCTAGAATATGCCCAGAGGTGGCTGAGGGGGACCTGCCCAAAGCTTGGTGCATGGTATGCTTGTAGATAGATGGTGAGCTAAGACAGTGACAGCAGGGGCTTGCACCCTTATTCCCATTATCATGATCATCCTTTAGATTTTTTAAGGTTTTAAATTTGGGTTGGTGTCTGTTAATGTGCCAGGTCAGCCTCGTTTGGTCAGGGCTGTTACCTTGTGGAAAAAGAAAGGAAAGTGGTCCTAGCCGATTTTGCTCAGTGGATAGCGTTGGCCTGTGGACTGAAGGGTCCCAGGTTTGATTCCAGTCAAGGGCACATGCCCAGATTACAGGCTTGATCCTCAGTAGGGGACATGCAGGAGGCAGCCAATCAATGGTTCTCTCTCATCATTGATGTTTCTATCTCTCTCTCCCTCTCCCTCTCTGAAATCAATAAAAATATGTTAAAAAAAGAAAAAAGAAAGGAAATTGGGCTGACAGCAGCCTCTTTTTTCCTGGTCAGGCTCTGTAGCAATGTGTTGGGTCCCCTTCAACGCGCGCGCGCGCGCGCACACACACACACACACACACACACACACACACACATTTTTCATCTCAGGCAGGACAGCCTAGGGCAGCAGATTCAACCCACTAAACTGTGAGCTCCTTGAGGCCTAACCAGTGCTGACATTTTCGCTGTTTCCAGCACAATGCCTGAACCACAGTCTGCTTGCTGAATGCATGAATGCAGCCCCCTGCTCCCCACCTTCCCCAGAGGCCCCCTAGTGAACATAGATGAGGTCCCAGCCTCTGCACCAAGCAGACCAGCCCTCACTGCTTCCTGAAAAGCCCCAGCTCCTTTCCACCTCTGAGACTTTCCTCCTGGAATGCCTTTCTTCCTCCTTTCTGCTGAGCACAGAGCTAGGCACACAGACAGCACCAAGTAAGTATTTTGTTCATTGATTTCCTGAAATGAGATGATGATAAGCTTGGGCACATATAAATGAATGCCATTCACATAATGGTTATGGACTACTTCCAATGAGAGCACACAGGCAGCCACACAGATTATGAAGTTCTTTTGGTGGCCTGAAACATCTCCGGGGAAGAACCCGGGAACACTGGGTTTTGTGGTACTAACTTGCTGTGTGAATGTGGGCAAACTACTTAACCTCTCTGGGCCTCAGATTTGATAAAATGAAAGGACTCTTAGTAGAGTGATCTCTTGGGTGGCCCCAGAATGAGGATGGGGAGAGGAATCTAGGTTTAATGCTTACCTTTTGGAAAGCAGACGGGGTGCCCCAGTGGACTGTTCTGGTGATGTCTGTGGTTCCGCCCCTGTGTAGAAGGAAAATCAACATGTCCAGCTCTGCTGAACACCTGGGGGTAGTGATCGTGCCTGTGTGCTTCCTGTGTGCTCTCAAGGAGGGTTTGAGTGGCAGGGCTGGGACAGGGGTGGGGTGGGAGTTGAAAGGAAGATGGCTGCCATCAGCAAATGCCCATCTTCAGCATTTACGGGTGAAGGAGCTGCAAAGCTATCAAGATCAAATTACTATATTGTTGGGCAATCTTCATTTTTCACAAACAGCTCCCCATTCTGGCTGTTTTTAAACTTGGCTCACTCTAAAAGCAAGGCTTCTTTCACGCCTGGCCAGCGTGGCTCAGTGGTTGAGTGTTGACCTATGAACCAGGAGGTCGGATTTGATTCCCAGTCAGGGCACTTGCCCAGGTTTCCGGCTCTATCCCCAGTGGGGGGCATGCAGGAGGCAGCAGATCAATGTTTCTATCTCTCTCCCTCTCCCTTCCTCTTTGCAATCAATAAAAATATACTTAAAACAAAAATAAAAGCAACACTTCTTCCAGGCTTTGTGAGAGGTGGGAGGGGATTGTCACAGATCCAGATCTGGGAAACAGATCCAGAGACATCATAACACGCACACATCCAGATAGTTATTTACTATCCATAGAACACTTTTGGCAGCTCCCTTGGAAGGGAGATAGAGCAGGTTTCATTCTCTCCATTTCACAGATGAGGTAATTAAGGCTGGGAGGCCCTGTCCCTCTCTGAGCCTCAGTGAAGCCAGCCCTGAATCAAGCACTCACTCTCCACACAGTTGCTCTACTGTAAACATGGATCTTGCCCAGGAATTTGCTCAGAGTCCCAGTGAGCTGAAGCCAGAAGCCAAAAGGCTGACTCCAAACCACCAGCTGCAGCTGTTCTCCCAGGATGGCCCTTGTGGCCACCCCGGGAGCGGGGGAGGGGAGGAATGGTCCCAGGGCCCTGGGGACTCCTCCTTGGGAGCAGGTCACAGGGTGTGGCAGACTTCTTCAGAAGGAGAGAAGAAGTGAGGTGACTGACCATTTCCCTGGCCTCACCCTGCTCTGAGCATGCCCCAATCCAGCAACGCCCCACAAATTCACTTCCCCTTTGCACACTGGCTGTGCCCAGTACACAAAGAGCCACACTGGTCACTAAGAAAGGCTGCTGGGCTGAGTGCCTGCTCTTCTGGCTCCCAGGGCTGCACTCAGAACATGCGAAATGCCTTTGTCATTAGCACATTCACCATTTCTACAAGATAGAGGATGACAAACTGTTCGAAGCTACTCCTCCATCAGTCCCAGCACCACTACTTTTCCCCAGTCCACTTGCTTCCTAGATGAGAAGGGAAACTCTTCCAGCTCCTCTCAGCTCAGCTCCTGTGTGAATGATTGGTTACATATTTGGAAGGAATGGGGTTAGCCTGTTCTGCATGGCTGGCATATCCGGGTGTTCAGGGTGTGCACTGTGTAAGGGTAACACATCTAAAGGAACGCCATTCACTTCATGGTTCTGTACTAATTTTAATGAGAGCACACAGGTAGACACACAGATTGTGAAGTCATGGTGCAGGGGCTACAGCAACCTCTTACACAGAAACATCTTACAGCAAAACATTGATCTGCTGCCTCCTGCGTGACCCCCACTGGAAATTGAGCCCGCAACCTTGCCAGTGTGGCTTAGTTGATTGGGGTTGTCCCATGCACCGAAAGGTTGCTGGTTTGATTCTTACATGCTCGCACATGCCCAGGTTGTGGGCTCCATCCCCGTGGAGGCGGGGGGGGGTGGTGCAGGAGGCAGCTGATCAATGTTTCGTTCTTGCATCATTTAACTCTCGCATCAATGTTTCTTTCTCTCTCTCCCTCTCCCTACCCCTCTCTCTAAAAATCAATGAAAAAAAATATTTAAAAAACAAACAAACATAGGACAGTGCCCTACATGTGGTTGTGCATGCACTCAGAGGAGCACACACAGACACATACCCATGCTCTTGTGGGCCTGTTGCTTTTGGATTCTGCCCCTACCACCAACCTGACATGGTCACCTCACCCATGCAGGTGGGAGGGGAGGGGGCTGAGAAGGATGCATGGCCTGATGGTGTGTGCATGAGTGGGTGAGAGTATGGGTACACTGTGCAGCAAGGCAGGGCTGCTAAGCATGCCTGTTCAGACTGTGTAATAATATGTGGGTTTAAAAACATTTTATCTGAGCCAGAGGAATCATCCTGATTCTCACTGAGGTGCTGCATGGGCAACCTTACTGTTTTGGTCTCTGTGCATTTCCCACTGTGTAGAAACATCCACCCCCCACCCCCGCCAGTGTAAAAATGAGAAGGCTCATTCAATGCAGGCCTCTCCTTTCTCAGATGAAGAATCCATGACCAGGATGGGAAAGCTTTGGCCAGCTATTGGCCACCCAGGGTGTCTGGGCTGAAACAGCCAGGCCAGAGCATGGTAGGGGCTACATACCAGTATTGTCCCCCAGAATCCACCAGGTACATCTCATCTGAAGTCAGCTTGCGGTGTACCTCCTTTGATGGGCTGAGAAGGAGAGAGATGCTGAAAAAAGGAACAGCCTATCCCTGTGTTGGGTGGGGTGGGGGTCCTCTATGAAAGCAGAGGAATACCCTCACCCCTGGGGGCTGGACTTCCAGGTTGACTCCTTTAGTGGAGTCATTATCTCCCAAAGGGCCCTAGGAAAGTCCTTAGCTTCTGCCACTAATGTCCTCAGCATGTATCTATTTATCCTGCACTTCACAAGCAAGGCCCTGGTCTCCAGGGAGGAGAGAAGGAAAGAGCCCAGAATGTGGGGGCTGGGAGAACCGCAGAGAGCACCCACTGCAGTCATCACCTTTTACATAAGGAGAAACAAGTCTGCAGAGGCCAAGGGAATTGCAAAAGCCACGGGGTAAAGTGGGGAGGGAGCTGGGCCTGGACTCTTTCTCTAACTTCCTGCTGCCTCCTAGAGCAGAGGGCCCTGAGGAGCCAAGGTGCAGGAACTCAAGGATGGGGCTGGAGAGCAAGGTTTGGTAGGACCGAGGAGTTCCTACCTAGGCCAAGGCAGATGAGGGCTTGGGAGATGCCACGGGAGGGAATTCTGGGATAGGCTAGGCTGGCCCTTGGAGGATGTCTGACCTAGCCTTGTTGTGCCCATGCCAGGCTGAGGCATCTGGTCAGCTTGACCCCCCAAATTTCATCAGGCAGGTCTACAGGTGTTTGTGTCCTATGGAGCCAAACATTTGGCCAGCCTACATCTTGGGCCCTTAGTTGGTTTAGGCTGAATGAATGGGCCTTTCTCTCCATGTGCTTGCAAGCTTTAAGAATTAACTAACATAAATAACTCACAGGACACCGAGGAAAAACATCCAGCATCAGCCCTGCTTCCGTTTCAGATCCCTTAGCCATCAGTGCTCACAAAGTCACAGCCACTTGGGGGAAAATTGCTCAGGCCTTTTAATTCTAAGGAGATATTCCGCCCCAACCTACCCACTAGGCCCCACTCCCTACCCCCAGCCCCCACGGTGCTAAAGGCCTCAAAGTTTAAATATGGACTCAGGTCCCAGAGCATTGCTTCCTCCACCCCCACTCCCCCTGCTCATACACTGGGATCCCTAGAAAATTCTTTTTCCTGAAGTACCTGTAGTGGGCCAGGGCAGCATTCAGACCACTAGCAGAGATGGTTTGGAAACTGGGTCCAGAGGAAAACTCTTCTTCTCTGCAAAGTACAAGGCAGGAATGGTCAATGAATGGGCCCAAGATATCTAACAAGGGCAATTGAAGGTCACAGCTGCCTCTACCTCAGCCAGACTCTCCCAGTCCCACCTCTTGATTCTGTCTTCCCAAGTCCTGACCTGCCACTTATAGAGCATTCAAGGTCAGAGAAGGAGGGACTGTACACACTAGTTATTCCTCCTCCACCTCCATTTTACAGATGGGGAAACCAAGGCCTGTATGACCCACAGTATGTTCGTGGTAAAGCAAGAGTGAAGAAACCTAGTTCCCTGTATTTAAAAACTTCCCTATCCCTGGAGCAGCATCCTTCACCTCAAACCTACAGCCTGCCTATGACCTGGTGCTCTCAGGAAACCTCCATCTTCACCTTAAGATTCTCAAGTGGTCCAGGGGCCAATAGACCTGAAACAGCTATCCCCAGGGACAATGGGCTATGCCTGAAGCAGACACTAGGGGGTGATATTGGGTTGTGGCCCTTGAAGTTGTTCTACTGTCAGCTGGGGCTGGAGAATGTCATTCAACACCCCCTGCCCAGCTCCAGGACCACCCAAGAACGGTCACTCCTAGTTCCAGAGAGGCCCCCAAATACAAGGATGGACTTCCTCCCCCCAAAGTATAGAGACCAAGTCCCCCTCCCTCCCTCCCTCACCCCCACATTAAAAGATAGTCAGCCAAAAAGGACAGCCGTGGTCCTTTACCTTCGGAGTTTGTCCAGCAGCTCTGCCCCTGAGAACTCGTCCACTATGCCTTTGGGCACGTTCTTCTCCAGCCAGACCAAGTAGCGGATCAACGACACGGCATCCTGCACCTGGAACAGGGCAAGCAGAGAAACCAGCTGAGGAAGAGTCTCAATCAAGGCTCCGGGATGATGGGACCAGGAGGCTGGTCTGGGAACTGAACTTTAAGAACATGAGGGTTTCACCAGCTATCCTATCTAATAAAACAGTGATGGGCAACCTTTTGAGCTTGGTGTGTCAAACTTCGCCAAAAAACTGAGCATAACTTGGGTAGTGTGTCACTTTGAGGAAAAAACATTATTTCGCAAATGTTTCATCCTCAGGAGCAGCAAATGTTTCATCCTCGGCATGCGGCCACCTCAGCAGCCGCGTGTCATCAGAAATGGCTACGCGTGTCAGTGCTGACACACGTGCCATAGGTTCGCCATCACTGTAATAAAAGGTTAATAAGCAAATTAACCATCACTCCATCACAAAGATGGTGGCATCCATAACCACAATATGGTGGCGCCCAGTCCTCTCAGCCCTGCCAGTGTCCCCCAGTCCCGGGGCGGTGGGGGGGTGCGGGGAGCGGCTTCTGAGAGCGGGCAGTATGAGCGGCCTGGCGGAATGCTTGCCTCATCACCACACAAGCGTTCCACCCCGGCTGTGGAGGGCCTCTGGGCAGCGGGCACAGAGTGGCCGGGGAGGCGGGGGGAATCCTTGCGTCGTTGCCCCGGCGACGAGGCAAGTGTTCCGTGTCCGTCTGCAGATGGGCCTCTGGCCAGGCTGGGGAGCGTTCCGCGCCCAGCCACAGATAGGCCTCTGGGCAGCGGAGAGACTCTGGGCAGCTGGCGCAGAGTGGCCAGGCCCCACAGAGAGCTACTGGAGCACGGATTCGTGCGCAGGGCTACTAGTTTGATAATATGAAGGGATTCTTGTTAGTGTTTATGTATGTGATCACAGGGTGGTGATGTTTTGAAGAGTCCTTGTCTTTTAGAGATATTTACTGACGTGTTGACAGAAGAAAGGATATAATATCTGGAATTTGCTTTAAGGTCACCCAGCAGCAGAGGGTGGGTAGTGGAGGAGATGAATATGGGTTTGCAGACAAAATGGAATTGGCCATAATTGATGACAGTTGAAGCTCAGTGATGGTGTATGGGAATCATTATGCCATTTTCTCGATTTTCACATATGTTTAAGATTTTCCATAAGAAAAAGTTTTTTAAAATGAGGTGCTTTATCCTTATTTTATTGGGAATATCCAAAAGAGTGAGTCATTCTCTTGCCAGGGTGAGAAAATAATTACAGCGAACACTTATTTAACACTTGGAATGTGCCTGACGGTGCTCAAAGCAATACATATATCATTTAATATAATAATTATATGTATATAATTATATATAATTACCAATTTATATAATTCATCTGATTATTACATATTTGTATAATTATATATTTACTAGGGGCCCGGTGCATGAAATTCGTGCACTGGGGGTCGGGGGTCCCTCAGCCCAAACTGCCCCCTCTCACATACTGGGAGCCCTCAGGGGATGTCCTACTGATGGCTTAGGCCCACGCCCCACAGGGAGTGGGCCTAAGCCGCAGTCTGGCCTCCCTTTGTGGGAGGCAACTGGGCTGGTCAGGGGAAGGCACCAGCCCCATCACCCCACTGCTGCAGACACTGTCAGTCACCACAGCCACCAAGGTGTTTTCATCAACACGGACTCCAGTCCCTTCACCAAGAAAAAATGACAACTTTCTTTAGGCATTTTCAAGATGTGTCTTTCATAGGATATGCATTTCTTTCTTTATTTTTTATCCTCACCTGAGGATATGTTTCCATTGACTTTTAGAGAATGTGGAAGAGAAAGGGAAAGACAGAGAGAAACATCAAAGTGAGAGGAACACTTTGATTGGTTGCCTCCTGCATGAGCCCTGATCTGGGACCCGGCCAGGGAGGAGCCTGCAACCTAGGTACATGCCCTTGATCAGAATCAAACCCAAACCCTGCTGTCTTCAGGCTGAGGCATTATCCACTGAGTCAAACCAGCTAGGGCAGGATATGACATTTCTTAGCCTTCCAGCAGTGGACCTTCATTTTTTCTCCAGAAGTGTGGTGGAAAAACCCTAGATCACCTTTTTGGATTCTTATTACCCAAGTTACTAAGAATATTACCAGTGGCATATAGGAAGCTTAGCCAATGTGCAGTCAGAAAAGGTGTTTCCTCTATAGTTCACACCAATGGAGGGCTGGCCCTGCCTAAACCAGCAGTCGGACATCCCCTAAGGGGTCCCGGATTGGAGAGGGTGCAGGCTGGGCTGAGGGGATGCCCTCCCCCCCCCCCGCGCACTACTTTCATGCACCGGGCCTCTAGTGTATCATAGATAGTATAATATCTATATATATAAAAGGCTAATATGCAAAGTGTCCCCTCAGGCGTTCGACCAGGAAAACAAGTTTGATCGCTTGCTATGACGTGCGCTGACCACCAGGGGGCGATGCAGAACATGGTGGGTAACAGCAGGGCACTGAGGGAGTGAGGGAAGGAGGAGGCAGGGAGGGGAGGGGAACTGCACGGGTGGCGAGGGAAGAGGTAGGCAGGGGGAACCGCACAGTGCCTATGCACGGGTGGTGAGGGATGAAGGAGGTGGAGAGGCGGGGAACCAAATCAGCCCTGATTGCCAGCCAGGCCTAGGGACCCTACCCGTGGATGAATTTCATGCACCGGGCCTCTAATATATTATATATTTATTTAATCTTCCAAACAACCCTATGCTGTAGATTGCTATTTTAATCCACATTTTACAAATGCAGTAACTGAGGCCCAGAGAGGTGAAGCCACTTGCCCAAGGTCACCCAGCTAGGAGGTGAGCTAGAGTTGAACTCTGATACCCTAACTCCAGGGCCTAAACCACTGTACCATGCCAGGAGTAAGGGAGTAAAGCACTGGCTTATGCCTAGGAATTCTGTGTCCACTTCTGTTTCATTGAAGAGGCTTCTTCAGGCTCCTCCTGCAGGGTCCCCTTTGTAACCCCTCAGACTGGGAGCTCTGAAAAGGCTGTTCTGCCTGCCCATGGACTTACGTGGCTGGCCCTGAGGAGGGTCTGCTCCTTGCTGTTTTTCACCGCCTTGGTTACCATCACTGGAGAGTAGGTTTCTGCTATGACTTTACCCTGTCATGGGCAGAGAAGAAGAGGTCTGAGAACCTTTTCCAAGGCACAGTGTGTTTGAAATGGATCGACAAGAAATCCCGACTGAAGGGAGACTTGCCCATCCCTATGGTGGCAATAACTTTTCCTTGTGTGCTTTCTGGCTACTCAGGTCTTTCCTAGTCTTCCATGGCCACCTTAACATTCCCTCCTTTCTGCCCTTCTATCACTCCCTGCCTCTGGATCCCACCAGTGCTCTGGGACGGATCAGAGCCTGGCCCCCACTAGTCGATGGGCTGTTCTGACAGTGTGAGTTTCCTGCCCATCATATCCAAACATCTATCACTTATTGAGCACCTACTGTGTGTCAGGCACTGTGTTTTACATGCGCTATTTCCTCTATAGCTCCTCAGAGCAACTCCTCTGAGGTTGGGACTCTTACCGCCATTTACAGGTGAGGGAACAGAGGTTCAGCTTGGATGAGTCAGTTGTCCAAGGTCATTGAACAACAAGTTGGGGCAAAGCCAGGACTGTCTCAGGCTTGGCATCCTCAAAGCCTCTGCTCTACCAAGCTGTACTCCCTCTAGCCTCCTTGACAATCTCTGAGTTCTCTGTGGACAAACAACTGGTTCTTCTTCTTCCTTCTTTTCCCAGGGAGGCCTAGAAGGGGGCTCACTGCACCATTTCTGACTGACCAGCTGCCTGAATGGCTGAGGAACTTATCAGGGCTGGAGTAGGGCAGTGTCTGGCCTGGGCTGGGGCCTGGCAAACCCACCTGGGGTATCACGTTGTAAAACGCATACATAGTATTGCTGGTCCCAATCCAGATCCTCACAGCTCCTGAGGCATAGGCTTGGACGCTGTCATAGACTTGGCTATAATCTTCGAGTTGCACACACATGGGTCCTGTGCAGCTGGAGTTCAGATACTGCAGGGTCTCGGAGTTAAAGCGACTCTTGTTTACAAATAATCTGGGTAGGGAGGCAAGATCAGGAAGATCCTGAAAATCTCTAAGGACAACGCAAAGGACCCGAGGCCCTTTGTTGCTGAAGGCCAGGGAGCGGGAGTAGGGAGTAGACCAGGTTTGGAGTAGGTGGGAACAGCGGTCAAAGGGTCAGGAAAAACTCCAAGCTCATGGAAAGGCTGCATACGGTAGTAGGGTAAGTGGTGGAACAGTGAGGGGTAGAAATGGGAGGAAGTCCAGCACAGCAAGCCAAAGAAAAGCAGTACCTGATGGACGAGTCCGTGAGCAGCGTGTAGGAATAGAAGACGGGGTTATAAGGGATGTCACTACTGCGCAGATTGAAGAGCCCTGGGGAGGAGGAAGGGGACTATGTATGAGGCTGAACTGCCTGAAGCCAGCACATTTGACGCCTATGCCGCACTATTTCCTTTGGCACCCCAAAGATTGCCAGCAGCACCCCTGCTTCATCTACCTTTGCATATTTCTCAGTCTTTGGGGGTGGGGGTGTCTTTGAGGCAGGGATGAGAGCTATGGACCCTTCTCTCAGAAAAATGCAGATGCCCAGCCAGCAGTAAGCACAGAGTTTCAGGGGGTTCCCAGATTATCTGAAGCCTAGAGCTGGGGTCAGATAAGAAGCCCTGGGCCACACAGGGACAGAACAGAGCTTCATTGGGTGCTATAGCTGGATGTGTGAGTGCCATGGGATGGGGGCAGGGCTGCTGGGAGGTGTTTGCTGAGCCTCTTCCCCTTCATGAGACAGAAACCTTTGCTGTTGTGTTCAGGCAATTCCTCCAGTGGCCTGGGGGATGGCCCCGGATTGCCCTGGGCTTCTTTGTTGCTTTATTCAGTAGATATGATCTCCTTCCCTCTCCCCTTAGTTCCCATAGGCCATGGCCACAGAGCTCTCAGAAGTGGTGGACACCTGGTGGCTGGGGGAGGAGTCCTATACTGCAGGGTCCAGGAGGCTTGGGGGTTGGAGGAAGCCAGTCGCCCACATGTGTACTCACAGGCTGTCTCATCAAGCATTGACAGAAGCACAGCAGTTGGGGCCTTGCGATGCTTCTGCATCTGGCTGCGGATGTTAGATACTTTCTCCTGCCAGGTGCTCCCTAGAAGCAAAGGAGCCCAAAGAAAGCATGAGTAATATACCTTCCCTTTGACACTCTCTGAGGGGGCTCCCTTAGAGCAATAATTTTTCATTTCTCTAAAAGCAGTGGAACTCTTTCTTTAAACAAACTTCTACTCGCGCAGTCCTTGGGGATATGGGCTCTGGACCCATGCTATCTGGGTTCAAATCCTAGCTCTGCCATTACTAGCTGGGTGACCTTGGGCAAATTAGTTAGCAGCTCTGTGTCTTATTTTGCACAAGTGTAAAATGAGAATAGATCATAATGATAGTATCATTAGGGTTGTTATGGGGATCAAATGAATTCATATATAGGGTGTCCCCCCCAAATGTGTACACACACATTGAATAATTACAAAGGCAGTGTTTATTAAAATACATTTCATTTTCAAAATTGAGCTATCAGGCTAAAGTGTGTATACATTTTTGGGGATTCCCTGTATTTAAAAATTTTTATTGAATTTATTGTGATGACATTGGTTAGTAAAATTATACGGGTTTCAAGTGTATATTGTATTGTGTGTTCTCCACCCCAAATCAAGTCTCCTTCTGTCACTATTTATCTCCCTTTACCCTGAATGCATATTTGTAATGCGCATAGAATGGTATACTGGGGTATAGTGAGTCTGATACAACTTTCTGATCAATAAATATGCAAGCAGAACAGAGAGCAGGAAAGCAGCCCTAGTTGAAGGGCAAAAGAATAGGACTGGGCCATGTTTAAGTCTCTTCCCTGCAATAACCCTGGTGCTTAATAAGCCACAGATCTGGTCTTAAGCACTTTGTATACATTGTTTTAATTCTTACTTGGCCCATTTTACAGAGTCTTAGAGGAGGCAAAGTGACTTATCTAGGGTCTTATAGCTGGCAAGGGGTGGAGCTGAGATTTTAACCCAGTTGGTTTGACTACCTGGCTCACACTCTTAATCTGTACAGACCCTGAACTATCTTGCTAACATTGTCAGTCTCCAAACCTGTCCTTAAATTCAGTATCACAGAGCTGTACTTTCTGGGATGCTTGTATCCAGGTTCTAGGACTTTAGTTTTCATCTTTTATTCTTGCTCCCTATAAAGAACCTACCTCTACACAGGGCTAGGAATTTACCCGTAGAAGGTCATAACCCCTTAACCTTTTGCACTCGGATGTTGAGTGTGGAGTGTGACTCAGTTAGCATTAGAATAAAGGAATCGAGAAAAAAGCAAGCTAGTGCAAAGGGTTAATAGGGTCCTAGTTGGGCTCAGATATTAGCATAAATAACTGAATGCCATTAAAAAAAAAACCTGTGTGCCAACAGCTAAAACAATTCAACAAGAATCAAAGCTTTGGGTATCACACCTTTTTTTTTTCCTTTTCATTTCCCCCCACTTGGGTATGATACTTTTTAAGGTTTATTTTATTTTACTGTGGTAAAATACACGTATCATAAAATGTATCATTATAACAATTTTAAAGTGTACAATTCAGTGGCTTTAAGAACAATCACAAGATTGTGCAACCACCACCACTATCTAATTCCAGAACATTTTCATCATCCCCAAAGGAAACCCTATAGCCCTTATGCAGTCTCTCCCTATTCCACCCTCTTTCAGCCTATAGAAACCACTACTCTGCTTTCTGGCTCAATGGATTTGCCTCTGCTGGATATTTCATACAAATGGAACCATACAATATGGGGCCTTCTCTGACTGGCTTCTTTCACCTAGAATTATGCTTTCAAGGTTTATGAATGTGATAATTTTTGAGACAAATAATGAAAGAAAATTTAAATGCTCTGATATAGCCCTAGCCGGTTTGGCTCAGTGGATAGAGTATCAGCCCAAGGACTGGAGGGACCCGGGTTTGATTCTAGTCAAGGGCACGTACCTTGGTTGCAGGTTCCCCGGCTCTGGTCGAGGTGCGTGCAGGAGGCAACCAATCAATGCGTCTCTCTCACATTGATGTTTCTCTCTATCTCTCCCTCTCCCTCCCACTCTTTCTAAATATCAATGGAAAAATATCCTCGGGTGAGGATTAACAAAAACAAAACAAAAAGTAATCTGATATATACAGGTATCTTTGAGTAACCAACTTTTCAAGTTCTTTCCTTTGCTCCCTCTGCCCTTCAAAACCTATGAGTTCCTGGAGAAACAATCTCTCGTCTGTATAACTTTAGAGACTCAAGAACTTTATTTTCGGGCTTCCAGGCCCAGCTCTGGCGCCTGATGGCTCTTCCTTGAGGACTAGCAGCCAGCTCACTTGTGGGACGTGACAAAACTCATGCAACTCATGCAAATTGTCTCCCAGTTTCTGGGAGGTTTTCCTCTTTATCCCCTCCCCTTCCCGACATAACCGTGCCCTTCTTTATCTGAACCAGATAAGTTTTATGTTTGATGGAACAGCCTTGGATATAAAGTTTCTTTAAAACCTGCCAAGATGCAGAAAGAATGATTCTATAAGTTACATCAGAATGGATAAAGAAAATTGGACACAATTTTAACTTGTTTCATCAGAGCTGCTATTTTGAAATTTCCCTCCTGCTTTTTTGTCTCCTCTCCAAACAACAAATGTGCATGGACCTGCAAGTGAAAAGGGGCCTCTCAGATTGCCCAATATTCCTA
Source organism: Cnephaeus nilssonii (assembly GCF_951640355.1). Classification (NCBI taxonomy): domain Eukaryota; kingdom Metazoa; phylum Chordata; class Mammalia; order Chiroptera; family Vespertilionidae; genus Cnephaeus; species Cnephaeus nilssonii. The sequence goes on from NC_137071.1 coordinate 110,710,906, forward strand.
GGAATCCAAGTCCACTGGCCAGTTCAAAATTCCTGGGAAGTAGAGTGTGGTGGTGGCCAAGACTCTGTCTGATTCATAGTCAGTAAGTAGCCGGGTCCCGCCAGGTTTTTAGTCACTACTTACAAGAATCATAGAGCACACTGTTCTTTTATGACATATTTAGATGGTGTCAGCAGGGTTAAGGTTATTGATGCTAGAGTTTTTGGGGTCACTTAACTTTCCTTTGTAGTCCGGCTGAAACTTGAATCCTAATCTGTGCCACACACTGACCCTGATCTTATTTACTGCCTTTGTCCACCCTGGCCCACCCAACTCCAGCGACCTTAAATCTAAATTCCTCATCACAAGAGCGCTGGAACTCAAGGTTTGAATGAGTCAATGGGAGTTGGTCTCCAATACCACATCAGCAACTCATATTGTGTCTTTTCTCTCTTCAAAAGGGTGTGTTATTTTTCATCTTTCTCTGACTCCCTTGTTTTCTCTCTCCCTGCTTCCTATTGCTTCAAATACTAACACTCTTTTATTCCAGCATTTTCTAAATATGGTCTGAGGACCTTTGATTCTGAGTCACATTTGAGAGGGCTCAGAAATCTGCATTTTAAACAAACATCCCAGGCAATTGGGGTGGACATGAAGTTTTGAGAACTATTGCTTTGGTACCTCTCAGGACAATTTTTTTTTTCAGTCAAAGTAGCAGCAGCAAGGGCCTGTGTTGCTACATGTTGGGAAGGAGAGCTGGCTTGAGGATTCACCTGTGAATGCCTCCTGCAGGACATAAATGGGCTGGCTTGGAACTGGAGGCCTCTTTGAACCCCATACCAGGTCCACAAGGTTGGTTGTGATTGGCACCAGCTCTCTGTCAGAGCCTTGGAGGGCTGTGTCATAACTCTTCCAGGTGCCTGCAGAGACAGGAAGGAGTCACTTGTCCCCTGCCCACTTAAGCCTCAGGAAAAATTGTGACTCAGGCACAACTAGTCTTTATCCAGTCTGTCTCCTGTTCTGCTCCTGTAGCCCTAGCTGTCCAGAGCCTGTCCAAGCAGCCTGGCCCTCCTGAGTCCTGTCTTCTCACCTTCCTCTTTCCACTTTCAAAGACTAATTTCCCTGAGCCCACCCCAATACTGTTCATAGCCAATTGGCTAAGCTCATCTTATTAAGTACCAATGGATGTGGGGCCCTCTTTTGGTACTATCCATTTTGACTGAGCTTCAATGTCACATTCCAAAGGAATGGTGATGTTTAGGCCATTGGAAAGGCTATCAAAAAAACCATTTCTGAAGTGGGAGCCTTTAGTACATATTCACAAGGTCTCCATCCTTGGGGTCAGGCTGGCCAGTCAGCTGGGGCCCCAGAACCCAGGGAGCTGCATTCCTGCGGGGGGGGGGGAGGACTGTGCTTCTTTACTCAGAAGCCATCTCAACTTCTTTGACCCTTCCAAGCTGCCTTCCAGAAGAGGGCTACCAAGTAAGTGATTCTAGTGCCCTAATTGGTAGAGTTTCAGGTCCCAAAGGGTTGTTCTGGGTTCAAAGACATCTTAGACTATTCACCTGCTAGATCTTAATAGTTCCCTGAGTCTTCTAGGTTAGGTCTCTGCACTCATGACTTTAAAAAGTCTGTATTCATTCTTTTAAATATATTTTCATTACAAAATTCATGAATACATTCTTGTTGCAAAATATTCTGAAAGCACAAGTTCAAACACTATGTCTTTAGTCTTCCTGCCCTTCCTTCTACCAAACTATGCTTCTTTACATCCCAGGGAAGCTGAGTCATCCTCATTGGTGTGGACAAATACAGGGACTGAAGGAAGAACTTACCAATGGAGAAGAGGAGGGGGTCAAAGCCCACATGCCCTCCAGCAGGAATCTCAGTGAGGAGCCAGTTGACAATGGGAATACTGCCAACTTAGGGGAAGATAGGAAGGAACAGAGGTCACCTCCAGGGCCAACCCCAGACCCTCTAGCCAGGCTTCTGCCCGTGACAGTGCTGCCATGTGTGTCCTCCTCGATAGCAGCCTCAAAGTTTAGGAATGGCCTCGAATTTCCCCAGCTTTCCATTGGGACCCAACTTGGACTTGAATGTACCCCCTCACCTAGTACACCCCGAACTTACCGTACTCCGGGTTCCAGGGCATAGGGAACAAATCCATGCAGCCCCTTTACCTTCCTTATGGAGCTCCCAATTGCAGTCCATCTCTTGCTCAGCTTGGGTCCAGTAGCGACTGTCAGTCCAGAGACCTGCTTTCCCCATGGTCACCACTGCAGTTCCTGGGGCAGAACAAAGAAACTTGGAGGTGAGAGTGAAGGTGAGGGATGTGGTTTTATTAGTGCATGTGCAATAATCAGCAAGAGAAGCTTGGATTTCATTCAAGGAGCCAGGATCAGGGTGGGAAGCCCCTTCAAAAACTGGGACCTCATATAAGGCCTCTCTACATTTGTGCCTCATTTGGCCATGTGAAGTGATGTTTCCCTTAAAAGGACCAGCAAAGCAATACTTTGTTCCCAAGTGACCCAAGGGAATCAGTGGGCTCCTAGTGGCTAGACATAGGAGTAGGGACTGTCCCAGAAAAAGAGCTCAGGTAGTGCTAGGCTGGGCCTGGCTGTGGCAGAGGCAATGAGCATGGGAAGGAAGCCAGGAGGGCTCTCTACCTCATGCAGAAGTGTGGCTGGTGGACTATGAGATGTGTGCCCTGGGGAACCTGATGGAACACCTGCTCTGGTGACCCTTTTTGCAGTGGTGGAGGGGAGGCAGAGTAGTAAGGCTTCTGGACACCAGGTTCTGGGGTCTTGGGTGCAGAGAACCTGCCATACCAGGGTACCTGTGACAACCTCTGAGTCGACCAATAGAAGCAATGAGGGCAGGGTAATAGTTGTTACCTGAAGACCCTGTAAAGCCTGTCATCCATGTAAGCCTCTTGTCATGTTCGCCAATGTACTCACTCTAGGAAATCAACATTATTGTTAGCCTTCCTCAGGAAATCAGACCTCACATGAAAGGCTCCCAACCACATCCCAGTTGTTTTTTTTTTTTTTTTTTTGGTCATATTGATCCAGTCCTAAAAGCCAGGCATATTGGGCATCTCTTCCAGGAAGCACTCTGGAATTCCCCCCAGCTCTTAGGATCTCTTCCCTTGAACAACTATATCTCTTAGGGTCTAAACCCCACAATCTAGTACTGGAATGTTCTGCAAAGGAGTCTTGAATCCCTGGACAGAATGCAAATTCTGTGCAGTCTGGGATCATGTCTTTTGGTTCTTCTGGGTTCTTCCCTCCAACTGTCACCCTATGTCCCCAGTCTAGCATAGTACACTGAGTCCATCATAAATCATTTCTGCAGAGGGCTTTATACATTATAGTATTTTGATCCTCATAATCCTCAGACAGAGTTCATTATTCCTATCTCGCAGAAGAGGAAACTGAGGCTCAGAAGTTCAGACACTTAGCCAAGGTTCTTAGTCTTTCCCAGCAGGTGGGCAAACTAATTCAAGTAATCTTATTGACACTAAAATTCCTCCTCTTCCAAATGGGTTTGTGCTGGAAAGGTGGATGGGGTGAAGGGGGAAACAGTAGTGGAAAATTGTGGGCAGGGCTCTGCTTTGGGAAAAGCAGTTCTTCTTCAGACTATATTATTTCCTGTCTGCTTCCCCTCCCCTCCCCTACATACACCCGAACTTGTGTAGTCCGGGGCTCGGGATGATTTCAGTGCCCCGTCTATTAGGTTATGAAAAGGGCTGAGCAGGAAGGGAGTTTAGCATTCTTCCAGTCCTATTCCAAGACCACATTCAATCCTCCTAAACATTCATTGTAGATCTGCCATCTAGGAAGTGATAAAAATCCATTCTGAAGTTGTTTATAGTTTCATTGCCTGAGGTCAAGATTTGACAATGTCTTCTCTCCTATGTAAAGGATTGCATTCTTTCAGGTGCCTTAAACTCCCATGTCCAAGCTCCCCATTTCCTTCCTTTGCCTGTCAAATCCTTCCTCTGCCTTCATCTTCTGAGTCATAACAATCTCCTGGTTGTGGCCTGTTCTCATAAGCTGATCCGGGGTAGCAGAAAAGGCAAGGATGGGGGGTGGGAGCCATCCCTTACCATGTGGGCATCCGTGTTTGGGATGATGTAGGCAGAGAGATTCTGGTTTTGCATCTGCTGGCGAAGGGCTGTGAGCTGCACTGTGGTATTGACCACAGTAACTGGAAGGTACTGACACGGGACAGAAAGACACCAAGAACACACAGAGACACATATTGTTTAGAGAAAATGATGCCTGGGCCCCCATCATCTGGAGGAGCCACCAGCCTCTTCTTAGGCAGGGCTTTGGGACTGGTAGGGTGGGTAGGCTGGGCTGGCCTGGAGAGGGATGGGGAAGCAACTGATGTTATGGGTTAGTCTAGATTAAGGTGCATGGGCTGAGCAGATATGGAAGTGTTGAAGAGCTTGGAGAGGGATCCTTTGTGAAAATAATGGGACCTTAGTCTAGGATTGTGGGTGAAGTTGCAGGGAACAGTCTCTCTTTGGATATCTTAGAGGTAGCACTACCAATTTAACAAATAAAAATACAGGATTCCAATTCAGTCACATTTGAATTGCAGATAAACAAATAATGTTTTAGTGTAAGTATGTCCCTTGCACTATTTAGGGCATACTTATGTAAAATATTATGCATTATCTTAAATTCAAATATAACTTGGCATTCTGTATTTCATCTGGCAAACCTACCTCAGAGACTTTTTCAAGTTTCCATTCACTGGTTTCAAATGGCAAAGGAGAATGAATGAGTAACCCCAGGAGTTTGGGACATTGTCCAGAAAGATCCCCTCCAAGCCAGACAGTTTTTAAAGGCTGCTTTATCTTTAAAATAAAGTGTGGGTTTTTTATTTGTTTATTTTGGTTTGTTTTGCCTTCTACTCCACAATATATCCATGTTTGCTTTTAAGGAAAAGTAATGTGGCTGGCCCACCCACCTGTCAGCCCCAGTGGTCTCATAAAGTTGGCAATGCAAGGAGATGTACTCCTGAGACTTAGCTGATACTGGCAGGCCCACTAGCTCTCACCTTTTAGCCTACCCCTGCCTGGGGAAGCTCTTTTACCTATTTTGGTTTTGGAAAGAATCACTTTGGTGACCAGCCAAGAAGCTGACGATTTTTTTGCTCTAATCTATTGGGCCTTCTCTAAGTCTTCACACTCTAGGCCCCCCTCTCTTGCCCTTCCATTGGCTCTTCTAACCTTCTGTCTTCCTCCCTCCTCCCTTCTTTGCCTTCCCTTTTGCTGTTCCTCTAGAATTCTTGTTTTCCTTCCTCCCAGCTTCCTCCTGGCCTCTGCCTAGACTCAATCAAAGGTTAGCTGTGGGCCTCCTATCCACTTTCTTTCCCCTTATCCCTCCCTCTGGTGGGGCTGTCCAGGTCCAAGCCAGGACAGAAGTAGATAGTCTGCTGTAGGAATGGGTGGGAGGGAAGGATGAGGGGTGAATATCAGACACCTGACAATGTGCTGCCCTTCCTGAGGGATGTTAATCAGAAATAGTGGCCCCAAAGTCCAGAAATCAGAAGACAGGCTGGTAGAGGGAGAGGCTAGCAACTGAGCCAATGCGGGATGGGGAGGACGATGGGACCTATTGCGTGGGCTAAGCCAGGGCCTCACATGAGGGCTCGTTGAACAGTTTCTCACGTTCTCTCTTCTCAGGTCCACTGGTTTTGCATGGCCCCTGGCACAAACTAGAAAACAGGAGAAAAATCCAGGGTTACTTGGCGATCAGATAATTTCGAGAGAGTACAGGGACATGTTCTCCCAACCTTCCTTCCTGTCCCTGCAGACCCTCTATCGTTTGAAAACACACAATGCTGTCCAACTCTCCTTGAGGATAAAAATGATCACATTTCATAGGAAATCAGAATGAATTGGCTGGCAACCTGGGTCACAATAAAAGAAACCTGATCCATCGACAAGTGATTGCCACTTTGGGAAAGGTTTTAGTGCTCATTAAATCAAATTTTTCCTTCTAATCTAATTGGGTCTCTTCAGGGTCTACTGAACTGCAAAAGTTGTATGTAAATTAAATTTTTGTACTCAAATTTTCTTTGAAATGCTCTAGAGGATCTCACTAAATAATCACCCTACCTTCATTTTACCCTTCTATAAATCTAATTTCATATACATTGGGTTTACTTAAAGTCAAGGCCCACTTGTATCATCCTATCTAATAATAGAGTAACATGTAAATTACCATCACTCTCCTACGCCCATGATTGGGCGGCGGGAGGCTGGGGGGCGGGACTCGGGGTGGCCTATCCTGCCATTGCGAGGCACGGATCCGCTGCCACTGAGGGGGGCTACCCTGCTGTTGAGAGGCGCAGGGGGCGGGACTCCTGCCCTCTGTGCCTCTCAACGGCCAGATCCGCGGCCACTGAGGGGGCCTGCCGCGGACACCCAGCTGCGCCTCTCAACGGCAAGGTAGCCAGGTGTCCGCGGCAGCCCCCCTCAGCGGCTGTTGAGAGGCGCAGGGGGCGGGAGTGCCTGTCTGCTCCGGCACCAGGCCTTTCAGAAGCCTCCGGCCGGCTCGGTGGAGGCTTCTGAAAGGCCTGGTGCACCAGAGGACAGGCACCCAGCTCCACCGCGAAAAGCGAAAGCGTGTAGGGGACCCTACATGTGCATGATTCAATCATGCACTGGGCCTCTAGTCTATATATATAAAAAGCCAGTGACCATAATGGCCATAACAACCTTAACTACTGGTCGCTATGACGCCCACTGTGGCCAGCGAACCAGCTGATCAGGCCTGGGGCTGGCCAGCCAACCTCGAAGCCCCTCCCCCTGCCAGCCTGCCCCTGATAGGACTCTCCCACCCCCATCAAGAGCAGAGCCGGCTGGCCAAATGCACCCCCCCCTCAGGCTGCCCCACCACATAGGCCCGAAGCCCCTCTCCCTGACCAGCCCAATAGGGGCGGGACTGGCCAGCCAACCTCCCACAGGCTCTCCCCCAGGCCGGCCCCACCCCCTATGGGCCCTTACCACCCTGATGGGCCTGCAGCCCTTCCCCCTGGCCAGCCCCGCCCCAATAGGGGTTGTGGCCGGCCAACCAATCTCCTGCAGCCCCTCCCCCCACCAGCTCCACCCCAGATTGGCCCCCCCCACCCCAATCAGGGGCAGGGCAGGCCCGCCAACCACCCAAGGCTCCTCCCCCAGGCCTCTGGCCCCCTATTGGTACCCCCCACCCCATTCAGGGGCAGGGTTGGCCACCCCACTGCCCACAGCCCCTCCCCATGGTTGGCCCCACCCCCAATCTGCCCCCCAACCCCAATTGGGGGCGGGGCCCGCCAGCCAATGACCTGCTGCCCCTTCTCCCAGCTGGCCCAGCCCTGATCAGGCCTGATCGCCGGCTGGCCAACCTCCTGCTATCTCCTCCTCCCAACAGGCCCAGCCCCGATCCTCCTGGGGCCTGGCCGGCCGGACCCCGCCCGTGCACTGGGCATCTAGTTTCATATAATCCAAATCTCTGCCTATCATTCCAGGCCAGTTTGAAGTATGTAAGACAGGCAATCTCAGCCTGACATCATCACCTGGTGGGAAAAGGTGGGTTAGCATTAAAGAGCTCCTACTTTGTGCCAAACACTGAAGTCAACAATTTATTTATAGTATCTCATTTGATACCTGTAGCAATTCTGTGAGATGAGTATTATTGTTTACTTGCTATAGAGGAGGAAGCTGAGGCCCAGATCGGTTTAGTAACTTGACCAAGTTTGGCCACAGTAAGTCAGTGGTAGGTCAGTGGTTTGAATCTGGGCCATTGGAGTACAAAAATCCAACCATGGAAGGATAGTGCCACAGAAGGGACAGAGTGCACGGAGAGACTTAGTTTCCAACTTGGGCTGTGCCCCAAATTTAGTGTGATCCAAGTAGGATCGCCAAGTATTCAGAGTGAACATTTCCTAAGTGCCTACTGTATGCCAGGCGCTGGGTTAAATCCTACAGGCTCTGGGCCTTAAAAGTCCAGTGGTCTCTGATAGTCTGTCCCTCTAGCACCTCACCTTTAAAAAATATTTTCATTGATTTCAGAGAGGAAGGGAGAGGGAGAGATAGAAACACTAACGATGAGAGAGAATCACTGATTGGCTGCTTCCTGCACGCCCCCTACTAGAGATTGAGCCCGCAACCTGGGCATGTGCCCCCACCCTCTCCCCCTTCTGGTTCATAAGTTGATGATCAACCACTGAGCCACATTGGCTGGGATCACACCCCACCTTTTGAGAAATAATGGGGGCCTGAGTATGGTCACTCCCACTGCACTTTTACTTTCTGAGTGGGTTGAGCTATAGATAGAAGGAGGGTGACTGGGGTTTAACATTATGAATGCCCTGCCTGGTTGTCTTGGTCTTATAAACTCAAGGGGGAGATTAAATCTTATTGATTTAAGATAATGAATCCCCATTTCTGCAGGAGCAGATCTCTGACAAAATGGTGGTGCTAAGATGCCAACATAAAAAGCAAGACTCAGCCAACCTACGTCCTGTTCTCTGAGGCCAAGGCTGTGGCTCCCAAGGGTAGGCTCTGCAGCCAAATCATTCCGTGGTCCCTGACACAGGGCCTGGCACTGGAGAGGTACTCAGGAACTGGGCACTGAATGAATGAGCAAAGTCCTGCTGACAGAGCAAAGGGAAGGAAGGCCTCTCTAAAGCTTGAAGTGGAGTGGGTATGGAGGATGCTGAGCTGGGCAGTTCGTTGTGACCAAAGAGGACAAATGGAGTACCATAAAGGGTGACAAAGACCAAGCTTTATTTATGCTCTTCCAAGCCCTTTTCTCAATTAGGCCTTGACTTTGGCCTGCTATGCCCATCCTGTCCTTGATGGTCCTGAATCTACCAGTCTTAGAAAGAATATTCCTAAGTGAGTTTAGAGAGACTCCCCAACCCTTAATATCTGATTACCTCTTGATATCTGATCAAATTCCTCACTCCCACCCTTGGTATTTTATTACCATGGCTTGCCTTCCACAAGTATCCTATTAAGTCGATTTAGCAAGAATCTCCCTACCCTTGCCAAGCCAGCATGGCTCAGTGGTTGAGTGTCAACCTATGAACCAGGAGGTCACAGTACAATTTCTAGTCAGGGCACATGCCTGTGTTGCAGGCTCGATCCCCAGTGTGGAGCATGCAGAAGGCAGCCGATCAATGATTCTTGCTTATCATTGATGTTTCTATCTCTCTCTCCTTCTCTCTGAAATCAATTAAAATATTTAAAAAAAGAATCTCCTTACCCTTGATGTCTCCTCTTAGGAATTTCCCATCTATTGACTTCCTTTCTCTGATCATTGGCCATCTTTGTTGTATTCAGAGTTAAGCCCGATCTTCCTCCCCTATTGCAGTGTCCCTATTGCAATAGTCTTGAATAAAATCTTCCTTACTTTTGTTTTTAATTGAGAGAGGAAGGGAGATTAGATAGATAGATAGATAGATAGATAGATAGATAGATAGATAGAGGAGAGAGAGAGAGAGAGAGAGAGAGAGAGAGAGAGAGAGAGAGAACATTGATCGGTTGTCTCCCACATGTGCCCGACCAAGGAACGAACCCACAATCTGAGCATATGCCTTGACTGGAAATCAAACCCACAACCTTCTGGTATACAGGATGACATTCCACAACCAACTGAGCCACACAGGCCAGGGCTCTTCCTTACTTTAAAAAAAGTGCCAGATCATTTTCCCCCTTTAACAGGTGGGAATGGAAAGGTGTCAAACCAGACTAGACCTGAGTCTCGAGGGTCTCAAGGACTGTCCCTGGTGTTCTTCCTCAAGACAGAGGGGGGCCAAGAGAAAAAGAGACAACTGGGCCCAGCCCTCACTCCAACCATTTCTGGACCTGCCCTCCCTGCGTGAGAGGGGATGGAGAGATCGGGATGCACATACCAGAGAGGAGGACAAGCCAGGGGCAGCAGCCCCAGGAAGTCCAGGCCATGGAGTCTCCAGATGCTGGTGCTGGGTCAATGGAGGGACAGGAGAGAGGGGAAGGTCTCTTCCTTTCCTGGCCTCTTCCTCCAGGCCTTTCCCGGGCAGGAGCAGCCAGAGGGCAGGGGCTGGTGATATGGAGGTGTCCAGCTGGTTGATGAAGAATCCCCTTCTGGTTTGTTGTTTATGAAGGATCCTGGACTCAGGGTGGTCAGAGAAGCCTCTGCTTGCTACCAGTCTCCTGGAATAAGGTGTGAGCCTGCTCCCAGGGCAGAGTCCAAAGATCTGCTTCTCCCAGTCCCCTTTATCTACAGCAGACAGCCTCTGGCTATTCCTGAATTCTGTCCCCCTCCCTCCGGCAAGCTGTTTCCCATTAGCTCCCCACCCCAGGCTCTGGCTACAATCCCACTTTTGCTTCCAGATGGAAGTTTATCCTTCCTCCTTCTTTAAGGTGGCCTGTGTCAGAAAAAGCCAGTGACCTCTCTCCATAGAACCTGGGAAGCCCCACTGCACCCCTCAGGGAAGTTGTTTATATCTGGACAGTTACTTTCTTGAGCTGCAGTGAGTCCCCTCAGGAGAGCCCACTTTGCAAAAGTGCTGCCAGTCACTGGCAGAGGGTAAGACTGCCTTTCTCTTGGGACTGTTAATACCATTCACACCTGAGAGGGGGAAAGGCCCAAAGGCCTGTTTGGAGGGATTAGGGCAGTGGTTCCCAATGTGGAGCACACACTCCACAGGGGGGCAATTTGATTTTTAAGGGGAGCTATTTGAGAATGAGTTATTAACAGTGAATTTTTTTGCATTTCTTATGGTTCTAGGGGCCTCATAGACAGCATATAAATATATATTGTGACACATTTATGCATTTCAGTTCTCTATTATATGTTTTGAAACTTTATTTTTTACTAGTGGCCCAGTGCACAAAATTTGTGCACATTAAAAGGGGATTAATTAGAGGAAATATTTTAATATTACTATTTGCCCTTTCTCTATAATATAAGTGTCAGAGATGAAAGAAAATTAGTAAAAGGTATATGAAAATCTCCCTCCTATCAGAGTCTGGGGTGCGCTGCGGGACCCAGAGTCAAGTCTCTGCCCACCCACGTGTGCCTCAAAATTGCATGAGACCCAGACCCGGCTGGCCCCCCACATTGAGCTAGATCCAGACCTGGCTGGTCACACCCTTGTCAAGCCCTGCTGGGCGGGGGGCGTGGCCTCAGGTCGCGGGCCTGGAACCAGGGTGGGGGGCACGGCCTGAGGTCCCCTGTCAAGCCCTGTCAGGTGGGGGGTATGGCCTGAGGTTGCCCGGCCTTGTGTCAGGGAAGGGGGAGCAGCCCGAGGTCCACCGGCTCAGTATCGGGGAGGGGGGCACACCTTGAGGTCCCTCGTCAAGCCACGCTGGGCAGAGAGCATGGCCTGAGGTCCCCCGTCAAGCCCTGCCGTCTGGGGGGCACAGCCTGAGGTCCCCCGTCCAGCCCTGCTGGGCGGGGAGCGTGGCCTGAGGTCCCCTGGCCTGGCGCTGGGGGGGGGGGAGCAGCCTGAGGTCCCCCAGCCCAGCACCAGGGCGGGGGGCTCACCTTGAGGTCCCCCGTCAAGCCCCACTGGGCGGGGGGCATGGCCTGAGGTCCCATGTCAAGCCCCACCAGGTGGGGGTGCAACCTCATGTCCCCGGCCCAGCCCCAGAGCAGGGGGTGTGGCCTGGCACCAGGGCTGGGGGCACAGCCTGAGGTGCCCCGTCAAGCCCCACCAGGTTGGGGGCATGGCCTGAGGTCCCCCGGCCTGGCGCCAGGGTGGGGGGGTGCAGCCTGAGGTCCCCCGTCAAGCCCTGCTGGGTGGAGGGCATGGACTGAGGTACCCCAGCCTGGCGCCAGGGTGAGGGGTGCGGCCTGAGGTCCCCCGTCAAGCCCTGCTGGGTGGAGGGCATGGCCTGAGGTACCCCAGCCTGGCGCCAGGGTGAGGGGTGCGGCCTGAGGTCCCCTGTCAAGCCCCATGAAGGTGGGAGTGGGGGATGGGCGCAGCTTCAGGTCCCTGCTGATTGCTCGTTAAGTCTCCTTACGGGAACTCAGCCTCCACTGTGGGTGCAGCCATCTTTGTAGCGGAGTGATGGTCAATTTGCATATTTCCTCTTTATTATATAGGATTTTTTTCATATCATTTCATATTATTATTTTTTTAAACAATTTTCTTGTGATTTCTTCCTCAGTCCTTCAACTGTCCTCTCATTCTTTTATTTTTCTCTTTCATGGATGCCATGTTCTTTGGAAGCTTATTTAAACAAAGTTAATGGCCTTTTAGGCTCCCTCCACCTGAATAGGAATTCACTTTTTGAATAATAAGAATTATATGTCATGGGGCGGGGGGCATCAGGATTTTAGAGATGCTTAGGTGGGGCATGGCCAAATACTAGTAAAGGTTGGGAACCACTGGATTAGGGGATGCCACTGAAGAGGAAAGAAGACCAAGAGAAGGGAGTTTGGGGGTTCCCAGAAGACAAATTTGGTTAACTGGACATGGAGCTTCTGCTATAGCTTCTGGATCATGACTTTGGTTTTCCTAACCAGCATGACTCCCTATTATGGAAGTGGTGAAACTGGGGCCAGCTTTGTCTCCACAGCCACAGCAATTAGTTGACAGCTTGCTGCACCAGTGCCAAAGCAGCTCCCAGTAAATGTCCTCTAGAACCCTCAGCCTGGAAATAATACTTCTTTTTTAAAAAAATACCCATATTTTTATTGATTTCAAAGAGGAATGGAGAGGAAGAGAGAGATAGAAATATTAATAATGAGAATAATTGATCGGCTGCCTCCTGCAGGTCCCCTACTGGGGATAGATACTGCAACCTGGGAGTTGACCTGTGACCTGACCTTCTGGTTCATGTTCAACCACTGAACCACACCAGCCGGGCATGGAAAGGAATACTTCTGAGAGACAAACAGACCCAATGAACAGGTGCTCACCTAGCCTGGAGGTCCCACTTTTATTTTTTTAATTTTTTAAAAATTTCTTTATTGATTAAGGTATTACATATGTGTCCTCATTCCTCCATTATTTTTAATGTAGTTATACTCTGCTTACATGCACAAGTTTAAGGCAGCTTTGAGAATCCATCCAAATACAATAGAATAGACCATCTTGAAGAGAGAAAGGGGGCCTTCCTGGGACTCGCTGAAGGAGGGAAGTCTAAATAAGTGAGAAGGCCCTAGCTGGTTTGACTCAATGGATAGAGCATCGGCTTGTGGACTGAAAGGTCCCAGGTTCGATTCTGGTCAAAGACACATGCCTGGGTTGTGGGCTCAATCCCTAGTAGGGAGTGTGCAGGAAGCAGCCGATCAATGATTCTCCCTGTCTCTCCCTCTCCCTTCACCTATGGAAAAAAAATGAGTGAGAAGATTCAGTGAATTCTACCTCCAGGAACAAAAGTCGAGGCAGAGCCCTCAACCTCAGAGGATTGACTGGGGACAAGGACTTCGAGAACCCTGTGTGGTCTGGGCCTGCAGACACGCTTACTATCTTTTCTCTACCCCTTTGTCCCCACCACTCCAGGACTGAAAATAAAGTTATTTTCAGAGACAAGAGGGTTGGGGAATGCCCCCTCAAAGGCCCTTCCCTCCCACCTGCACCATAATAGCTATCCTGAAGGGCAAGCAGGTCAATTTGATGGGATCATGCGGGAGGGGAGGGAGTGCTGTGGCAAAGGGCAGGGTGAGATGACCCTGAAGACAGCTGTCTAAGACAAACAGCCCTGCCTTCATCAGTGAGCTTCGGAGCCAGATGCCAGGGTTTCAATCCTAAGTCCTACTCACTAGCTACATGGTACTGCACCAGTCACTTCACTTCTGTGAGCCCACAGTTTCCTTGCCCTGTAAAATGGGGTAATAATAGCACTAACTTCCTTAAGGGTGTGATGAGGATTAAGTGGATTAATGTCTGTGAAGCTCTCAGAATGTATTTGCCATAGAGTCAATGCTACATAAGTGTCTGTTGAGCTAAATACATAACTAGAAGTCATACCTGTCTCATCTATACCTTGTTCTTTCTGCCCCTGGCATCCAACACTGCTGAAATGGCAGTTAATATTAAACCAAAGATCAGCTGGGCTGAAGTGCCAACTCTGAAAGCAAATAAAACTTTTGGTGCCCCTCCCCATCTTCTGGACTCTGCCCTGGGGATGATCTCAGAGGCTACCAAGGCTCCACACAGTACTCAGCCCTCTGCTTCTGTCATCAGGGTCCCTGTCTTTACTCTGGTGGCAACGATGATCTCACCTGCCTTCCCCACATAGTTCCTCCCTTATCTCCTTATCTCAAAACTAATGTCTTTAGTCATCAGTTTGGGGACTTGAACTCAAGTTGGCAACAGGCCTGAAGTGGAAAGCAATGATTCAGGGTGAGGAGGGTGAATGACCAAGAGTCCTTGTACCACAGATGTTCGGAAGGTTCTTGAAGTCTCCCTTGGCCTCCACAGGCAGCCCATCTCTGCTTGTCTCACTTTTTGGTCCAAGTCTCACCTCAAAGCCAAATTCTGAAATTGGAGAAGTTGTTCAGGGTTTTTCTTGTTCATGCCTCTTTTTCTCTCTCCCCAGGCTTGTTATCCTGCTCTCTCCCCAGGCTTGTTATCCTGCCTTCTGATCTAGGTATGCCGTCTCTGGGCACCAATGCCTGCCTAACCTCCATCAGAATTTGCCACCCAATTTGCATTTTTCTCCCACTCAGTGACAGTAGGTGTCCTGAGTCATAGTTCAGATCATGATAATAGAGAATTTCATCTGTTTGATAGAAAATGCACGTAAAGCAACCAGCTTTCAAGCAGCTATTCTGTGGGACCCTCTGGAAGAGTGGAACCCAAGGGAGGCCTGAGAAGTGAAGTGAGAGCCAGCAGGCCAGAGTGGCAGAGGACATCTTGGCAGCCTTGGGGAGTAGCAAGTGAACAAGCGTTGCCAGGAGAGGCACAGAAATGGCGCCTCAGGCAGTGGTCATGGGGAGGGTCAGGGGGCAGATTGAAGGCAATGATGCAAACAACAGCCTGAGAGGGCACAGGCAGGCAGTGCCATGGCCTATTTGGTCTGACATACGTATTGCTACCCTAGCTTTTTTGTTGTTTGTTTCCATTTGCATGTAACATGTTTTTCTATCCCTTTACTTTCAGTCTGCGTGTGTCTTTCTTTTTTTTTTTTTAACATATGTTTTTATTGATTTCAGAGAAGGGAGAGGGAGAGAGAGATAGAAACATCAATGAGATAGAACATTGATCAGCTGCCTCCTACATATCCCCTACTACTGGGGATCGAGCCTACAACCTGGGCATGTGCCCTGACCGGGAATTGAACCGTGACCTCCTGGTTCATAGGTAGATGCTCAACCACTGAGCCACACCAGCCCGGCTGCTTGTGTCTTTCCATCTGAAGTGAGTGTCTTGTAGGTAGCACATGTATGAGTCTTGTTTTCTTATCCATTATTTTTCTTATTATTCTGAATGCAACATTTTCCCCATTTCTGGTTCTAGATGGTTATTGCTAGTATAGACCAAAAACATGTCATCTTATTTATTTATTCCAGAATTATTTTATTATAATTTCTTGATTTTTTTTAGATGTACCATTATATCATAAACAAAAGAGATGGTGTATACTTTATCAATATTTACATTTTTTCCCCTCTTGTGAATTCCTACCATATAAATGTGGATCAGGAAATCTGAGTACCTTGGGAATTACCATGCTTAAATTTCACTTGTAACTCTCCTGGAAGTTCTCGAAGCTTCCCAATAATGTTGGGTGGGGCAGGGAAGAAGTAACTGGGGGGAATCTTGGGAAAGGGCGAGGGCAGAGTGGTGGAGCCCCATAATGAAATTAGGAAAGAGCTAATGATGTGTCCAAAGATAAATCAGTACAGGATTCGGAAACTCAAACCTGGAGTTCTGATCAGCAGACTATACTCCTCGTTAGCCATACAAATGTTTACTGAGCATCTCTGATAAAGCTTATCCTTAAACTCTCCTTCAACAATCTCCTTCACATGCTAAGGCGTGCCTGTGTTTTTCCTGAAGTCAAAGAAGGGGTGGGAAGAGGGAGCTATAAACTTGGAAAAATGGACATGGCTTTATTTGGAGGTGGGTTTAATTTCGTTTTTTTTCCCAAACCAGGTTAGTAATGAGAAGATGCTTAATTTCACCTTCTGAAAAATTGGGCAAACTTGAACTCAGTCAAAAGTGCCCCCCCCCCGGCAATTTAAAAAATAGATTATGAGTGTTTTATTTTGTTTCTAGAGAAGGCTAAACTTTACTTTTGTATAAGGACTACTGAAGATAAAAGCCCATCATAATAGAGATCTTATTAAATTAACTCCATCCCAAGAATGAAATAAACCAGTTAGCTAGAAAATACCTCAGGGCACTCTCCCTCCCGTGCCTTTCCCTTTCTTTTCCCTCCTTTCCTCCCACCCTCCCTCCCTCCCTCCCTCCCTCCCTCCCTCCCTCCCTTCCTCCCTCCCTCCCTCCCAGGCACATTACCCTTAGCTTCCTCACTCTCAAGCTCCAAGGGCCTTTTCTTTACCTTTATAATTTGTTTTCTAAGCCCATTTCTTTTAGGGATTACTTTTTCTACCACTGTGATTTACCAAATAAATGTTGTCTTACAAAAAAAAAAAAAAAAGAAAAAAGGAAGAAAGAAAGAAAGAAAGAAAGAAAGAAAGAAAGAACGAACCTCAGGGAAGAGTAATGAATTCTCTAGGTAGGCCTAATTGACAGGAAATTATACCAATGGCTGGAAGTGTTTTCTGTCCTGGCAATGTGCTACTGAATCTTGTGCTACTGAAACATGTTCCCCCAACATGTGATGCTTCGTAGTTCCCAAAGTTGGGGTATATTTGTCACTTGTCCTTTGCCTGGAAAATGCAGGGGTAGCGCTTTGCTCTCACTTTCATCCCTGTTTAAACATTCCAGGTTTTTCTAATAGCTTCTAACGTTTATCAGCAGAGAGGATCCATACACTCAGTCCCTCACCCTTTACTGTGCAAAGGCTATGTTGCTGGCTTTTCCAGGGAAACAAGGTTCCAAAGATACTCTGCAGGATCTAAAAGGGTGTGTTTTCAGCCCTAGCCACTTTGGCTCAGTGGGTGGAGTATTGGCCTGTGGACCAAAGGGTCCCAGGTTCAATTCCTGTCAAGGGCATGTACCTTGTTTGAAGGCTCCTCCCTGGCCCATACAGAAGGTTAACCAATCAATGTATTTCTTTTCTTTTTCTTTTTTTAAAGATAAAGATTATTTTTTAAAAATATATTTTTATTGATTTCGGAGAGGAAGGGAGAGTAGAGGAAGATAGAAACATCAATGATGAGAGAGAATCATTGATCGGCTGCCTCCTGCAGGGCCCACACTAGGGATCGAGCCTGCAACCCGGGCATGTGCCCTGATTGGGAATCAAATCATGACCTCCTGATTCATAGGTCAACGTTTAACCACTGAGCCATGCCCCCGGTGGGGCTCGATATATTTCTCTCACATCCTGGTATTTCTCTGACTTTTCCTCTCTCTTCCACTGTCTCTAAAAATCAATGGAAAAATATCCTTGGGTGAGGATTGAAATAATCCTATATATATAAAAGGGTAATATGCAAATTGACCCTAACGGCAGAATGACCCAGAATGACTGGTCACTATGATGCACACTGACCACCAGGGGGCAGACACTCAATGCAGGAGCTGCCCCCTGGTGGTCAGTGCGCTCCCACAGGGGGAGCTCCGCTCAGCCACAAGCCAGGCTGACCTCTCCCGCCTCCTCAGCAGCGCTAAGGATGTCCGACTATGGCTTAGGCCCACTCCCCCCATGGGGAGCGGGGGATCGGGCCTAAGCTGGCAGTCAGACATCCCTTGAGGGGTCCCAGACTGCAAGAGGGCGCAGGCTGGGCTGAGGGACCCCCAGAGTGCACGAATTTTCATGCACTGGGCCTCTAGTAATAATAATAATAAAATAAAAGGGTGTGTTTTTACATATTGACAGTTGCCTTGCTACTAAAATGTTTCCAATTCCTACATTGAGAAGGATGGAAAACTCATGATAACAGTGCATTCCTTGGTTTCACTTATATTATTCAGAGGTGTCCCTAGGTGTGAGCCTCAGAGCCAATATTTACAATTTTCTTTTTATAATTTTCTTTTTAATTACAGTTAACATTCAATATTATTTTATATTAGTTTCAGGTGTACAGCATGGTGAGTAGACAATTATATTCTTTACAAAGTATTCCCCCTGATATTTCAAGTACTCACCTGGCACCATACATAGTTGTTACAATATTATTGACTACTAGAGGCCCGGTGCATGAAATTCATGCACTGGGGAAGGGTGTCCCTCAGCCCAGGCTGCACCCTCTCCAATCTGGGACCCCTGTGGGATTGGGCCTAAACTGGCAGTCGGACATCCCTCTCACAATCCAGGACTGCTGGCTCCCAACCGCTCGCCTGCTTGCCTGCCTACCTGATTGCCCCTAACCACTTCTGCCTGCCAGCCTGATTACCCCCTAACCGCTCCCCTGCCAGCCTGATCAATGCCTAACTGCTCCTCTGCCGGCCCGATTGCCCCCAAATGCCCTCCCCTGCTGGCCTGATCGCCCACAACTGCCCTCCCCTGCTGGCCATCTTGTGGAGGCCATCTTGTGCGAGGGTGTGATGGTCAATTTGCATATTACCTCTTTATTATATAGGATTCTATATTTCCTATGCTCTACTTTACATCACAGTGACTATTTTGTAACTACCAATTGTACTTCTTAATCTCTTCACCTTTTTCCTCCTTACCCGCTGGCAACCATCAATTTGTTTTCTATATCTACGAGTCTGTTTCTGTTTTGTTTGTTTGTATATATTGTTCTTTACATTTCCACATATAAGTGTAATCACATGGTATTTGTCTTTCTTTGGCCTATTTCACTTAGCATAATGCCCTCCAGGTCCATCCAGGCTGTTGCAAATGGTAAGATTTCATTCTTTTTTATGGCCAAGTTAGCATCTTTTCATGTCTATTGGCCATCAGTATGTTCTCTTTCAAGAAGTGTCTATTCAGGTCCTTTGCCCATTTTTTAATTGGATTGTGTGTTTTTTTTGGTGTTGAGTTGTATGATTTCTTTATAAATTTTGGATATTAACCTCTTATCAGATGAATCATTGGTAAATATGTTCTCCCATTCAGCTGGTTGCCTTTTTGTTTTGTTAATGGCTTTCTTTGCTGTACAAAAACTTTTTAGTTTGATGCAGTCTCATTTGTTTATATTTTTCTTTTGTTTTCCTTGCCTGAGGAGATATATCAGAAAAAGATATTGCTAAAAGAAATGTCAGAGAATTTACTGCCTATGTTTTCTTCTAAGAGTTTTATATTCAACTCTTTAATCCATTTTGAGTTTATTCTCCTATATTCTTGGTGTATGGAAGGTGGTCTAGTTTCATTATTTTTTGCATGCATCTGTCCAGTTTCCCCAACACCATTTACTGACTGAACTGCCTTTACCCCATTGTATGTTTTTGCCTCTTTGGTATGTATTACTTTACCATATAGGCATGGTTTATTTCTAGGCTCTCTATTCTGTTCCAGTGATCTGTGTCTGTTTTTATGCTAGTAACATGCTGTTTTGATTACTATAGCCTTGTAGTGTAGCCTTCCTCCCTCCTTTTCAAATACTTCTTTGTCATAATTACATATTTTCTTCTCTAGATGATCTCAAGATCAGCTCTTCAAGTCCTATAAAAATATATGTTATGATTCAAGTTGAGATTGCTTAAATGTATGTATTCATCTGGTGAGAATATCTATCTTAATAAAACTGAGCCTTTTTGTCCTGGAACATACTATGTCTTTTCATTGATTCAGGTATTTTGTGCTCTTCGGTCAATTTTTCCATCCTCACAATCATCCACTGTGGGTGGCCTGATTTTAGCCCCCAACACTCCACTACAGGTGCTCTTGTTAGAGTCAACAATGACCTCTGGGGTGTTCTCCAATTGAGAGTAGGGGCTATATTTACTCCCTTTGAAGTTGGGAGGGTTTTGTGACTATTTTGACTAATAGCATATGCTGATTATGATACGACGTGGTTTCTGAAGCTAGATCAGAAGAGGTGATACTGCTTTATTTGATGCAACATTCCTTTTTTAAAAATTGAGGTGAAATTAACATAACAAAAGTAATTATTTTACAGAGAACAATAGAATTTAGTACATTCACAACATTGTGAAACCACCATTCCTAGTAGTTTCAAAACATTTCCACCACTCCAAAATCAAACTCCATACCTATTGAGCAGTTACACCCTATTCTTTCTTCTTGTCTTTCTGCCTCTGGCAACCACTAATCTGCTTTCTGTCTGTGTAGATATGCCTACTCTTGACATTTCATATAAATAGAATCGTTTACTATGTGACCTTTTGTGTATGGCTGCTTTCACTTAGCATAATGTCTTTAAGGTTCATCTAAGTTGTAACACGCATCAGTACTTCATTCTTCTTTTTTTTTTTAAATTTCTTTATTGATTAAGGTATCACATATTTGTCCTCATCCCCCCATTCCCATCCCACACCCCTCCCCACGCATGCCCCCACCCTCCTGTTGTCCTTAACCACTGGTTAGGCTCATATGCATGCACACAAGTCCTTTGGTTGATCTCTCCCCTTTACCCCCATCCTCCCCTACCCTCCCTCTGAGGCCCGACAGTCTGATCCATTCCTCCTTGTTTCTGGGTCTGTTTTTGTTCATCAGTCTATGTTGTTCATTATTTCCCCTAGATGAGCGAGATCATGTGCTATTAGAAATACACTTATAAGAACCGAAAATGAGAAAAGCAATAATGGTTATGTTGACAGGCAAATGAATCAGTCTGTAGTGAGTTTCTTTCTGGGCCAACAGTTCTTTTGAGACCCAATTTCAATGTCAAACAGTTCCTTATGTGTACATGTCAGCAATGTTGGCCACTTGTATATCTTCTTTGGAGACATGTCTATTTCAGTTCTGGATGGTGGACAAATGGTGGTAATGCAGGTCCGACTCTCTCTGGTTTGGTCCTGGGCAACCTGCAGTGACGCACAGCTGCTAACTGCTAGTATGGCAAGGCGACGTTGGCGTCTTCCATCTCTGGACTGCTTCTCTTCTGTCCTGATGGCTGGAGTAGTCCTGCCGATTCCTCTCTGTTGCTGGAATCCACATGGTCTCAGAGTTGTTTTCTGAAAATATACAATCATATTCTCGACCAAAAGTTAATAAAGGAATATTTTCTATAAATTTGACTTGGGATCCTATTTCACTTTTTGCCCAAATGATTTTCCTCTGGCTTGTTTTGACACCTTGTGTGTTTTTCATGGGTGTCTTGCTTTTAGCCTTACAATTAATTTTCTAGTACTTCATTCTTCTTATGGCTGAATAATCCATTGTATGGCTGTATTACAATTTGTTCATCCATTCATCTGTTGACAGAAATTTGGGTTGTTTCAACCTTCTGGCCATTGTGAAGACTGCACCTATCAACATTCATGTACAAGTTTTTGTTTCAACACCTGTTTTCAATTCTTTTGGGTATATACCTAAGAATGAAATTGCTGGGTCATGTGGTAATTCTGTTTGACTTTTCGAGGAATCAGCAAACTGTTTTCACATAATTTTACATTACTACTAGCAATGTATGAGTGTTTAAATTTCTTCATAGCCTCACCAACACGTTATTTTCTGTTTATTAAAAATTATAGCCAACTTAATGGTTGTGAAATGGTATCTCATGGTTTTGATTTGTGTTTTCCTAATGACTAATAATGCTAATCATCTTTTCATGTGCTTGTTGGCCACTTGTATATCTTCTTTGGAGACATGTCTATTTCAACTCCCTTGTCCATTTTAAAATTGGTTTGTTGTTGAGTTGTGAGAGTTTTAAAAAATATATATTCTGGACAGTAGGCCCTTATCAGATATAGGGTTTGCAAATATTTTCTCCCATTTTGTAGGTTATCTTTTTATGTTCTTTTTAAAAATATATTTTTATTGATTCCAGAGAGGAAGGGAGAGGGAGAGAGAGAGATGGGAACATCACTGATGAATCAGAACCATTGATCGGCTGCCTCCTGCATGCTCCCTACTGGGTATTGAGCCCACAACCTGGGCATGTGCCCTTGACTGGAATCAAACTAGGGATCTTTCAGTCTGCAGGCCGATGTTCTAGGGCTCTTTTCATTTTCTTGATAATGCCTTTTGATGAACAAATTTTGATAACATTAAATTATTTATTTTTCTTTTTTTGCTTGTGTTTTTGATGTCATATCTAAGAATCCATTGACAAATCTAAGGTCATAAAGATTTTCCTCTATGTTTTCTTCTAAGGGTTTTATAATTTTTTCTCACATTTAGGCCATTATTTCATTTTGAGTTAATTTAAAAAATATATATTTTATTGATTCTAGAGAGGAAGGGAGAGGGAGAGAGAGATAGAAACATTAATGATGAGAGAAAATCATTGATTGGCTGCCTCCTGCATGCCCCCTCCTGGGGATCAAGTCCGCAATCCAGGCATGTGCCCTTGGCCGGAATCGAACCCAGGACCCTTCAGTCTGCAGGCCGACACTCTATCCATTAAGCAAAACCAGCCAGGGCTTGAGTTAATTTTGTACAATGGTCTTGGCATCCTTGTCAAGGCCATAGATGTAAGGGTTTCTTTCTAGATTCTCCATGCTATTCAATTGGCTTATTGTATATCTGTCTTTATGCTGGTACCACACTATTTTGGTTACTGTAGCTTTGTAGTAAGCTTTGAAACTGGAAGTGTGAGTCTTTCAATTTTATTCTTCTTCTTCAAGATTGTTTTGATTATCGAGGCCCCTTTGTAATTCCACATGAATTTGGTGCTCAGCTTTTCCACTTTTGCAGAAAATACCACTGAATTTTGATAGGGATTGCATTCAATTTTTAGATTACTTTAGGCAGTACTGCCACTTAACAATATTAAGTCTTTTAATCTATGAACACAGATCTTTCCATTTATTAGGTCTTTAGTTTGTGTAATCAATGTTTTGCACTTTTCAGTATATAAGTATTTCTCTTCCTTGATTATATTTGATAGATATTTTATTATTTTGCTTGCTATTATTATTTTTATTTATTTTATTTTTTAATTAATTTCTTTATTGATTAAGGTATCACATATTTGTCCTTATCCCCTCATTCCCATCCCACATCCCTCCCCACGCATGCCCCCACCCCCTGCTTGCTATTATTAATGAAACTGTTTTCTTAAGTTCTTTTTGGATTGTTTTTTGATGATATATAAAAACATGAGATCCTCACCTGCCATGTAAACAGTTCACCTAACCAGGCTGGTGTGGCTCAGTGGTTGAGTGTCAACCTATGAACTAGAAGGTCACAGGTTCAAGTCCTGGTCAAGGCTCATGCCTGGGTTGCAGACTCCATCTCTGGTGGGGGGCATGCAGGAGGCAGCTGATCAATGATCCTTTCTCATTGATGTTTTCATCTCTCTTTCTTTCTCTCTCTCTCCCTTCCTCTCTGAAATCAATCAAAATATTTTAAAAAATAAAAATAAACAGATCACCTACCCTGAGACCTCCATGCTGTGAGGAAGCTCAAAGTAGCCCATGGAGAGAGGTGGTTTGGCAAGGCCCTGAGACCATATGAAGAGAGAGAGATGCCTGGCCAGCCTCAAATGCTCCAGCCACCTCCCTCCCTACAGTGTTCCAACTCTAGCCACTCTCTGACTGAAACTGTATAAGGGACTTTGAGCCAGACTACTCAGTTCCCCAAATTCCTAACCCACAGAAATCATGAAAGATAATATAGTGATTTATGTTGTTTGAAGCCACTAAGTTTTAGGGTGACATTTAAAAAACATAGCAATTTGATGAATCTCAGAGGGAAGGGGGGGGGGGGGAAGAGATTAACCAAAGAATTTATATGTATACTAGTGGCCTGGTGCACGAAAATCATGCATGAAGGGGGCGGTTCCCTCAGCCCAGCCTGCACCCTCTCCAATCAGGGAACCCTTGGGGGATGTCCAACTGCCAGTTTAGGCACGATTGGCCATCCATCTCGCAATCTAGGACCACTGGCTCCTAACCACTCACTTGCCTGCCTGATCGCCCCTAACTGCCTCTGCCTGCCTGATCACCCCTAACTGCCCTCCCCTGCTGGCCTGATCTCGCCCCCAACAGCCCTCCCCTGCTGGTCTGATCTCACCCCCAACTTCCCTCCCCTTGCCAGCCTGGTTTCCCCCAACTGCCCTCCCCTGCTGGCCAATTTGGTTCTAATTGGTCAGTTTTTATGCCAGTCAGTGTCAAAAGCTCCACCTCCTAGGCAGCTATTAGCTCCTCACAGTTGACCCAGATTTGGTTCTGATTGGTCAGTTTCTATGCCAGTCAGTGTCAAAAGCTCTGTCTCCTAGGCAGCCACTGCCTCCTCACAGTTGACTCAGATTTGGTTCTGATTGTCCAGTTTCTATGCCAGTCAGCGTCTCTGGGCCTACCAACAGGGCCTGATCAGAAAGGCAGGTCTGATCAGCAGCCCCAATGGAGGCCTGGAGAGAAATGGAGGCAGGGCTGCTGGCCAGGCTCGGAGGGAAAGAGAGAGGCAAGTGCTGGTAAAAAGCTGCCACAAATGCTACAGATCAGCCCCTGCTTCTCTCTTCAGGTCTCTTTCCCAGCCTGATTTGCAGCCCCCTCAGCAGTCACTGCTGGGTTACTGGGCCTGCAGCCTCAGTAGTCAGCGCTGGGTCGCCATGGCAACCCAGCGTTGACTTCCGGATAGTCAGCCTTTGGTCCTGACGGTGGTTACACCCTGACTCTTTATTATAGAGATATGCTTAACCCATGGATATAGACAATAGTGTGGTGAAGGCCTGGGAGGAGGGTGTAGAGTGAAAGGGGTCAATGGGGAGAGGGGAAAGGGAACATCTGTAATACTTCCAACAACAAAGCTAATTAAAATAACAACAACAAAAACAACAACATAGCAATAGATTACAGAGCCTTCTAATGCAAAAATCTAAAGGACCCCATTTAATTTTTTTAACATATATATTTTTTATTGATTTCAGAGAGGAAGGGAGAGGGCGATAGAAACATCAATGTTGAGAGAGAATCATTGATCAGCTGCCTCCTGCATGTCCTAAAGTGGGGATCAAGCCTGCAACTGGGGCATATGCTCTAACCGGGAATCAAACCACGACCTCCTGGTTCATAGGTCTATGCTCAACCACTGAGCTATGCTGGCCATGCTAAAGGACAATTTTAAAGGTCACTGACCTTTCCGTGGTAGCTGATCTAGTAGAATTCTTCCCTTTCTTTGATTTCCTTGACAATTTTTTTCTGTTTTTCTTCCTCTATCCATGTCATCTACCTACACTCCTTTGATTTTACCTTCCCCTTAAATATTGATGCTCTGGCTTCAGTCCTCGTCTTTTTTCTTGCATCCCACTGTCCTTGAAAAAATTTCAACCCTAAGTTGATGCCAGTCCAGACCTCTTTCCTGAGCTCTGGACTCATAAAACCAATTGCTCACTGACCATCTCCCCCTGGCTATCCTTTATTCACCATGTCCAAAATGAATCTCTTCATTTCCTTCACATTCCTTATCCAAGTAATGTTCAATGTTCCTATTTTAATGATTAGCATCCCTTTACACCCAGTTGCCCAAGCCAGAATACTGAGAATCATTTCAGACTCTTCCCTCTTCACTGCCTTCATAGTCAGTAACCATATTTTGTCAAATCCACTTCCTAAATACATCTAACGATCATCGTAATTATCTTCTGCAACATTTGTGTTCTTCCTTAACACAAACACACACACACACAGTCTTCTGTATTCAGACCTGACATACCCAAGCCACAGCTGGTGTGGTCCATGAATTTAGAGCTTTTTCTTCAGCAAAAAAGGTGAGCTGCTATAGCCATCCAGATATAAAACTCCAAAGTCAACCAGTGACTATGGCATGGAGGCTAGTTTGGAAGAAAGAGAGTGGAGGCAGACAAATCAGTTAGGGTCTGTGGCAGTTGCCACATCTCTGCCACTCACTGGTTCTGTGACCATAGGCAAGACTTCTACTTTTCTGAGTCTCAGTTCCTTCATCTGTAAAATGGGGATAATAATAATTTTACCTACTTGTAAGGTAGTTGTCAGGATATAATAAAATAATGCATATGCAATATTTGGCATAATGCCCTTCACACAGAGAGTGCTCAATAAATTATTATTGAATTTTCAAGAACGAGGCTTAGATGAGAACATGGGTGACTCTAGCAGTTTATCTTCTTTGCTGAAGACAACAGCTCCAAACTCATGGACCACACCAGCTATGGCTTGGGTATGTTGGGTGTAAATAGGAAAGACTGTGCATGCATTTATGTTGACTAGGGTTGAACATGAATATTGCAGGAGATATCCTCATTTTTTTATTGTTGATACTATTACAGAGGTCTCCCATATCTCCGCCCCCCCCCATCTTTTGCTCTCCTCTACCCAGCCCCTGTCCCCACCACTGCCCAGTCCTTCACCACATTATTGTCTGTGCCTATGGGCTATGCCTATGAAAATGGTCATAGGCTATGCATATATATGTTCATTGGTTGCTGTCTTCTAGTACTCCCAACCCCCATCCTATGTTGTGTTCTGAGGTCAGGCTGGCAGCTAGGGACTGGAGAAACTGAAAGGTGCTTGGAAGCTGACTTAACTTGCCCAACTGAAGTCAGCATGTCTGGAGCCAGACAGCAGAGGGCAGCAGAGGTTGGTGCAATAGCAGTTCCCTGGGTTGGAGTAGGGTGGAGAAAAGAAACCTAAGGAACTTGGGGTTCTAATTCCAAATGCGGGGTGGACTGGGGATGCTGTCCAAAGGAGAGAAGTGTTCTTGGGATCACTCTCCATTAGGGCCTGGGATGAACATAGTTGAGGAAGTAGGGCAGCTTGTGAGGGGCCAAAGGGCTAGAACTTAAGGGTGGGAGCTGTGTGAGTTGGGATGTTTATGAAGTATATTAAGGAAAATGCATTTATCCTAGTCTTGTGTGTATTTGGGTCTTCTCACGTTTCTCAAAGTCCCAATGATCCCTGTCAGGGCAGAATTATCAACTGGGGACCCTAGAGGGGGAGGATAGAGATACCATTGTGTGTGTTCAATGATGAATTCATAGTACAGGTAGAGACCACATCCCTAAGGTATGGCTGGAAGAAGCCTCAGGTTCATAAGGAAACCAAGGCCCAGAGAAGGTAAATGACTTGCTTAAGGTCATATAGTTAAGATTTAAAGTAAAAGTCAACACTGACTGAGACCCTATAGTATAGGCACTGCTGAACAAATTGCATACATTACCTTACATAACCCTCACAATACTTTATCAAGAAGAATCAGATGTTTTATTATCACAAATTGATAGATGAGGAAACTGCAGCTCAGAAAAGCTAAGCCATTTGCCCAAGGTGCAGCCAGGATGTAAATCCAGGAAGCCTGACTCCAGTGCCTGTTCTATTAACCACTACATTCTGCTATTCCCCCCTAGACCAAGGGTTAGGTTTCTAGACTCCCATGTCAGGGCTATTATCATTAACCGACAGTGTCTTGGATGGAAAAACCAGTAAGTTATATCCTGGTCTTGAATTAAGTGTAATAGTAAGGCAGTTGGCTACTTTATATGGATTCTCAGCTAATTATTTTGTGAGGTAAATACCCCCATTAAAAATATCTCCTCTCATCCATAATTTACCTGCTTTGTGATGTTCCTATATTGTGTGAACTGTCTGGGGGATGTGTGGTTGGTGTGCTTCCTACAGAGCAGATATGTTCTGCTTTAGATGGCTTATTTATCAGCCTGCTCTAGCTCTCTCCTGGGCTACCATCCTACACAGATTGTCAGAGTGGGTCCAGGGTCAGTAAAAGAATCAGGTAAAATAATGGGACCTTTTGGATGATCCTCTATTTTATTTTCCTTTACTATTGCTTATTGTTGACCATTCTTACTCTTATTGAGTGTCTGTCTGCATGGAGGCATGCATGAAATTCATTCATTCATTCATTCATTCATTCATTCAACACTTGCTAAGCACCTACTATATGCCAAACATTATGCCAGATCCTGGGGGTACAGTGATGAATGTGGAATGCACAGACCCTACCCTCATGGGATTTTGAGTCTAGAAGAGAAGTATGTTGATTGCAAATCATTCCCTCTCAGGTGCCTCTAACTGGAATTAGGAATCCCCCATATTCTCCATTCCCATTTACTTAGCTTGAGCTTTCACCATCTGTTTCTTCCTTGGTCACTGCAGCTGGCCTGCCAGTCTATGCCTCCTCCTAATCCCCCACCCCCATTCCAACCTGCACATAGCAGACATCAGCAGACAGACTCCACCTTTGAAAACATCCCTTTTAACATGTCACATCCTTCCCTTGCTCAACCTGCTCAAAATCCTTCAATGACTCCCCATTTCCTGTCAAATGGAGTCCAAATTCCTTCCCAGTCTGGCCAGAGTCAAGCAATTCCATGAGTCGATCCTGCTCTACCCTTCCCTCTCTACTCTTATTTACTACCTGGCCCTCTGCTCTAGTAGGGAGGGTCTTCTTACTGCCTCTATACACTGCCATCTCATTCCTCATCTGTACTTCAGTTCTATGTCTGCAAATCCTACATGACCTTCAGAAGATCCAATCTTCAGAAGAGTACCACTTTCTACAGAAAGCTTTCCCTAAAGAACGCCCCCCCCACCCCTTCCATTCTTTGTTCTTTCTTCTCTGTGTTCCTGAGCACAGGTCCTGGCAGGTGTGAGAATCAAATGAGAACCCATCATGGGAAAATGCTTTGTATTGCACAATGTGAGACTGTCTTCATATTGGTTCTCATATCTACCATTTATTGAACATGTGTCTTCTGCAAGACAGAAGGGCTCAGTGGTTCATAGAATTATCTCATTGAATCCTTTTTAAAAATATATTTTATTGATTTTTAACAGAGAGGAAGGGAGAGGGATAGAGAGTTAGGAACATCGATGAGAGAGAAACATCAATCAGCTGCCTCCTGTACACCCCCCACTGGGGATGTGCCCACAACCAAGGTACATGCCCTTGACCGGAATCGAACCTAGGACCCTTCAGTCCGAAGGCCGACGCTCTATTCACTGAGCCAAACCGGTTTCGGCTCACTGAATCCTTATAACATTCTATACAAAATAGATAATATTTATTAGACTCATCATCCAGATGAGGAAACCGAGGCTCAGAGAAGTTAGATATTGGGCCCAAGATCACACTTCTAGGGAGGTCTATCTGAGAAGACTGTCCTCTTTTAAGAGATGGTCCATTGGTCTGAGCTTGTTTGAATCTTAATTCTGCTCTTTTAAACCTCTGTAATTAACTCCATATGGCCTTTGAGGGGATTTTTTTTTTTGCACTGGATTTTTAAAAATTCTTTTGATATCATTCCTGGCCAGCTCTCTGTTTCTATTTTATTATTATTTTATTGTTGTAAGCCATCTCAAAGTGTTTGGGAAACAAGATGTAAGTAGTTAAATCCATGCAAATAAAATGCATTTCTCCTGTCTCTATTCCCAGTGTCCAGGACAGAAGTGGGACCTGGTGCAGGGTTATCATCATCATCTAATCCTGTACTTTGTGAAGGCTTGAGGAAAAGGCGATACAAGTCAGAAGCCAAAGGTCAGTTCCTTCTATGAAATAAAAGGACAAAGAGTCTGTGCCAGGTCTTCTAGAAAAATGTCAAACTGTGGCAAGGACTCTATTTCCTTCCACATTTTATTTTTTATTTTTAAGGAGTCATCAGGTGGTAATGAATGATTCATGCTTTACTTACTCTTGTTTATTTCCCTTCCTCGACCTTCAGATTTTTTTCTCCTTAATGTTTGTTCCGGGTTTTGATAAAGCACTGAGGTACTTGACTTGTGTTGGTTACATTTTCCCCCAATGTCTCCTTAGGAAAAATAAATAAAAGGAAATGACAGTATTCCAAAACCATCTTTCATTCTATCAGTGGAAGGATTGCACCTGCTATTTCTCAGGTCACTTCAATTGTTTCCTTTTACAGTAAAACTTCATGAAAAGACACTCCATGAGTACCAAATGGCTATGGAGGGCCCAATCTCGCCTTACTTTGCCCATTCTGGGTAGAAAGAGTCTTCTGCATAAAAATGGGTTCCTTGTGCTGAGTTTCCATACTTTAAGGCAGCAAATGTCACTCCTTTGGCAGCACCATTTGTATACAAATGGTTGATGTTGGGGATTCTTTTCATTTCATTAAGTCAAGTCTCCTAAGACCTGATTAGACTACAATTTGTTAGCCTACTAGGTGTTACTATGAATTATTCAAAGCAATAAAACTTTATTTCTTTACAAGTAACTTTCAATACAAATGGTTTACTAATTTGAAGGGCTACCTCCAATTAGTTTGACTAAGTGAGGCTGGACTGCATTCAATGGCAATTTATTGATTCCTTTCATCATTCAAATCACTCTCCCTAGGCAAGAATTCCTTTAAAAAAATCTTTATTGTTGAAAGTATTACATATGCCCCCTTACTTCCCCCACTGACCCCCTCCATACTGACCCCGCCCCACCCCAGGCCTTCACCACTCTATTGTCTGTGTCCATGGGTTATGCATATATGCATACAAGTTCTTTGGTTGATCACCACCCACCCTCCTTTGCCTTCCCTCTTAGATTCTCCACACTATCCCATGCTTCCATGTTTCGAGATTCACTATGTTCATCAGTATATTTTGTTAATTAGATTCCACATTTGAGTGAGATCATGTGATACTTGTTTCTCTGACTGACTTATTTCACTTAGCATGATACTCTCCAGGTCCCTCCATGCTGTCTCAAAGGGTAAGAGATCTCTCTTTTTTACTGCTACATAGTATTCCTTGGTATAAATGTACCACAGCTTTTTTAATCCACTCATCTGCTGATGGACATTTGTATTGTTTCCAGATCTTAGCTATTGTAAATTGTGCTGCTATGAACATAGGGGTGTACATTCTTTCTGATTGGTGCTTCAGACTGGTGCAGCCATTGTGGAAAACAGTATGGAGTTTCCTTAAAAAATTAAATATGGAACTGCCATTTGACCCAGTGATCCCACTTCTAGGAATATATCCTAAGAATTCTTTTTAACAGCCCCAGCAGCACTTCCAGAAGAATGGAACAGCAGACTCTCCCTCAGAGACAAAGATGTGCTGCCCTGTCCTTAAATTGGAACCCTAGCAATAGAGATCCCTTTGCACTGATGCATCCACATGCTTGTTGTCTTGTTCTTTGTGACTAAAAACATGGGTTGAAGTTTATGGTCAGTAGATGGCTGTGATGGAAAATTGGTTCTGTGTGATGCAGTCCAATTACTTTACTTCTCTAAGTTCGAGTTACCTCATTCTACATTTTTATACTCAGCCTATGAACAAGATTAAGGGAAGTTAGTGGCCAGGGTTAGGGCTCAATCTGTGGATAAAGAACTAAGTGAAGGGCCTTCCTTTTCTAATCCTGACTGCCTGCTTATAGGTAGCACTATGCTCTTCCCTACTGAGCTTAAGTCACAAGACACAACAACTAGAGGAGACTGGAATTATGGGACAAAGGCATTTAGGAAGGTAGGGAAAGACACTGGATATTTCCTTCCCAGTACTTAAACACTTTCAGTAAAGGAGGCAAGAAGAAAAGGCTCACATCCACAGTCACCGATGTAGCAAGGAATTCTTGGGTTCCAAATAAGTACTATTTGAAATGGATTATTTGCTGTGAATTTCTCTCTGGGAGACTCTGGTAATGGGATGCTGCCAGAGTATGTTTCAGTGAAGTTGTATCTTCTCTGCTTATACTAAGGGTGGGGAGGAAAGGAGATGGGCTGGGCCACCTTGGCCATATTTGAGTTACCAAATGACAATAGAATTCCTGCTTAGAATGCTAGGGAAATGGGCTTCTCTGATCTCTTGGGAGGAATTGTAATCACCAAGTTTTGAAAAGCCTAGGGAGTCTGTAACTGAAGACTGCCTTTCATTTGGGACAGGAAAAGAGAGACACGGAGGGCAAGACTGTTAAGTGCAAGGGCATGAAGCACCATTTCCCCCTGCAGGATGCTGTGGTTGGTTTGGAGAAGAGGAGGTGGTGCTAGTGATGGTGGAATGTGTCCTGCTTGATCTAAATGCTCACAGCCACCCTCTGTTTTTCTGTGCCTCAATAATTGCCATTACTATCCCCACTTTATTGGTCAGGAAATTGAGGCACAGAGACAAACAGAGGTCACATGGCTAGTGAGTTACAGAGTTATAATTTGAACCCAGGACTGTCTGACTCCAGAGGCTTCAATTATGGTTATTGGGAAGTCCACTTGGAATAGGCAGGGAGATATGGGGAAGAAGAGGTAGAGGGGTTTATGGTAACATGGCACCTCAAAGGCCTTGAGGTGGCCGCAATGCCAAGAGGTAACAGTACAGTGGTTAAGAGCATACACAAGGGAACCTACCAGTCTAAGTCAACAGTCTGTGTTCAAATCCCAGATCTACTGCTTCCTGGCCTGTGTGAACTTGGGCAAGTTACTTTGATCTCTCCATATCTCAGCTTCTTAATCTGTGAAATAAGGATATAGGGCTATTAATAGTACCTACTTCATGGGGTTAGTGTGATTGAATAAATCAATACAGGATACTGTTTAGACAGTGCCTGACATCCAATGAAGGCTACCTAGCTATTAACATCTAGTATAGCAATGAAGTGCACAACTGCTAGGCCTGTGGTTGGCTGAGAGCTCTTTGAGTCTCAGTTCCTCCCTGCAACGTACTTGAGAGTTCCTGTTATTAAATGAAGCAATGCATTAAGAGAACAGCAGACAGTGAGTACTCAATTCCCAACAGCTGTTTTGCATTATTATTACATCAGCCCCTTGAAACTAACTCTAGGGTAGAGTCCACATTCTCCTGCTGGCCTAGGACCTGGGAGTTCAAATATTAAATGAGTGGGTGATTGGTAAGGGATGGGGAACACCCTTTTATTTTTTATTATGTATGTATGTATGTATGTATGTATGTATGTATGTATTTACTGTCTAAAGTTTTACATATGTCTCCCTTTTCCCTGAATTGACCCCCCTCCCTCAGCCATTCCCACCCCAGGCAAGCCCACCATGCCAGTGTCTGTGTCCATTGGTTATGCTAATATGCATGCATACATAATTTGATGAACAAGAATAGATCCTGAGACAAATGTCAGGGGAGGGGGGGCGGTTAAAGAGCAACCCTTTCATTTTTAATGCAAGTGACTTTAGGTTCTGCTGACAGACAGTGAAGGGGGAAAGAGGCCATGGCCTCAGATACCCAATGGGTCCAGATCTAGAGCCTCAGAAATCCAATCCCTGAAAAGTGATAGAGCCAGTAGGAAAGAACTAAGCTTCCAGAGCCAGACCTGCCTGGATTCAATCCCAGTTCTATCACATTTGTGTGACTTTTGGCAAGTCATTTCACCTTTCTGCACCTATTTTGCCATGTAGGTAGTATTTGCACCTTCCTCAGAGGAGTGTTATAAAGATTAAGTGCATGAACATGTATAGAGAGCTTAGAGGGGTGCATGGCATATAATCTGATTATTGTTGATATATTTCCAGAGAGACCAGAGAGATGAGTGAGAAATGAAGAAAGACTGTGGCCCTCCTCTCCACCCTCTCCCTTTCCCCACTGGCTGGAAGATGCTCCTGTCCAAATAGGAAGTTGAAACCAAAATAGCACAGTAAAGGAAAGGAAGCACTCCCAGAGCAGATGGGCTCCCACTCACAGTCCTGAGGAATGTGCTGACTAGTCAGGAACAGGCCTTTGGCAGTCACTTAATACAATCACGAAGCAAAGGGAAATGATCAAGTCTGTCACCAGGGTCAGTGCCAATTTATTTAAGAAAGTGGCGAGGCCAAAAAGGAGGATGTGGGGAATGGGAGGCTCCATACATTCCTGAAGCCAGCTCACAAAACCCCCAGGGCAGAAGTCTCAGGTGAATGTAGTTGGAACCCCCCTCCCCACATGCCCTTCCAAAGTCCCCAAGTGGAGCAGTCTTGACCAGAGGGTTGGGTTGGGGTCTCTGAGCCAGGATAGGTGGGTTGGCGACTTGCATGGGCTAGGTGAACTGGGACTATCATGCTTTCTTTATTCTATTGAGCTAACTTGTAATCAGGTGCTCACTCTGTGCCAGGTACTGGGCTAGAAGCTGTGAGAGATGCTGGTGAGAATGATACAAGTAAGGTCATGGCCTACACATGGGGCTTTGTTCCCTACACATGGGGAAAGCATCTGAGAAACACTGAGGGGTCAGGGACCAAAAAGAATTGACCAGGAAAAAGAAGAGTGTCTGGAAAGGATTAATGCTTAACATGGAATAACCTTTATTGGTGGAATTAGTGGGGGTGTGATTTCCTGGGGGGTGGAGAGGCCATGGCAGATTGTAAACTCATTAAAAGAAAGGCTTATGCCTCTGTCAATCCCTTGACTAGTCACTAGCATGGCTTTACACCTAAAGAGACTTACAGTCAGGGCATTTATAATTATATATCACCAGCTTTGATTGAGTGACTACTGAGTGCCAGGCACAATGCCAGCTACTCTCCCATTATTTGAATATCTTAGATAATATATCTGAGGCAGATTAATGGAAATATTGAGTGACTGGACATTAATTATAGAAACGTCCATAGGTATAACATAACCCAGTAATTCTCAAAGTGTGGTCCCCAACAAGCATTTCCTGGGAAACTTGTTTGAAATGCAAATTCTGGGCCCTATCCTATATGTACCCAATAAGAAACTCAGGAGTGTGGCTCAACAGTCTGTATTTTAGCAAGCCCTCCAGGGAATGCTGATGCACAGTCAAGTTTACAACCCACTACTCTAACCCAGTGTTTTTTAAAGGGGGATCAAAGCTGCCCCAGTCATTTGGGGGGAACTTCTAAGGAGGGGAATGGGGCTGGAGCTGCTCTATTTTCATCTGTCTTACATGTTGAACTGCTACATCAGATTTTGTTTAAAGAAAGTGCTTCAAACTGAAAAAAGTTTGAAAACCATGATACCACTCTACCTGTCCTGCTTCATCATCTGTACGGGCTCCGAAAGGGAAAGGCTCCAGGAAGCAGGGATGGGACTAGCAGCCAGCTCCTAACTTTCAGCCCAGGGCATCTCAGGTGACCCCCCCCTCAATAAAGAGGAAACAGGAAGACAAGCCTTTGAGCTATCTTTTATTAAGGTTCTAGGAGCTGCCTGCTTTTCTTTCTAGCTATGGCAGGAAAGGCCAGAGGTTTCTAGGGCTCTTAGAAGAAGCCGTTCCGGTTTCCTCTCTTCTGTGGCCCAGAGCCTATAGCCCCACACTGCTTCCCAGCCAGCTGGATTCTCCCCCCTGCAGCCGTCATCTCAAGGTGGAACATCATGGGTGGGGGGCGGTCTGCCTGAGCTTCTAGCCTCTCCCTCCAATTCCCTGCCAGTCTTTCAAGCCCACATGATGTCTAAGGCTTTACCCAAGACTGCATTTTCTTGCCTTCTTTGCGTTGCCCACCCCAATCCAATGCTTCATCATTGCCATCATACTATGAACTGGGGTCACTGTGGGCCTCTCCTAGGGAGTCATTGCATTCTGTACCATGTCTCCTCCCTTCCTAGCTTCCAACATTGCCAGGCCTATTATCCCAGCACGTAGCTTATAGGGCTTGGTAAATGGGCAGTGGAGATGTTGATGGCATTGAGGTCTGCACTACCTGCTGCTGGTTCTCCCCAAGACCCAAACACCCAGCTGGCAGGACATCCCCACTATTGCCTGTGCCCTTTCAGGTGCCAGGCATTGCCTTTGACTTCTGCCAACCACTTATGGCTCTTTTCCCAGGGCAAGAGCCCTCAGTTCATCCATCTCCACAATGCAGGGAAGAATGTAGCAGCCCCTCTGGGTGTCAACTAAGAACAGGCCTGAGGCTAGGGCAAAACTCTAGAGCTGCTGAGCCTATGTGAACAAAGTCAAGGCAACTGCAATGTGGTGTGTGTCAGCTGCTTGGCTCTTCTCGTCTGTGTGTGTGTGTGTGTGTGTGTGTGTGTGTGTGTGTGTGTGGTGGGGGAGGTGGATTCTGGAGGAGAGAGAGAATGAAGAGACATTAGAAACATGACCAATAAAAGGCTAACATTCACAGGCCAAGCCAGTGCATCCCCCGCCTGCAAAGACATTTGAAACCCTAGCCAGGCCCACCCCTGTCTGACCTCCTAGCCTCTGTGGAGTGGTTTATAGCAGGAATTTCACAGCTGATGGAAGCTGGACAGTGTGAAGGAAATAGCTTGGGCTCTGGAGTTGGATGGATAAACATTCAAATCTGGGCTCAGCCACTCACTAGATGATCAATCTTTTTTTTTTTTAAATTTAATCCTCACCCAAGGATATTTTTCCATTGATTTTTAGAGAGAGTGGAAGAGAGAGGGAAAGACAGAGAGAAATATCAATGTGAGAGGAACACATTGATTGGTTGCCTCCTGCATGTGCCCTGACCAGGGCCTGGATTAGGGAGGAGCCTGCAGCTGAGATATGTGCCCTTGACCAGAAATGAATCTTGATGCTCTATCCACTGAGCCAAACCAGCTAGAGCTAGATGATCTGTCTTATGTGAGGGACTCCACCTCCTTGAACCTCAGGCTCCTCAGCTCCAAAAAAAGTGATGGCAATATGAGGTTGAACCATATGAAAATGTTATTTTGTTAGTTTAAAAAGGTTAAATATTGCCAATTTCTTATTGGTTCAACCCAATAGCACCTTCCTTGTAGGGTTATTGTGCAGATTGAATTAGGTAATCTACAAAAGTGTTTATACCAGTACCTGGCATATAAGAGCCCACTAAAGGATAGTGGTGATGATGGTGATGACAATGGGTATCTAACACCTAACATTGGCCATAGATTGAGGCCCATCCTTGAGGGGCTAAAGTGGACCCTTGGCCAAATATACCTCCTCTCTGGGCTGGGACAGCTCAGAAAATTTCTTGCTTTGTAGTGAAGCCACTGTTCAACGAAGGGTCCCATTAAAGAGCCACAAAAGGGAAACATTAACTTATTGACTCATTGATCTATTCATACATTCAATAGCTTGCATTGAGAGCCTATTATGTACCAGGTACTGTGTTAGGTGCTGGTTGAAGAAGGTATGGTCCCTGTCCTGGAGGAATCTGCAATTTGGTATGGTAGAAAACCCCAGGATAGGTACCAACAGTCCACTGCTGACAAGTGTCATAGTCATAAAAAGTATATCCAGAGATTCATAGGGGTACTGAGGAGGGATCATCCAACTCTAGAGGTTGGGGAAGGCTACACAGACAAAGATGAACCCTGAAAGACATGTAGGAATGTCTTGGATGGAGAAAGTGCAGCTGTAGAAGGACATTTCAAGTAGGAGAAACCTAGTATGTAGAGATACCATACTGCAAAGGGGAGTGGTTGGGATTGGTTCAAAGTCCAGTATGTCTGCAGCATAGTGTGGGGAAGGAAGTGGCAGGAGCTGAGGATGAAGGGATAGGCCAGGGCTGAGTTAGGAAGTGGATTGAATGCCAACCTAAAGGGCTGGGGTATGATATTGTAGGTTTTTTTTTCTGGAGTGGGCACTGGGAATCTGAGCTATATGGTTTTGTGTGTTTTTTTTCATTGTTAGTAATTATTCTCCATCTCCTTGAACCTCGGTCTCCCTGTCTTATTCCTGATCTTAAGGGAAACACTTGCAGTTTTTGCCCATTGAGTATGATGTTGGCTGTGGTTTAGTCATATATATGGCCTTTATTACATTGAGGTATATTCCCTCTATTCCCACTTTGCTGATAGCTTTTATCATAAACTAGTAGCCCATTTGCAGGAAAAATCCTGCAAGCGGCCCTTGCGGCCGCATGCGCTGCCGCTGCCACCGCGCCTGCACCCGCGCGCCTCTGCCACCCGCCCCGCCCCGCCCCGCCCCGCCCCGCCCGGGCTTTCCCTCTGGCAGCCATCTTGCTTTCCGCTTTTCCTCTGTCTTCCTTCTAAGTTATCTTCAGTCTTCACTCCTCCCTCCCTCAGCGTATGCAAATTAACCTCCATCTTTGTTGGGTAATTTGCATACCCGCCCTGATTGGCTGGTGGGCGTGGCTTTGGCTGGTGGGTGTGGCGTGGTGTAGCGAATGTGCGGTCAATTTGCATATTACTATTTTATTAGGTAGGATGGGTGCTGGATTTTACAAAATGTTTTTTCTTCATCTATTGATATTATCACGATCATGTGGTTTTTATCCTTCATTTTGTTTATGTGGTGTATCACATTTATTGATTTGTGGATATTGTAGCAACCTTGTATCCTCAGAATAAATCCCATTTGATCAAGGTGTATGATATTTTTAATGTATTGCTGGATCCGGTTTTCTAATATTTTGTTGAGGATTTTAGCATCTATGTTCATCAGGGATATTGGCCTATAATTTTCCTTCCTTTTTGTTGTGTTTTTATCTGGTTTTGGAATTAGGATAATGCTGGCCTCCTAAAATGAGCTTGGGACCTTCTTCCTCTTTAGTTTTTGGAATATTTTGGAAGGATAGCTGTTAGTTCTTCTTTGAATGTTTGGTAAAACTCACCTGTGAGGCCATCTAATTCAGGACTTTTTTTCTTGTTGGGAGGTTTTTTTTTTTTTTTTTTTTTTTTTTTTTTTTTTTTTTTTTAATTACTGCTTTAATTTCACTGGTTGTAACCTGTCCAGATTCTCTGATTCAGTTTTGGAAATTGTATGTTTCTAGGAATTTATCCATTTCATTCACATTGTCCAATTTGTTCATAGTATGTTTTCACAATCCTTTGCATTTCTTTGGTGTCATTTGTTACTTGTCCTCTTTCATTTCTGCTTTTATTTACTTGGGTCCGCTCTCTTTTTTAAAGGTTTGTCTTCTCTGAACATTTTTGTACAAGGTTTTTTGTGGGCATGTTATATTTTCTCTTGAATAAATACATAAAAATGGAATTACCAGCCCAAAGTATTGGCTTATATTTAATTTTATGAGAAACTACTGGACTGATTTCCACAATGGTTGTACCATTTTATACTCCAATCCACAAAGAGAGTTCCCATTGCTTTGTATCTACTTGGTATTTTTATTTAAAGAAAAATCTATTCTAGTGGTGTGTACTAGTATCTCATGGTGGCTTTAATTTGCATTTCACTGATGACTAATGATATTGAGCATCTTTTCATATGTTTATTGGTCATCTGTATGTCATTCTTTGTGAAGTGTCCATTCTTTGGGTATAATTTACAGACTATACAGGGTGGGGCAAAAGTAGGTTTACAGTTGTGAGTACACAAAACACAGAGTTTATTCTCATGTAATTATTTATTATTATCTTACTAGAGGCCCGGTGCACGAAATTCGTGCATGGAGGGGGATTGTCCCTCAGCCCAGCCTGCACCCTCTCCAATCTGGGAACCCCTCAAGGGATGTCCGACTGGGCCTAAACGGGCAGTCGGACATCCCTCTCACAATCCAGGACTGCTGGCTCCCAACTGCTCGCCTGCCTGCCTTCCTGATTGCCCTTAACTGCTTCTGCCTGATCAACCCCTAACCACTCTGTTGCCAGCCTGATTGATGCCTAACTACTCCCCTGCCAGCCTGTTTGCCCCCAACTTCCCTCCTCTGCCGGGCTGGTCACCCCTAACTGCCCTCCCCTGCAGGGTTGATTGCCTCCAACTGCCCTCCCTTGCAGGCCTGGTCCCTCTCAACTGCCCTCCCTTGCAGGCCTGGTGCCTCCCAACTGCCCTCCCCTGCTGGCCATCTTGTGGTGGCCATCTTGTGTCCTCATGGGGGCAGGATCTTTGACCACATGGGGGCAGCCATAGTGTGTGTTGGAGTGATGGTCAATCTGCATATTACTCTTTTATTAGATAGGATAGAGGCCTGGTGCATAGGGGGGGCCAGCTGGTTTGCCCTGAAGGGTGTCCCGGATCAGAGTAGGGGTTCCCTTGGGGCATGGGGCGGCCTGAGCAAGGGGCCTGTGGTGGTTTTCAGGCCAGCCACGCCCTCTGGTGACCCAAGCAGAGGCCCTGGTATCTGGAATTTATTTACCTTCTACAATTGAAACTTTGTAGCCTGGAGCGGAGCCAAGCCTTCTGCTTGCTCCACGGCAGCAGCCATTTCTGTTTAGGGTTTATTTACCTTCTATAATTGAAACTTTGTAGCCTGGAATGGAGGCCTGGGCCGGCAGGGCTGCAGAAGCTTGGCTTCCTCCTTCAACCCTAGCCTCCTGCTCTTTCCAGCTCTGTGGCTGCCACCATTTCTGTTTGGATTTTTTTACCTTCTATAATTGAAACTTTGTAGCCTTGAGTGGAGGCTTAGGCCGGCAAGGGCAGGTGGAAAGCTTGGCTTCCTCCATTGCCTGGGAAACCCAGGCCTCGCTCCTGCTCTCTGTGGCTGTAGCCATCTTGGTTGGGTTTATTTGCATACTCGCTCTGATTGGCTGGTGGGTGTGACTGGTGGGCATGGCTTGTGGGTGTAGCAAAGGTATGGTCAATTTGCATATTACTCTTTTATTAGGTAGGATTTTCCATACAAACAACCCTAAACTACTTTTGCGTCATGCTGTAGTATAATGCACCCATGAAAAGTGTGCAAAGTGTTCAAAGACTTTTTTAAAAAAATATATTTTATTGATTTTTTACAGAGAGGAAGAGAGAGGGATAGAGAGCTAGAAACATCGATGAGAGAGAAACATTGATCAGCTGCCTCCTGCACACCCCCCACCGGGGATGTGCCCGCAACCAAGGTACATGCCCTTGACCGGAATCGAACCTGGGACCATTGAGTCCGCAGGCCGACGCTCTATCCACTGAACCAAACCAGTTTCAGCAATGTTCAAAGACTTTTGACAAATGAATAAAACCATGTAATGAGCACTACCTACACAGAAGTTTATCAATATTACTACTCGCTTGAAAGCACCAGCTTTTGGTTTCATTGATTTTTCTCTATTTTTTTTTTTTTTTTTTGCTATTTCTGTTCTTTCTTCTACTATTTCCTTCCTTTTACTTACTTTGGGCTCAATTTGCTCTTCTTTTTCTAGCTTCTTAAATTTGAAGCTGAAGTCATTGATCTGAGACCTTTCTTCTTTCCTAATATAGGTATTGAGGGCTATAAACATCCCCGTAAGTACTGCTGTAGGGGCATCTCACAAATTTTTATATGCTGTTTTCATTTTCTTCCATTTAAAAATACTTTTCAATTTTCTTTTGATTATTCTTTGACCCATAGGTTATTTAAAAGTGTGTCATTTAATTTCCAAATATTAAAGATTTTTCTGACATATTTTTGTTATTGCTTTCTAATTTAATTCTGTTGAGGTCAGAAAACATGTTTTCTATGATTTCAGTCCTTTAAAATTTATTGAGACTCGTTTTATGGCCCAGCATATGGTCTATTGTGGAGAATGTTCCATGTGTGCTTGAGAAGAATGTGTATTCTGCAGATGCTGGGTGTAGTGTTCTATTCATGATAGTTAGGTCAAGTTGATTGATAGGGCTGTTCAAGTCTTCTACATCCTTAATGATTTTATGTTTACTTGTTTTTTCAGTTACTGAGAAAGAGCTGTTAAACTCCAACTATAATTGTGATTTTGTCTATTTCTTGTTTCAGTTCTGTCAGTTTGGCTTCAAGTATTTTGGGGCTTGTTAATAGGTACTTACACATTTAAGATTGTTATATTGTCTTGAGGAAGTGAGCTTTTTATCACTATAAATGTCTTTTTAAAAGGGAATAACAGGTTCAGATTATTTTTCAAAAAGAGCTCAAGATGCTTAGAAAAATCAACTGGGCTTGCTGGTGTCAAAACAATTCTTCCCAGTACTGCACAAGGACACCAAGATGTCTCATCTACACAAAGTCAGCATGAAAAGGTGCATACAGGTTTTGTGTCAGACATAAAACAGAGAAATCCACATATTAAGTAACGTGTCCACAATAACTATAATGCATTCCTAGGGGGATAAACATGTATTTGTAGAATGGAAAACAAAGCTTTCCATAGAGAAACCACTTTCATGAGAAGATTAGGTGGACTTGAGTTCTGTTTCTGCATCTGTCACTTGATGAATGAAGATACCATCTTCTGGATGTTCCATGTCATCCATTTCATACATATATGATGATGCTATCACAAGTGTAGTTCCATCATTATTGAAGGCAAGTGATGCAATACTGGTGGGATATCGATGGAACTGGCACAGTTGCTTTTAAAAAAATGGATCCCAAATATTTACAAATCCATCAGAACCACCTATGGCAAATGCATTGTGGATGTTGTGAAAAGAAATGGCATTGACTAGGTAAATCTGCTATACATACATATATATATATATATATATATATATATATATATATATATATATATATATATATTTTAAAATTTTATTTTTCAGAAGGAAATTCCAAGTTACAAAAGCAAATCTGACCTCAATTTAGCTGCTCATTCACCACAAACTTTGCCTTTTTATGTACCACAATATCCTTGAAAGGCAAAGGGTCCAGGCTTTTCTTTCCGTTCACAAGTTTGGAGCTCTTTTTCAATATATATTTTTAATATATATTTTTAAAAATCTGCTCAATATTAGCTTCTTTTAGTCTGTGACACTTGAAGGCATACGTTTTCTTCTGTACCTCAGGGCTTGGGTCTAAGTCCTCAACTGCTACTTGACCTTCAATAGAGCTCAATACATAACCCTATTTGTTTGGAAATACTCACATGCAGCTGGTACTTCAGGCTGGACTCCTGGTGATGCTACGTGTAGCCCATGTTCCGTAAGTCCCACACCAACACTCTGTGGCCTTCAGTGCTCACAATTAGCCTGTCTCCAGACACTGAGAGGTTACACCTTTTCAGGCTGACAGAAGGTCCCAGCAAGAAGGTCTGTGATCCCACAATTTCTTTTTTGTATTGTCTAAAGTTTTTTTTGTGTTTTTTTTTAGTTAGGCAAATATATATATATATATGTATATAATTATATATATATAATTATATATATATAATTATATATATATATATATATATATATATATATATATATATATATATATATAATTATCTTAAGTTTTACATATATCTCCTTTTCCCCAATTGACCCCTTTCAAACATTCCCACCCCGGGCAAGCCCCTACTGTCCCAGTGTCTGTGTCCATTGGTTATGCTAATATGCATGCATACAAATCCTTTGGTTGCTCTCTAACTCCCCCACCTCTACTGCCATTTGTCTCTGGATCTATTTTTGTTCATCAAATTATGTTGATCATTATATCCCACATATTAGTGAGATCATGTGATATTTATCTTTCTCCGACTGGCTTATTTTGCTTAGCATAATGTTCTCCAGTTCCATCCATGCTGTTGCAAATGCTAAAAGTTCCTTCTTTTTTATAGCGGTGTGGTATTCCATTGTGTAGATGTACCATAGTTTTTTTAATCCACTCATCTGCTGATGGGCACTTAGGTTGTTTCCAAATCTTAGCTATTGTAAATTGTGCTGCTATGAACATAGGGGTTCATATATCCTTTCTGATTGGTGTTTCTGGTTTCTTGGGATACAGTCCTAGAAGTGGGATTATTGGGTCAAATGGGAGTTCCATTTTTAGTTTTTTGAGCAAACTCCATACTGTTCTCCACAGTGGCTGCACCAGTCTGCATTCCAACCAGCAGTGCACGAGGGTTCCTTTTTTTCTACATCCTCGCCAGTACTTGTTGTTGGTTGATTTTTGATCCC
This sequence comes from Cnephaeus nilssonii, assembly GCF_951640355.1. Classification (NCBI taxonomy): domain Eukaryota; kingdom Metazoa; phylum Chordata; class Mammalia; order Chiroptera; family Vespertilionidae; genus Cnephaeus; species Cnephaeus nilssonii. The sequence continues at coordinate 110,754,605 of NC_137071.1, forward strand.
ACAATTTAACTGTCTTATCCCAACTCCCAGTAACCATCACATTTACTTCTGGACAGGATTCAACACATTTGATAGGGGTATTATGGGTTCCAACAAGACTTTCTTGATCAGTGTTCAAATCCTCCATTTTCATTGATGATCTAATCTTCCACTCCAGGCATATGTTGGAATCTAGAAGGCACAGTCCAGCATGGTGCTGGTATACTGGTATTTGAACCAAATGGAGTTGACTGGTACATCATAGAGACATACTGACGTGTCCCAGGAGGAAACCAGCAGGAACTGGAAAGTGTTGGGGTTGAACTTCACTGAGGAGATGCCATCCTCAGGTGGCTCATTCAGCTTGAACTCATTGTAACCCGTCATCTTGAGTTCCCCCCAGAATCCTAAATGTCTTTACACTTGGTAATAGTTTGTGTCTTAAACCTTACTTTGAAGTTAATATAGCCATATCCATCATTTTAGTTTTAACCTATCTGTGCCTTTATATTTAAAAAGAATCTTACAGACAGCAAAAAAAGTTGAGGCCAATATTGTTTTTTAATACAGTGGAATGATATTTAATTTTACTCCTTAGAGTAAATTTATATTTAATGTAGTTATTGATATGGTTGGGTTTAGGTCATAATTTTTCTATTTGTTTTTAGTCTCCCAATCTACACTTCACCAACTTTTCCCTTTTTCTGCCCTTTCTTACATTATTTTCTTTTTTTTCACTTTGAAATAATTTGAGATTTACAGAAGAGTTGCAAAGATAGTAAGAGTGTTCCCAGACATTTTTTACCCAACTTTCTTTAATGTTAACACCTTATATAAACATGGTAACATGTTTATCAAAACGAAGACATTTACATTGGTATAATACATTAACTAGACTAATGACTTCATTTGGATTTTCTCATTAATGACTTTTTCTGTTCCAGGATCCCATCCAGGATACCACATTTCAATTTGTCATCGTATCTCCTCAGATTCCTCCTGGTTATGAGTTTCTCAGACATTTCTGTGTGTGTGTGTGTGTGTGTGTGTGTGTGTGTGTGTGTGTGTGTGTTTTATGATCTGTACAGTTTTTAGGAGTACTGGTCAGGTATTTTGTAGAACGTCTCTCAATTTGGGTTTGTCTGATGTTTTCTCTTGTTCAATGTATGGTTATAACATTTTGGGAAGAATATTATTAGGCGTTGTACCCTTGTCATCCCATCACATCAGGAGGGGTATATGACATCAACATGTCTTATTGGTGATGTTAACTTTGATTTCTTGTTCAAGGTGGTATCTGTTAGACTTTTCCACTTTAAAGCTGCTGTTTCTCCCATTTCAAATCTATTTATTTTTATGAAAATCACCATACTCAAGGGGAGGGAAATTAAGCTCCACCTCCTGGAGGGACAACTATCAAAGAATAATACAAATATTTTACTATTTTATTTTATCTCCACCATTGATTGTCTAGATATAACAATTTTTTTGCAGTTGCCCTAGGGTTTAAAACAAGCATTTTTAACTTATCACAATCTATCTTCAAACCCTATATATGATTTCATGTGCAATTTAGACCCTTAAAGAAGCATACTTTGATTTCCCCCTTCCATCGTTTTGTTGTAATACATTTTGCTTCCACATACATTATAACTCCAAAATACATTGTTATGATTTTTGATTTAGGCATTTATCTTTTTTGAAATAATTTATTCAGGAAACTATATGTATGTGTAGCTTAGTATTCACCAATCCAATCAACAGGATCACTATGCAGATATCTGAAACTCCTTTTCTGTATTTTTCCTTTATTTCCAAAGCTCCACCCTGCAAATTCCAAACACCTCAGTCTCTCAAACTCCAATATTTTTCTCATCAACTCAGGGAGACCACTGTGATCTTCTGGGGTTTCCCTTCCCATGCCATGATCCAGAAAGTGCCTGCAGGCAGAAAGCAAGAGCCATCATAGACATGGACAAGAGGTAAATACTGAGGCAGAAAAACAAATTATGGGTTATTGCCGAAACCGGTTTGGCTCAGTGGATAGAGCGTCGGTCTGCGGACTGAAGGGTCCCGGGTTCGATTCCGGTCAGGGGCATGTGCATTGGTTGCGGGCACATCCCCGGTGGGGGGTGTGCAGGAGGCGGCTGGTCGATATTTCTCTCTCATCGATGTTTCTAGCTCTCTATCCCTCTCCCTTCCTCTCTGTAAAAAAAATCAATAAAATATATTTTAAAAAAATTATGAGGTTATTTAAGTTGTCTACGAATGAACTGATAGCGATCTTAACTAAAGAACTGGCAGTGGGACTAGAGAGATGTGAAAATATTTGAAAGATATTTAAGAGGTAGAATTGACAAGACTTACTGATAGGATATGGTGGTGGTTGAAGTAAAGGGCAGAGTCCAGGATGACCCACAGTTTAGTTTTCTGGCTTCAACAACTAGAAGGATGATAGTGCCATTCACTGAGATGGGGGCAGGAGAATTCTCTCTCTCTCTCTCTGTCTCTCTCTGTCTCTCTCTCTCTCTCTCTCTCTCTCTCTCTCTCTCTCTCTCTCTTGAGGAGTGTGTTGTTTATTATGGGATGGAGATGGTGAGTTCAGTTGTGGACATGTGGATTTTGAGAGGGTAGTTGACTACATAGATCTAGGGTTTAGAGGAGAGCTGGGGCTGGATAAACATGGAGTTTATGGCATATTTAATGGTATCTTAGGCTGTGGGAATGCGTGAGATTGTCCAGAAAGAGGATGTCCAATAAGAGGAGAAGGCAGCTCAGGACAAAGTGAATGTGCTGATTTACCAGGAGAGAGCTTGATGTTGAGGGAATGGGCCACAGTTTAGGGAAGTCATGATGGGGGAGCAAAAGATAGAGTTGGAGCCCTGTTGGTCCTCCTCTTGGATAATAAGCCCTGGGAGGGACTGCTGGAGGCTCAGGCTGAGGGATGGGAGCAAGGGGTGCTAGATGAGATGCTGTGAGGCCCCAGGGCACATTCTGAACTTCATTGTTCTCTTGTCCTGCCTTCCCTTTCTCACCTCCAGGCACAACCATTAACACTATTACAAAGAAAAGGGAAACTAGGCAAAACAAAGGCAAAATAGAAATGAGGTTTCTCTTACTAAACCCCAAAGTATAAGAAAACCTCAACTGTTATTTTGGAGGCTACAGCAGCAGTGTCCGCATGCCAACATTGTCAACTTGGCCCTGTGCCCTGAAGCTGGACATGTGGGATGGCCACACTCCAAGTAGCCCATTCATTTTCATCCTCACCTCTGGCACTGAGAACCATGCCATGGACTCCTAGGCAGCCAACCATGTGGCCAGGCCAAGGGAGCAGAGTAGGCTCCAGAGCAACTGGGATAGACAGGGAGAGGCAAGAAGGGGACAACTCTGTGTAGTGGTGGTATGGATGCCTGGAGCCCAGTCTAAGGTGCCTACCCTCAGTAGCCTCTCTGAGTATTCTTCCCCCCCCCCACTTTATACAATGGTAGTATTTATTCAAGGAGACCACTTATGTTTTGATCTCATAATGCCCATTTCTTTTTTTTCCTTTTTTTATTGTTTAAAGTATTACACATAGTAGTACATATATCTCCTTTTTTCCCCCATTGACCTTCCCCCAGCCTCCCATAACCCCTGTCTCATGCCCTCACCCCCCCCCCCCCAGTGTCTTGTGTCCATTGGTTGCACTTATATGCATGCATACAAGCCCTTCGGTTGATCTCTTCCCGCCCCCACCCCCCACCCATCCCCAACACTCCCCAGCCTTCCCGCTTTAATTTGACAGTCTGTTTGATGCTTTACTGCCTCTGTATCTATCTTTTTTTTTAATCAGGTTATAGTGTTCTTTATTTTCCATAAATGAGTGAGATCATGTGGTATTTTTCTTTCATTGTCTGGCTTATTTCACTTAGCATAATGCTCTCCAGTTTCATCCATGCTGTTGCAAATCGTAAGAATTCCTTCTTTGTTAGAGCAGCATAGTATTCCATTGTGTAGATGTACCACAGTTTTTTAATCCACTCATCTGCTGATGGGCATTTAGGCTGTTTCCAAATCTTAGCTATGGTGAATTATGCTTCTATGAACATAGGGGTGCATATATCCTTTCTGATTGGTGTTTCTAGTTTCTTGGGATATATTCCTAGAAGTGGGATTACTGGGTCAAATAGGAGTTTCATTTTTAGTTTTTTGAAGAAACTCCATACTGTTCTCCACAGTGGCTGCACCAGTCTGCATTCCCACCAGCAGTGCACGAGGGTTCCTTTTTCTCTGCATCATCTCCAGCACTTGTTGTTTGTTGATTTGTTGATAGCCATTCTGACAGGTGTGAGATGGTATCGCATTGTGGTTTTGATTTGCATCTCTCGGATAATTAGTGACTTTGAGCATGTTTTCATATGTCTCTTGGCCTTCCTTCTGTCTTCTTTCGAAAAGTTTCTATTTAGGTCCGTTGCCCATTTTTTTATTGGATCATTTATCTTCCTTTTATTAAGTTGTATGAGTTCCCTGTAAATGTTGGAGATTAAACCTTTATCAGTGATAACATTGGCAAATATGTTCTCCCATACAGTGGGCTTTTTTGTTGTTTTGTTGATGGTTTCTTTTGCTGTGCAAAAGCATTTTATTTTGATGTAGTCTTATTTGTTTACTAGAGGCCCGATGCACGAAATTCGTGCACGGGGAGGGGGGGCCAGGGGGGGAGGGGCATGTGTCCCTCAGCCAAGCCTGCACCCTTTCCAATCAGGGACCCTTCGAGGGATGTCCGACTGCCCATTTAGGCCCGATCCCACCGGTGGGATCAGGCCTAAATGGGCAGTCGGATATCCCTCTCACAATGCAGGACTGCTGGCTACCAACCACTTGCCTACCTGCCTGCCTGATCACCCCCTAACCACTCCCCTGCCAACCTGATCAACGCCTAACTGCTCCCCTGCTGACCCAATTACCCCTAACTGCCCTCCCCTGCAGGCCTTGTCGCCCCCAACTGCCCTCACCTTCAGGCCTGGTCACCCCTAACTGCCCTCGCTTGCCAGCCTGGTTGCCTCTAATTGCCCTCCCCTGCCGGCCTGGTCACCCCCAACTGCCCTCTCCTGCTGGCCTGGTCACCCCTAACTGCCCTCCCTTGCCAGCCTGGTTGCCCCTAATTGCCCTCCCCTGCTGGCCTGGTCACCCCCAACTGCCCTCCCTGCTGGCCTGGTCACCCCTAACTTCCCTCCCCTGCTGGCCTGGTAGCCCCCAACTGCCCTCCCCTGCAGGCATGCCCACCCCCCAACTGCCCTCCTCTATAGGCCTGGGTCCCTACCAACTGTCCTCCCTTTCAGGCCTGGTCCCTCCCAACTTCCCTCCTCTGCTGGTCTGATCACCCACAACTGCCCTCCCCTGCCAGCCATCTTGTGGTGGCCATCTTGTGTCCACATGAGGGCGGCCATCTTTGACTACATGGGGGTGGCCATCTTGTGTGTTGGAGTGATGGTAAATTTGCATATTACCTCTTTATTAGATAGGATTTTCTCTTTAGTTTCCATTGCCCTAGGAGCGGAATCGGTGAAGAAATTGCTTTGGCATATGTCTGAGATTTCGTTGCTTTTGGATTCCTCTAGTATTTTTATGGGTTCCTGTCTTATGTTTAAGTCCTTGATCCATTTTGAGTTTATTTTTATGTATGGTGTAAGTTGGTGGTCTAGTTTCATTTTTTTTGCATGTTTCTGTCCAATTTTCCCAACACCATTTATTAAAGAGACTGTCTTGACTCCATTGTATGTTCATGCCTCCTTTGTCAAATATTAATTGAGCATAGTGGTTTGGGTCGATATCTGGGTTCTCTATTCTATTCCATTGATCTATATGTCTGTTCTTGTGCCAGTACCAGGCTGTTTTGAGAACAGTGGCTTTGTAATACAGCTTGAAATCTGGTATTGAGATCCCACCTACTTTGTTCTTCTTTCTCAGGATTGCTGCAGCTATTCGGGGTCTTTTTTCTATTTCAGATGAATTTTTGGAGAGTTCTTTCTAGGTCTGTGAAATATTCCATTGGTATTTTAATGGGAGTGCATTGAATCTATAGATTGTAGGGGAAGTATGGACATTTTAATGATGTTGATTCTACTAATCCGTGAACATGGTATATTCTTCCATCTGTTTACGTCTTCCTCTATCTCTTTTTTCAGTGTCCTGTAGTTTTCTGTGTATAGGTCTTTTACCTGCTTAGTTAAGTTTATTCCTAGGTATCTTAATTTTTTTGGTGCGATGGTAAATGGGATTGCTTTTTTAGTCTCTCTTTCTGTAAGTTCACTATTGGTGTATAGAAATGCCATAGATTTCTTGGCATTAATTTTGTATCCCACTACATTGCCTAATTCATTTATTAAGTCTAATAATTTTTTGATGGAGTCTTTAGGGTTTTTATGTACAACAATATCATGTCATCTGCGAAAAGGAGAGTTTTACTTCTTCTTTACAAATCTGGATGCCTTTTATTTCTTCTTCTTGTCTAATCGCAATGGCTAATACTTCCAGTACTATGTCGAACAGGAGTGGTGAGAGTGGGCATCCCTGTCTTGTTCCTATTCTAAGGGGAAATAGTTTTAATTTTTGCCCATTGAGTAGGATGTTGGCTGTGGGTTTGTCATATATGGCTTTTATTATGTTGAGGTATGATCTTTCTATTCCCACCTTGCTGGGAGTTTTTATCAAGAAAGGGTGTTGGATTTTGTCAAATGCTTTTTCTGCATCATTTGATATGACTATGTGGTTTTTATCTCTCAATTTGTTTATGTGATGTATCATGTTTATTGATTTGTGGATATTGTACCATCCTTGCATCCCCGGGATAAATCCTACTTGGTCATGGTGTATGATCTTTCTGATGTAATGCTGGATCCAATTTGCTAGAATTTTGTTGAGGATTTTGGCATCTATGTTCATGAAAGATATTGGCCTCTAATTCTCTTTCATTGTATTGTCTTTATCTGGTTGTGGTATTAGGGTGATGCTGGCTTCATGGGATGAGCTTGGAAGTGTTCCTTCCTCTTTTATTTTTTGGAATAGTCTGAGGAGGTTTTAGTTCTTCCTTGAATGTTTGCTAAAACTCCACTGTGAAGCCGTCTGCCTCTGGGCTTTTGTTTGCTGGAAGCTTTTTTTTAAATAAATCTTTATTGTTCAGATTGTTATAGTTGTTCCTCTTTTTTTCCCCCCATAGCTCTCCTCCAACCAGTTCCCACCCCATCCTCTGCCCTTACCCCCCCCCCACTGTACTCATCAATAGGTGTACAATTTTTGTCCAGTCTCTTCCCACACCCCCACACCCCTTTCCCCCTCCCTGAGAATTGCCAGTCCACTCCCTTTCTATGTCCCTGATTCTATTATATTCACCAGTTTATTCTATTCATCAGATTTTTTATTCACTTGATTTTTAGATTCACTTATTGATAGATATGTATTTGTTGTTCATAATTTTTATCTTTACCTTTTTCTTCTTCTTCCTCTTCTTAAAGAATGCCTTTCAGCATTTCATATAATACTGGTTTGGCAGTGATGAACTCCTTTAGCTTTTTCTTATCTGTGAAGCTCTTTATCTGACCTTCAATTCTGAATGATAGCTTTGCTGGGTAAAGTAATCTTGGTTGTAGGTTCTTACTATTCATCACTTTGAATATTTCTTGCCACTCCCTTCTGGCCTGCATAGTTTCTGTTGAGAAATCAGCTGACAGTCATATGGGCACTCCCTTGTAGGTAACTAACTGTTTTTCTCTTGCTGCTTTTAATATTCTCTCTTTGTCTTTTGCTCTTGGGATTTTAATTATGATGTGTCTTGGTGTGGTCCTCTTTGGATTCCTTTTGTTTGGGGTTCTTTGTGCTTCCTGGACTTGTAAGTCTATTTCTTTCAGCAGGTAGGAGAAGTTTTCTGTCATTATTTCTTCAAATAGGTTTTCAATGTCTTGCTCTCTCTCTTCTGGCACCCCAATAATTCAGAAGTTGGTACGCTTGAAGTTGTCCCAGAGGCTTCTTACACTATCTTCATATTTTTGGATTCTTTTTTCTTTTCTGGTTGGGTGTTTTTTGCTTCTTTGTATTTAAAATCTTTGACTTGATTCTTGCAATCCTCTAGTCTGCTGTTGGATCTCTGTATATTATTCTTTATTTCAGTCAGTGTATGCTTAATTTCTAGTTGGTCTTTTTTCATATCCTTGAGGGTCTCACTAAATTTATCGGCCTTTTCTAGAAAATTCTTGCAAAACCTTATAACTGTGGTTTTGAACTCTATATCCAGTAGTTTGCTTTCCTCCATTTCTGTCATTAGTGACCTGTTTCTTTGTCTCCGCATTTTGGCTGCTTCCCTGAGTTGATAGAGTGGCTTTGTGTGCTAGGTGTCCTATATAGTTCAATGGCTCAGCCTCCCCAGTTACCTGAGGTGGACACTCTTGGTGCACCCCTTTGTGGGCTGTGTGCACAGTTTTGTTGTAGTTAAGCCTTGATTGTTGTTGGTATCACTGGTAGGAATTTGCCTCCAGGCCAATTGGCTGTTAGAATCAGCTGTGTCTATGATGGGAGAACTTCTGTGCTGGAGACACCCTTATGGGGCAAGACTTGCTTCAGTGGGGCTTTGGTGCTCACTGTGTCTGCCCCCCTAAGTGTGTCCTTTATGGATCTGAGGAGTTGTAATCTGGATGGTCCCACTCTCACCACTGGGTACACTGGCTCTTGGATCTCTAAGGAGGTGCTAATTTAGCCTCTGCCTGAGGCCACCCAGCAAGAGCTAAGGAGAGATCTGCAGATTCCTCTTCTTTGTTTGGGGTTTGGAGGTGCCCAGATGAGGCCCAGCTATGAAGCAATGCAAGCTACTGTGGGGCCTTGGGCCTTCTTTTGGATGTTCTGTGTCTCTCTGACCAAGCTGCAGTTCATTAGGTAATTTTAGATTTCAAAGGGCCAGGCCATTCATATGAAAAAGCCTCTGTGCAGAGCTTGGGTGGGGCAGGGTCTCAGGGAATTAACAGGGTGAAGCAAACAGCTGTGGCTGATCCTCAGCCTTGCCTTAAGAGGCCCCTGGGTCTCAGTGTCCCTCGGTAATTGCTGCAAGCACCTCTGAGAGAAAGCCGCCCTCGAGTTCCACCCCATGCCAGACCAGTTTCTCCCCATATGAGTCTGGGTCCCCAGAGTCTCACCCGGAATTGGAGTTCAGAGCAGTTGGGAGCTTGTGTCTCCTTCCTGATTGAAAAAGACAACCACATCCTCAGTTGCCAGCCCTTTCTGTGCACGAGCCTCCGTACCTCTGCACTTAACTTTCGCACCTCCTCTGAGTCTCAGTGTGCTTTTCTCTTTTCTTCTAGTTCTAGAATTTCCACTCAGCCAGCCTTTCTGTGGTTCTGGATGATGTCCGTTTTGTCTTTTAGTTGTAGTTTTGAAGTGGTTGTGTGAGGCAGCAATTTCAGGTGCTTACCTATGCCACCATCTTGGTTTCTCCTTGCTGGAAGCTTTTTAAAAATATATATATATTTTATTGATTTTTTTGCAGAGAGGAAGGGAGAGAAACATCGACCAGCTGTCTCCTGCACACTCCCTACTGGGTATGTGCCAGCAACCAAGGTACGTGCCCTTGACCGGAATCGAACTTGGGATCCTTGAGTCCACAGGCCGATGCTCTATCCACTGAACCAAACTGGTTAGGGCTGCTGGAAGCTTTTTGATGACTACTTCAATTTCTTCCATAGTTATTAGCCTATTGAGATTTTTAGATTCTTCCTGATTGATTTTTGGAAGGTTGTATTTTTCTAGGAATATGTCCATTTCCTCTAGGTTGTCCAGTTTGTTGGAATAGAGTTGTTCGTAGTATTTTTTAACAATCCTTTTTATTTCTGTGGGGCCTGTTGGTATTTCTCCCCTTTAATTTCTGATTTTGTTTATTTGGCTCCTCTCTCTTTGCTTCTTGGTGAGCCTGGCTAGAGGTTCATCAATCTTGTTTATCCTTTCAAAGAACCAGCTCTTGGTTTTGTTGATCTGTTGTATTTTTTTCTCTATGTTGTTTATCTCTGCTCTGATCTTTATTATTTCCTTCCTTCTGCTTACACTGGGCTTTTCTTGTTGCTCTCTTTCTAACTCTTTGAGTTGTAGGGTTATGTAATTCATTACCATTGTTTCTTGTTTTTTTGCAGTAGGCTTGTAGAGCTATGAACTTCCCTCTCAAGACTGCTTTCGCTGTGTCCCATAGATTTTGGATTGTTGTGTTTTCATTGTCTTTTGTTGCCATGATGTTTTTTATTTCTTCTTTGATCTCTCTGGTAACCCAGTCATTGTTTAATAGCATGCTATTTAGTCTCCACGTTTTTGATTTTTTTGGATTGTTTTTATTGTAGTTGATTTCCAGTTTTATGCCATTGTCATCTGAGAAGGTGCTTGATATGATTTCTATCTTCTTGAATTTGAAGAGACTTTTCCTGTGACCCAGTATATGGTCTATCTTTGAAAATGACCCATGTGCACTTGAGAAGCATGTATATTCTGTGGCTTTGGGGTGAAATGTTCTGAAGATGTCAATTAATTCCATCTGATCTAGTGAGTCATTTTGATGTTTCTTTGCTGATTTTTTGTTTAGATGATTTGTCCAATGGTGATAGTGGGGTACTAAAGTCCCCTACTATGATTGTATTGCTGTCAATCTCTCCCTTGAAATCTTCCAGAAGGTTTTTTTTTTTAATGTATTTGGGTGCTCCTGTATTGGGTGCGTATATGTTTACCAGAGTTATTTCTTCTTGTTGGATTGCTCCCTTTAGTATTATGAAGTGGCCTTCCTTATCTTTTGTTATGTCCTTCACTTTGAGATCTAATTTGTGAGATATAAGTATTGCTACCCCAGCTTTTTTTTCATTTCCACTCGCCTGAAAAACCTTTTTCTATCCCTTCACCATCAGTCTGTGTGCGTCTTTTTTTCTGAGGTGGGTTTCCTGTAGACAGCAGATATATGGGTCATTTTTTCTTATCCACTCAGTTACCCTATGTCTTTTGATTGGGGCATTTAATCCATTTACATTTAAAGTTATTATTGATAGGTACGTGTTTGTTGCCATTTTTATTCTTTTTTTTAAATTTCTTTATTGATTAAGGTTTCACATATTTGTCCTCATCCCCCCATTCCCATCCCATACCCCTCCCCACGGATGCCCCCACGCCCCTGTTGTCCTTAACCATTGTTTAGGCTCGTATGCATGCACACAAGTCCTTTGGTTGATCTCTCCCCCCTACCCCCACCCTCCCCCACCCTCTCTCCGAGGCCCGACAGTCCGATTGATGCCTCCCTGCCTCTGGCTCCGCCCCTGTTCATCAGTCTATGTTGTTCATCACCTCCCCCAGATGAGCGAGATCATGTGTCACCAGAAACATACTCATAAGAACCGAATGTGAGACGAGCAAAAACAGTTATGCTGACAGGCAAATGACTCAGTCTGCAGCGAGTTTCTTTCTGGACCAACAGTTCCCCTGAGACCCAATTTCAATGTCCACCAGTTCTTCACGTGTACATGTCGGCACTGACCCTTCAGCTCTGGATGGGGGACAAATGGTGATAATGCAGGTCTGACTCCCTCTGGTTTGGTCTCGGCCGAACCCAGGGGCATGGCTTCACCCGGACTCAGGGGTGCGTGGCCTCACCCGGACCCAGGGGAGCGTGGCCTCTCCCGGACCCAGGGGCGCGTGGTCTCACCCGGACCCGGGACCCAGCCTCACCCGGATCCAGGGGCACATGGCTTCACCCGGACCCGGGATCCAGCTTCACCCAGACCCAGGGGCGCGTGGCCTCTCCCAGACCCAGGGTCGCGTGGCCTCACCCGGACCCAGGATCTAGCTTCACCCAGACTTAGAGGCGCGTAGCCTCACCCGGACCCAGGGGCGCGGCCTCATCCGGACCCAGGATCCAGCTTCACCTTGACCCAGGGGCGCGCGGCCTCGCCCAGACCCGGGGGCGCGCGGCCTCACCCGGGCCCGGGACCCAGCCTCACCCGGATCCAAGGGCGCACGGCCTCACCCAGACCCAGGATCCAGCTTCACCTGGACCCAGGGGAGCGTGGCCTCACCCCGACCCAAGGGCGCGTGGCCTCTCCCGGACCCAGGGGCTTCATTTTTATTCTTTACCCCTGTGTTCCTTCTTAGCTTCTTATTTCTTCTTTTTTATAGCAGACCCTTTAGCATTTCTTCCATTGCTGGCTTGGTGGTAATAAACTCCCTTAGTCCCTTTTTTGTCTGTGAAGCTCCTGATTTCACCCTCAATTTTGATCGATAGCCTTGCTGGGTACAGTATTCTTGGATTCAGACCCTTCCTTTGCATGACTTTGTATATTTCATTCCATTCCCTTCTTGCCTGATGTGTTTCTGTTGAGAAATCAGTCGCTAGTCTGATGGGGGATCCTTTGTAGGTAACTTTCTGTCTGGCAGCTTTTAAGATTTTTACTTTGTCGTTTGTGTTTGCCAATCCTATCTAATAAAAGAGTAATATGCAAATTTACCATCACTCCAATACACAAGATGGCTGCCCCCATGTGGACACAAGATGGCCACCACAAGATGGCCAGCAGGGGAGGGCTGTTGGGAGGGATCAGGCCTACAAGGGAGGGCAGTTTTGGGTGATCAGGCCTGTAGGGGAGGGCAGTTAGGGGTTACCAGGCCTGTAGGGGAGGGCAGTTAGGGGTGACCAGGCCGGCAGAGGAGGGAAGTTGGGGGCGACCGGGCCTGCAGGGAAGGGCGGTTGGGGGGGACCCAGGCCTGCAGGGGAGAGCAGTTGGGGGGGACCAGGCCTGCAGGGGAGGGCAGTTATGGGTGACTACGCCTTCAGGGAGGGCAGTTAGGGGCAAACAGGCTGGCAGGGAAGCAGTTAGGCATCAATCAGGCTGGCAGGGGAACGGTTAGGGGGTGATCAGGCTGGCAGGCAGAAGCGATTAGGGGCAATCAGTAAGGCAGGCAGGTGACCAGTTGGGAACCAGCAGTCCTGGATTGTGAGAGGGTCCCAGATTGGAGAGGGTGCAGGCTGAGCTGAGGGACACACACCCCTGTGCACAAATTTTGTGCACCGGGCCTCTAGTTTAACTATAATGTGCACTGGCGTCAGTCTTTTGGGATTCATTTTGTTTCGGACTCTGTGAGCTTCTTGGACTTGTTTGAGTTTTTTCTTCCCTATATCAGGGAAGTTTTCTGTCATTATTTCTTCAAACAGGTTTTCTATTTTTTGCTCAGTTTCCTCTCCTTCTGGCACCCCTATTATGCGGATAGTGTTTCGTTTTGTGTTGTCCCAAAGTTCCCATAAGCTCTTCTCCTGCTTTTTAATTTTTTTTTCTAGAAGCTGCTCTGATTGGGTATTTTTTCCTACCTTGTCTTCTAGCTCACTGATGTGGCCCTCTGCTTCTTCTAGTCTACTGTTGATGCTTTCTATTGAGTTCTTTATAGCAGTGATGTCATTTTTTGTTTCTTCTTGATTCTTCTTCATTTCCTCTTGGTTCTTACACATATTGTTGAATTTGTCTTTCATTCGTTTCAGCCACCTTATGACCATTTCTCTGCATTCTTTCTCTGACAGGTTGCTTGCTTCCATTTCGTTTACTTCCTTTTCTGGTGATGCCTCCTTTTCTTTCATATGTGGGCTGTTTCTTTGTCTCCCCATGGTCTTTCTTCTCCGGATGTCTGGTTATGTAGTTCTCTCTCTCATGTGTTGTTTTAAAGGCACAAAATACAACACAACAAGGCACAACGCACAAGGCACTGAACACAAATGCATTCACGATACTAAGAACCCCAAATAAAGGTGACCACCAGAGAAAAGAGAATTAGGGGATAAGAAAGAAAGAAGAAGAGAAAAATAAAAGAAGAAAAGGGGTGCAAAAATAAAATTGGGAAAAGGAAAGAAAAAGAGAGAAAAGATAGAGAATATAAAAGAAGAGGGGAAAAAACTGTTTATATAGGGGGAAAACTCCAATAGAACAGCCACTATTCCCAAAAAATGCAAGCAACAAATACCTAGAGGTGAATGCAAGCTACAAACAACAACTAATATCAAGCGAGGCGAGGGAAAACAGAAGCAAAAACAAACAAACAAAAAAAGGTAAAGTGAAACAATCTCACTAACAAGCATAAAAAAACCAATATAGTCAACAATTAAGCAAACATCAACAAAAGGACAGAGAGAAAAAAATAATTTGGATAGTGAAGAAAGAAAAGAGAGAGGTGTGTATGGACTTAGAGCAGGGGATTGGAAATTAGATATATAAGTAGGGTGAAATTTTAACAGGATGTAAAAGGAAGGAATAGGGAAAATCTAAAGCAGGAATACGATAAGAGAAACAGGACAACAAAAGGGGAAAAGTGAGGAAGAGAGTGTTGGCATAAAGGTAAATTTGAGATAGAGTAAAATGATGCTAAAAGAAAGATGAAAATACAATGTAGAACACTAATCCCCAAATAAAATAAAGAGAAAATAAAATGACACTTAAAAAAAAAGGTAAAATAGTAGTAGTAATAATACCAATAAAAATAAAAATGTTATAATTAAAAAGGTAAAATCAAGTGAGGAAAAAAGAAAAAAAAATTAGTTTCTTAAGTAAAAGATGAAAAAAAAAATATGTGCAGTAGTGAAGGTCATTCACTTCCTCTACTGTTCTGTGTGGCATGCCTGTTTCCTAGTCAGGACAGTATTGAAGTTCCCTGCGTTCCACTGCTCCACAGTGTTGTAAGCTACAGTCCTGATTTTCAAGCAGGCAGTACTTCTTTGTTTCTTTCTTTCTTTTTATTTTTTTAAATTTCTTTATTGATTAAGGTTTTACATATGCGTCCTTATTCCCCCATTACCCCCCCACCCCCCCATTCATGCCCTTACCCCCCTGTTGTCTGTGTCCATTTATTAGGCTTATATGCATGTATATAAGTCCTTTGGTTGATTTCTCCACCTTAACTTCAACATCCCCTACCTTCCCTGAGGTTTGATGTTCAGATTGATGTTTCTCTGTCTCTGGATCTGTTTTTGTTCATCAATTTACATTGTTCATTATATTCTATAAATTAGTGAGATCATGTGATATTTATCTTTCTCTATGTGGCTTATTTCACTTAGCATAATGCTCTCCAGCTTCATCCATGTTGTTGCAAATGGTAAGAACTCCTTCTTTTTTACCGCAGCATAGTATTCCATTGTGTAGATGTACCACGGCTTTTTAATCCACTCATCTACTGATGGGCACTTAGGCTGTTTCCAAATCTTAGATATGGTGAATTGTGCTGCTATGAACATAGGGGTGCATATATCCTTTCTGATTGGTGTTTCTGACTTCTTGGGATATATTCCTAGAAGTGGGATTACTGGGTCAAATGGGAGTTCCATTTTCAGTTTTTTGAGAACACAGTTGTTCTCCACAGTGTCTGCACCAGTCTGCATTCCCACCAGCAGTGCACGAGGGTTCCTTGTTCTCTGCATCCTCTCCAGCACTTGTTGTTTGTTGATTTGTTGACGATAGCCATTCTGACAGGTGTGAGATGGTACCGCATTGTTGTTTTGATTTGCATCTTCTTCCTCTTGAATTTTCTGGAATAGTCTGAGGAGGATAGATTTTAGTTCTTCCTTGAATGTTTGCTAAAACTCCCCTGAGAAGCCGTCTGGCCCTGGGCTTTTGTTTGCTGGAAGCTTTTTGATGACTGCTTCAATTTCTTCCATAGTTAAAAGCCTATTGAGATTTTTAGAATCTTCCTGAGTGAGTTTTGGAAGATTGTATTTTTCTATGAATGTGTCCATTTCCTCCAGGTTGTCTGTTGCTCCTCGGAAGGGGGCGGGCTACTCACACAGCTGCTGCTCCTAGGATGTGGGCAGGTGGCTCACACAGCTGCTGCTCCTAGGATGTGGGCAGGTGGCTCACACAGCTGCTGCTCCTTGGATAGGGGCAGGTGGTTCGTGCGGCTGCTGTTCCTCGGAAGGGGATGGTCTACTCACACAGCTGCTGCTCCTCTAATGGGGGCAGGCTGCTCCTCCTTGCAAGGGGGTTGGCTGCTCCTGCGGCTGCTCATGCGGCTGCTACTCCTTGGATGGGGACAGGTTGCTTGCATAATTGCTGCTCTTCGGACAGGTGCCGGGTGCGGGCTGCGCGCAGCTGCTGCTCCTCAGATGGGGGCCAGCTGCTTGGGGCTGCCGCTCCTCAGTCACGGGTGGGCTGCTCGAGCGGCTGCTGCTCCTCAGATGGGGTAAGCTGCTCGCGTGGTTGCTGCTCCTCAGACGGGGGAACTGGCCGCTCACACAGCCGCTGCTCCTTGGACAGGAATGGGCTGCTCACGTGTCTGCTGTTCACGTGGTTGCAGTGCCTGGGCAGCTGAGTCTCCTTCGCCAATTCAGGCTGAATTCCACTCGTTTCAGCCACTCTGTTTACTCTGGGACAAGGCTCAGGACATGTCAATCTATTCCACCACCATTTTGTCTCCCCCAACAAAATATTTTTAATATTCAACTGTCCCCAAAGAACAACCACAATGCCACATGTGCTTTTTGTCTGTGTTCCATATCAAAATGTTCTTGCCTCTAGTAGCTGAAAGAGTTTTTTTCTGTTTGCATTTCTAGCACCTCTGCTAAACCCCCTAAACTGGGTGTTGTCAGCGACACAAAATTCTGGCTTTCCAGGAGACCATAGGGCAGTGGTTCTCAACCTTTCTAATGCCGCGACCCTTTAATACAGTTCCTCATGTTGTGGTGACCCCCAACCATAAAATTATTTCCGTTGTTACTTCATAACTGTAATTGTGCTACTGTTAATGAATCGTAATGTAAATATCTGTGTTTTCCGATGGTCTTAGGCGACCCTGCTAGTGGTTCTCAACCTGTGGGAGAGAACCTAAGACCATCGGAAAACACAGATATTTACATTACAATTCATTAACAGTAGCAAAATTACAGTTATGAAGTAACAATGAAAATAATTTTATGGTTGGGGGTCACCACAACATGAGGAACTGTATTAAAGGGTCACGGCATTAGAAAGGTTGAGAACCACTGCCATAGGGGATGTGCCGGGAAAGAGGGGCCACTTGCAATTCTGGGGAAGTCAAGGACCCCCAGGCCTGTGCTAAGGTCATTCCACTTCTATGTTTCTTATACTCCTTTATTTGTGTTTACACAAGAGTCAACTTGTGATTTAACCCCGGGTGGCAGTGTTTCTGGATTGACCTCCTGGTCTATAGGTCCTCTCTAGCTAGTGTTTAGATTTTGTTTTCCCTGTGGCACTTAATACCGGTTTGGGGGTATGGGCTTCCCCAGAGCTGGTTCTCTGATCGTTATTCCCCGCTTTGATCCCCAGGTTCCACAAAACAACTTTTCCCTGCAATCTCTTAGAGTGTCCCCAGTTGGGTGATCCTATGTATTGGGCTTAGTAATCAAAAGCAAGGATTTAAAGAGGGAAAAAAAAGAGAGAAAGAAAAAAGAGCCAGAGTAAGTGCGCAAACTCCAGTGCTGCGCACAAGTCTGTGCAGTCTTCCCCCCCCCCCCCACTACCCCTTGGGTCTAAGCAGCCAGCACACTGTTAAAATTTTTAGGCTGCCCTTTTGCTCCCAGTTCAGCTATGGGTTGCTTTTTAGAGTTCCCTTCTGTTAGCAGCCCTGCGGATCCCCTTCCACATTCGTGGATCACACTAGCCCCAACAGCCGTGGATTTTTTTTCGGGGGGGGGGGGCGCAGACTTCCCCGGATCCTCTAGCTCTCTCCTGCCTGGATCACAGACCTCACCTTATCCTAGGTGAAATCTGACCTTTCCGTGATAGGGTGCAGAGCTCCTCTGAATCTGCATATTTGCGCTGCTTGGGGACCGGTGTTCCTGGGTTCACAGCTGTTCGCTGGGTGTTGTTGTTGTAGATTCCCGGGATTTTTAGGCTTCCGATAACATCCACTCTCCCCTTCAAGATGGTGTGGTCTCTGGGGCAGAGCTGGTTGCTCGGGGAGGGATTTCAGCAGCAGTGGAGGCTGCCTGGTCAGGGTAACCCCGTCTGGCAATCCCCTACAGTCCCTTGGAGTATAGCTGTCCCTCAACTCACAAATAAACACTCCCCATGCGACTACACAATCTCCTTTAGTTCTCTCACTCACGCACTATCTTGCAGTCTGCCTTCCCGTTGGCAGCCATCTTCCTTCACCCCCTCTCTGAGTATTCTTGCCTAAATTCACTCCTGCTTCTCAGAACTAGTGAACTAGCAATGGTGTCACCACCCAGATATTACTCAAATTAATCCTCTGTGGTCTATTTTTCTCCAATTGGATCCTGTTTGTCTCCTCAATGGCTCAGAGCTCCCCAAGGCCAGGGACCTGCTGCAATTGCTGTTTGCTCAACTTCTTCAGAGTATATCCACCTTGGAAAAATGCCATGAGGCAGGTCAAAGGGGACCCTTTGTCATCAGGTTTACTGTCAACTCAGATATGTGGCATGCTGACTTTTGACAGCCTGTAGAGTTCTTTTTAAGTGTTAGCCTCCTGGGGCATGTACAATCGGATCCAGTTCACCACGATTTAATTTGCACTCAACTTCTCAAGGACACAGCTCTTGGGTAAAGTGAGGTATATCTGGATTTCTTTTATTGAATTAAAATCTATAGTAATAAGAGAGAAATATGGTAATTGACTGTCACTCCACAATGCCCACAGCCAATCAGGAGGGAATATGCAAATTAGCAGGACAAAGATGGCGACAGCCACGGAGCCAGCTGGAGCGGGCGGGAGGATTGGGTCGCCCCGGCAACGGATGAAGCAAAGCTTCCTGCCCACCTGGGCTGGCCACCGAAGGAGGGGCCTGTGGGCGGCAGCCATGGAGCCGGCCTGAGTGCACTGGAGGCTTGGGTTGCCTGGGCCGGCCGCCGAGGGAGGGGCCTGCAAATGGCCCTCAGCTCCTCACCCAGGCTGGCCACGCCACCATTGGGGTGAGGGTCCCTGCTGGGGGGCGTGGCCAGCCTGAAAACAGCCCTCAGCCCCTTACGCAGACTGGCCATGTCCTCATGGAGTGTGGGTCCCTGATGGGGTGTGTGGCCAGCCTGAAAATAGCCCTCAGCCCCTCACCCAGGCTGGCCATGCCCCCCCAGCGAGGACCCTCACTCCATGGGGGTGTGGCTGGCCTGCAAACTGCCCCAGCCCCTCGCCCAGGCTGGCACCATCCCCAGTGGGGAACCCCACCCCATGGGGGCGTGGCTGGCATGCAAACCACCAAAGGCCCCTAGCCCAGGCTGCCCCACTCCTCAAGGGAACCCCCACTCTGATCTGGGCCACCCTTCAGGGCAAACCAGCTGGCCCCCACCCATGTACCAGGCCTCTATTTATACTAATCCTATCTAATAATAGACAAATATGCAAATTGACCATACCTCCGACACACCACAAGCCACACCCACCATCCAATCAGAGCGAGTATGCAAATTAACCCAAACCAAGATGGCTACAGCCACAGAGAGCAAGGTTTCCTAGGTAACAGAGAAAGCCAAGGTTTCCATCTGCCCTTGCCAGGCCTAAGCCTCCACTCAAGCTACAAAGTTTCAATTACAGAAGGTAAACAAATTCAAACAAATGGCAGCAGAATGGAGCTTGAGAGAGCAGGCCAGGGTTGCCGCCGGCAACAGGGGAAGCAAAGCTTACCGCACACCCTGGCTGGGCCCACCCACTTAAGGCAACAAAGTTTCAATTATAACCCCAACACAAATGGCTGCCAGCCTCGGAGGGAGCCCCAGGCTTGGCTCTGCTCCAGGCTACAAAGTTTCAATTGTAGAAGGAAAATAAATTCCAGATACCAGGGCCTCTGCATGGGTTGCCAGGGGGCGTGGCCAGCCTGCAAACCACCACAGGCCCCTCACTCAGGCCGTCCCACACCCCAAGGGAACCCCCACCTGATCCGGGACACCCTTCAGGGCAAACCAAATGGCCCTCACCCCTGTACCAGGCCTCTATTCTATCTAATGAAAGAGTAATATGCAGATTGATCATCACTGCAACACACAATACAGCTACCCCCATGTGGACACAAGATGGCCACCACAAGATGGCCAGCAGGAGAAGGCAGTTGGGAGGCACCCGGCCTGCAAGGGAGGGCAGTTGAGAGGGACCAGGCCTGCAAGGGAGGGCAGTTGGAGGTGATCAACCCTGCAGGAGAGGGCAGTTAGGGGTGACCAGGCCGGCAGAGGAGGGAAGTTGGGGGCAAACAGGCTGGCAGCAGAGTGGTTAGGGGGTGATCAGGCTGGCAGGCAGAAGCGGTTAGGGGAAATCAGGAAGGCAGGCAGGCAAACAGTTGGGAGCCAGCAGTCCTGGATTGTGAGAGGGATGTCCCACTGGGATCGGGACCTGCCGGTAGGACATCCCTCGAGGGGTCCCAGATTGGAGAGGGTACAGGCTGGGCTGAGGGACAACCCCCCTCCGTGCACGAATTTCATGCACCGGGCCTCTAGTAAAAGAGAAAATGCTAATTGACCATACCTTCGCTACACCCACAGCCAATCAAAGCGAGTATGCAAATTAACCCAACAAAGATGGCGGTTAATTTGCATATGCAGAGGGAGGGAGGAGTGAAGACTGAAGACAGCATAGAAGGAAGAGGGAGGGAAAGGGAAAGCAAGGGGGCTGCCAGAGGGAAAGCGCGGGCAGGGCGGGGCAGGCAGCGGCTGTGGCAGCGGCCCCTAGTAAAAGGATAATATGCTAATTAGACTAGGAGACCTTCCAAGAGACCTTCCGGATGTTCTTCTGGACAAAGCTATGGTAGCGGGGCCAAGGTAGAGGCGGTTAGGGGCCAAGAGTGGAGGGCAGTTGTGGGTGATCAGGCTGGTGGGGGTGATCAGGCCAGTGGGAGAAAGCAGTTGGGGGTGAGCAGGCTGGCAGGGAGAGCCAGTTGGGGGCGAGCAGGCCATCAGTGGGGGTCAGCTGGGGGCAATCCGGCCGGCGAGGAGGAAGTTGGGGGTGAGAAGGCTGGCAGGGGGGCAGTTGGGGGTGATCAGGCTGGCAGGGGGGCAGTTGGGGGCAAGCAGGCAGAGTGGTTAGGGGCAATTGGGCAGGCAGGAAGGTGAGCAGTTAGGAGCCAGTGGTCCCAGATTGGAGAGGGTGCAGGCCAGGCTGAGGGACACCCGCCTTCGTGCACAAATTTTGTGCACTGGGCCACTAGTGAATAAATATTTTCTTTTCTAAGACTTCTACTTGAGGAAGCCTGAGACCCCTGAACTGAGGAGGGAAAGTTGGTACAGGTTTTCCTCAGCAGGATGTAAACTGTGTGAGGCTGGGACTCCTAAGCCGTCAGGAAGGAGCCCATGTCAGATCCTCCCCTAGACATGGGAAAACAATGCTATCTTGCTAGTGGGTTCTGAACCTTCTTGGCTGCAGGGGGCATATATATCTATTAGGCTATTTGTCCTGACCCACAGGATTGTTGCCTTCTCTCAGTGTGGGTCCTCTGAGAAGCAGACATCAATATGGGGTTAAATGTGCAAGTGATTTATTGGAGGAAAAACATGTGAAAGATACAGGCATGGAAGCAGGAGTAGGCAGGAAGAGCCTTCCCACCACAGTGCAGGACTGACACCTGAAAAAGGAGATGTCAAAGGAAGGAGCCCTGGGAAGGAAGAGTCTCAGACAGCAGCACAGTTCTGAGAAAGTCCTGGCCAGATTGAAGGGAAATCCCTGAGCAAGGTTTGCCTATTGGAGGAATCCCATGTCACAGGAGTGGCTGGGACTGGTGTCTCTGGCAGACTCAGTCATTGGCTGGAAGAAACCTGGGGGCAACATGGTCTTGATGTGAATACCACTGAGGGTCCAAAAGTGTAGCAGCTGCGGCTGTCAGTGAACTCAGCTCCCTACAGCTGGTTCTCTCTAAGAATGCTATGAGCAGTGCATCTTTGTGCCCACAGCTCCATCCCTGCAGCCTCCTAGGATCCCCACCCTGCCACCCTGCTTGGGATCAGTCCTCACTGGTTTGTTCCCAAGACAGTTGTTTCTCCACTTCCAGCAGAACTCCAGGCTAGACAATTTGTCTGGGCCTCTTCAGGCTTCACAGTACGGTCTAGGCTCCTAGAACCTGTCTTGCTGGAGTGTCCACTTGGAGTAGGCAGGTTGTGGGGGTTGCTGGGGTGGGGATGTTGGGTTTTGTTTACCAATTGGTCAGATGGTCAGTGCATATGGTAGAGACATTAACAATAGCCCTCAAAGGAAAGCTGCTGCTGCTTCTCCCTCCCGTCTGCACCCTCTGCTCTGAGGCAAACCTGGAAACCATCTTCTCCTTCCCTTTACCTTCAAAGAAACTACTCACTAGTCTGGCTCCTTGTAGCTGTATGAATGAATAGCTCCCTGTGAATTCTCAGTCTCTCTGTGCTGCTTGTGGTGGGGAAAAGGGTAAAGGGATGGAACAGTGAGTAGTGGGCAGCTGACCAGGGCCAATGGAGCCATCTCCAACCAGGATCCTGATAGAAAACATTTCCTCTGGAAGGGTGGCCACAATGCTGGCCTGGATGGTGGCTCCTCCTGGCCAAGTACCAGGTGTGCTTTGTTATTGTGCCTCCAAGACCTAGTCTAAAGCCTGGGACACAGTGGATTCCCAATGCCTGTTTGTTGAACAAGTGCCTTTGGGTTTCTCCTCCTGGTGACCCCCTTTGCATGCCACTAACATGTGGCTTCATGAGAACAGGAACTTTGTTTTGTTCATTGAGATAGCCTAGCTCACAGCCTAGGACATGATAAGAACTCAACAAAGAGTTTCCATTGGGTGCAAGAGCCCTATTTCCAGGAGCGTAAAAAGGAGGAAAGGGTAGGCTCTGCCCATGAGAGCTCCCAGACTGATGGGGATCCACAGCTCCTTAGGCAACAGGTGGGGAGCCAGGATTTACTTGGAAATAGCTAGACAATAAGGACCCATTTTTAAAGCTATGAGCAAGAACATAGTTGGCTACAGCTGACTGGAGAAGACTTGGCATTGAGGGGGACATTGGAATGACTGAGGTGACAAGATCTGGACGGAGCCAGCTGTTCCACACTTTCTAAGCTTATTTATGGAGAACACATGTTCTGACATACTCTGGACACATGGTCTGATCAAGGGCCTGGGTGGAGGAAAGTGAGGTTGGCCTAGAAAATCTGATAGGACATTTCCTAGTCTCATGCTGAAACTGCTCATGGTGAGAAATAGCCCAGATGGGGGCCAGTCTCTCTGCTGGAGAGCTGGGCCAAGATCTCAGGCAGTGGGTCTTACCAGCAGGCTTATCTTTGGCTCTCTTGTTGGAGGTTGGCATCAAGGAAAGTGAAAGACTTCTTGGACCTATGAGAGAGCAGTAGTGCACTCTCTGCACCTACCTCAGCCTGGGCACACATCATAGGCTCATTCTCACCATGGCATCACACGCCTTCAGGGCCTTGAGTCTTGCTCTAACAAGAGAGATCATCATATCCATTTATGTGTTGCTTTTGAACTCCTAGCTGTTGTCACTGCCAGCTTGAACCTGCAAGTGCCCAGAGGGCAGGTTCTAAGGCTCTATCATCCTTTAGGGGAGATTATTCTGTGCAACTTCAAATTTGGAGAGGGCTCATAATTGAGAGAAAAGGAACCAATAAACCAATGTCTGTCCCACGAGATGTCTTTTGATGGTTTTTCCTACATGGTAGCTTTTCACACTCTATATGAAGCTGGAAGACTAGGGGTGGAGACTCAGGTTGAGGCTAAGGTTAGGGTTTAATTAAGGTTCAGTGCATGGTTAGGGTTAGAATGAAAGAAAGTGGTCTGCACTCAGATGGAATCCACAGTCTTGGCCCCTACTGGGCCACATCAACCAAAGTTAACCTGCCCAGACATTTAAATATTGTCTGCTACACACAAATGATACACCGAGACTTGTTTTATATATCTTTGAGGAAAATCTTAAAGTTCAAAAGTTCTAGCTAAAGGTATGATGGTCTGCATTAATGACAGGAGTTATGGAAGGAGCAAGAAATTCAACCCACGATTGGTCATTAATGTGGCAGTGTCAGTTCTTTCAGCAACTGAGGCTTCATAGAGAGCAGTGTTTGGAGAGAACAGTTATTTTCAGGCTGAGGAGAGACTGGGTGGGTCTGAAGGCCCATAGTGGGTAGGCTCTGAGGAGAAGCAATGTGGAAGAACACTGTGGTGAGGTCTTTAGCAAGTCTTTGGTTTCCTCCTCCTCTTCTTGGCTGACACTATATGTTAAGAACTGTGCTTATTGCTTCAGAAGCATTATCTTATTTTGTCCTCAGGACACTCTATGAGGAAAGTCAAATATTATCCCATTTTGCAGATGAGGAAACAGACTGTAGAAAGTTAGCTAACTAATCTACAACTTCAGAACAGGATTAGGAGTGGGAGTTAGGCCTGACTCCAGAGACTTTATCACTGCCATCTTCTGTTGACTTGAGATTTTCCTGGAGTCTAGGCTTGCTGGGAAGCTCCGCAGGGCACAGGTGGCACAGGAGATCTTGGTACTTCTGATGCAAAATTATCCCAAGCATGACCCATCCATAATGCCCTTCCTGTCCAGTGTCCCTAAAATCTGCTCCCCTTGGAACTCCTTAGTCCTGCTGGACCTCCTTGGAATTCCTCCAGGCCCACATGGACAGGAGCCTGCTCCCTGGTACTTACGCTGTCTGTAAAGACTCACCCCCAAATAACTAGGGTAGGACCACATACCCCAAGCCCTTGCCACATCCTGCCCCTCTGTGTCCTTTAGCCCTGCTGCTCTCCACAGCCCTCCTGCCCTCTGATAACTGTGGGAGAATCTGGCACATGAGGTTAGCTGGACCCTGTCCAGGCTGAATTTCACTTGGTTATTTCCTCACCATATTTCTAACCTCCTAGGCCCTCTAGAGACTTAATCTCAGTCCTGTCTGATGCTGAACAGTCCGGTTTTAGCTCATCTGTGGATTTCATTAGTGTGTTGTTTACTGGCATCTTACAAAGTTTCAAATGAAGCTGTTCCTGGAGACTGAGCCTGGGGTTGGATCAAGTTTGGTGTTAATAAAGCTGAGCATGTAGGCCCAGCCTGTATCAGTCTCAGACTGAGGCTGACCCCAGACTCCATTTTACATTGAACCTGAACCTTATCCATGGGCTGACTCTGGGGCCTGAACTATGGGACAAGAGTTGTCATGGACATCATATTGATAAACAAGCCAAGGCACTTACAAATACACTGGCTTAAAAGCTTGTCCTAAGGCCTGGCTGGTGTTGCTCAGTGGTTGAGCATCGACCTATGAAAGTCATCGTTTGATTCCCGGCCAGGGCACATGTCCAGGTTGCAGACTTGATCCTCAGTAGGGGGCATGTAGGAGGCAGCCAATCAATGATTCTCTCTCATCATTGATGTTTCTATCTCTCCCTTCCTCTTTGAAATCAATTTTTAAAAAATCCTCACCCAATGATATTTTTTTCATTAATTTTTAGAGAGAGTGGAAGAGAGAGGGAAAGACAGAAATATCCATGTGAGAGAAACACATCGATTGGTTGCCTCCTGCATGTGCCCTGACCAGGGCCTGGGTTGGGGAGGAGCCTGCAACTGAGGTACGTGCCCTTGACTGGAATCAAACCTGGAACCCTTTGGTCTGCAGGCTGACACTCTATCTACTGAGGCAAACCAGCTAGGGCTAAAGTCAATTTTTAAAAAAGTTGTCAATGAAACCAAGAGCTGGTTGTTTGAAAAGGTAAAGAAGATCGATGAACCTCTAGCCAGGCTCACCAAGAAGCAAAGAGAGAGGACCCAAATAAACAAAATCAGAAATGAAAGAGGCAAGATAACAACATACCCCACAGAAATACAAAGGATTGTTAAAAAATACTATGAACAACTCTATTTCAACAAACTAGACAACCTAGAGGAAATGGACATATTCCTAGAAAAATACAACCTTACAAAACTCAATCAGGAAGAATCTAAAAATCTCAACAGGCCGATAACTATGGACGAAATTGAAGCAGTCATCAAAAAGCTTCCAGCAAACAAAAGCCCGGGGCCAGACGGCTTCACAGGGGAATTTTACCAAACATTCAAGGAAGAACTAAAACCTATCCTCCTCAGACTATTCCAAAAAATTCAAGACGAAGGAACACTTCCAAGCTCATTCTATGAAGCCAGCATTGCCCTAATACCAAAACCAGATAAAGACAACACAAAGAAAGAGAATTACAGGCCAATATCTTTCATGAACATAGATGCCAAAATCTTCAACAAAATTCTAGCAAATCGGATCCAGCATTACATCAGAAAGATCATACACCATGGCCAAATAGGATTTATCATGGGGATGCAAGAATGGTACAATATCTGCATATCAATAAACGTGATACATCACATAAACAAATTGAGAGATAAAAATTACATAGTCATATCAATTGATGCAGAAAAAACATTTGACAAAATCCAGCACCCTTTCTTGATAAAAACCCTCAGCAAAGTGGGAATAGAGGGATCATATCTCAACATAATAAAAGCCATATATGACAAACCTACAGCCAACAAAATACTCAATGGGCAAAACCTAAAACAATGTCACCTAAGAACAGGAGCAAGACAGGAATGCCCAGTTTCACCACTCCTGTTTGACATAGTTCTGGAAGTGCTAGCCATAGCAATTAGACAAGAAGAAGAAATAAAAGGCATCAAAATTGGAAAAGAAGTAAAACTGTCATTATTCGCAGATGACATGATACTGTACATAGAAAACCCTAAAGACTCCATAAAAATTTTTTTAGACTTAATAAATGAATGCAGCACTGTAGCAGTATACAAAATTAATGCCCAGAAATCTATATCATTTTTATATGCCAATAGTGAACTTACAGAAAGAGAGATTAAAAAAAAACAATCCCGAGAATCGAAGATGGCTGCCGACAGGAAGGCTGGCTGCAAGATAGTGTGTGAGTGAGAGAACGAAAGGAGAGTGTGTGGACATACGGGGAGTATCTATTTGTGAGTAAGGGACAGCTATATTCCAAGGGACTGTTGGGGACTGCTGGACCGGGCCCCCCTGACCGGGCAGCCTCCACTGCTGCCAAAATCGCTCCTGGAGTGACCAGCTCTGCCGTAGAGACCGCGCCATCTTGAAGGGGAGAGTGGCTGTGATCAGAAGCCTCGCCTTACCTTCAACCAGGAAGAATCGGATACCTCCCAGGACCCTACAACCACAACACCCAGGGACCAGCTGCGAATCCACAAACACCGAGTCTCAAGCAGCATAAATACGTGGACTCGGACGAGCTCTGCACCTTCTCACGGAAAGGTCAGATTTCACCCAGAGAAAGGTGAGGTCTGCAACCAGGCTGGATGGAGAAACACACACAGCAGGGTCTAGAGGTACAGAGGAAGTCTGCACTCCACAAAATCCACGGCTGTTGGGGCCAGCTTAGTCCACGAATGTGGAAGGGGGTCCACAGGGCTGCTGACAGAAAGAAACTCTAGAAATCAACCCATAGCTGGGCTGGGCACAAAAAGGCAGCCTAAAGTTTTACCAGTAAACCAGCTGCGCTGTGCCAGGGGAAAAAGACGTGCACAGAGACTTGCGCAGAGTCATGCATAGTGGCAGTGCCTGGGCGAAAAAGTTGAGAGTTCGCATGCTTACTCCGGCTCTTTTTTCTCTTTAAATCCTTGCTTTTGATTACTAAGCCCAGTACATAGGCTCACCCAATTAAAAACACTCTCAGAGACTGCAGGGGAAAGTTGTTTTTGTGGAACCTGGGGATCAGAGTGAGAAGAAACGATCAGAAAACCAGCTCTGGGGCAGTCCATTCCCCCAAACCAGTATTTAAGTGCAGCAGGGAAAACAAAATCTAAATACTGGGTAGAGAGGACTTATAGCCCCAGATGTCAATACAGAAACACTGCCACCAGGGATTGAATCACAAATTGACTCTTGTGTAAATACAACTAAAGGCAGGCTGAGAAACAAAGAAATACCGCCTGCTTGAAAACAGGATTGTGGTTTACGACACAGAGGAGCGGTGGAACGCAGGGAACTTCAATACTGTCCTGACTACCTGACAGAAAACAGGCGTGCCACACAGAAAAGTAGAGGAAGTGAATGACCTACACTACTGCACATTTTTATTTTTTACCTTTTACTTAAGAAACTAAAATTTTATTATTTTTTTCTCACTTGATTTTACCTTTTTAATTATTATATTTTTATTTTTAATCAGTATTATTACTACTATTATTTTACCTTTTTAAAGTTTCATTTTATTTTCTCTTTATTTTATTTTGGGATTAATGTTCTACATTCTATTTTCATTTTTCCTTTAGCATCATTTTATTCTATTTCAACTTTACCTTTATGCAAACACTCTCTTTTGTTGTCCTGTTTCTCTTACCCTATTTCTGCTTTAGATTTTCCCTATTCCTTCTTTTTACCCCATTAAAAATTCATCCTACTTATATATCTAATTTCTGATCCCCTGCTCCAAGTCCATGCACACTTCTCAGAGGCAGAAACACTTCCTAACTCATTCTGTGAGGCCAGCATTACCATGGTATCAAAGCTTGAAAAAGACACTATAAGAAAACTAAAAACAATATCCCTTATGAACACCGATGCAAAAATCCTGAATAAAATACTAGCAAGTTGAATTCACCATATATATATATATATATATATATATATATATATATATATATATATATATATAGTGAAGCCAATCATATATATTATATTATACGGGGGTGGTGGGGGGGGATGTTCCCTCAGCCCAGCCTGCACCCTCTCCAATTGGGGACCCTTGGGGGATGTCTGACTGCCCCTGTGGTATCGGGCCTAAACCAGTGGTCAGACATCCCTCTCGCAATCTGGATGGCTGGCTCCTAACCACTCACCTGCCTGCCGGCCTGATCGCCCCTCACTGCCTCTGCCTGCCTGCCTGATTACCCTTAACTGCCCTCCCTTGCCAGCCTGATCTCGCCCCCAACTGCTCTCCCCTGCCGTCCTGATCTCACCCCCAACTGCCTCTGCCTGCCTGATCACCCCTAACTGACCTCCCTTACTGGCCTGATCTCGCCCCTAACTGCCTTCCCCTGCCGGCCTGATCTCGCCTCCAACTGCCCTCCCCTCTGGCCTGGTTGCCCCCAACTGCCCTCTCCTGCTGGCTTGATCTCACCTCCAACTGCTCTCCCCTGCCAGCCTGATTGCCCCTAACTGCCTCTGCCTGCCTGATCACCCCTAACTGCCCTCCCCTGCCGGTCTGATCACCCCTAACTGCCTCTGCCTCCATGGATTTGTCCGGAAGGAAGTCGGACGTCCGGAAGATGGCTGGTTGACCCGGTCTAATTAGCATATTACCCTTTTATTACTATAGATAGATTATATAGGATAGGAATGCTTAAATGATGGGGGGAGCCTTTTTCATCAGGAGGAGATGCTCTTGGCAGACAAAAATACATAATCCCTATATCTGGACTGATAGCCAGCCATATGCACTATACTGCCAAACCGGTCATTAAGAAATTGAACCCCTTTCTTACACCTTACACCAAACAGCTGTTGCCCTTAAAACCCCTCCTCAGCCCCCACCTTAGGTTCCACCTTCGCAGTTCACCCAGATTAGGTTTTGATTGGTCAGTTTCTATACCAGTCAGGGTCAAAAGCTCTGCCTCCTAGGCAGCCATTGGCTCCTCACAGTTTACCCAGATTTGGTTCTGATTGGTCTGTTTCTATGCCAGTCAGCATCTCCAGGCCTATCAATGGGCCTGATCAGAGAGGCAGGGCTGATCAGCAGCCCCCATGGAAGCCTGGAGAGAAAGAGAGGTGTGCTGCTGGCCAGGCCAGGAGTGAAAGAGAGAGGCAAGTGCTGATCAACAGCTGCCACGAAGGCTATGGATCAGACCCTGCCTCTCTCTCCCTGGGCCTCTCTCCAGGCCTGATCCGCAGCCCCCTTGGAAACAGCCTAAGTTCCCATCAGCAGATGAGTGTATTAAAAATCATGGTGCATCTACACAATGGAATGCTATGCTGCTGTAAAAAGGAAGGAACTCTTATATTTTCAACAGCATAGATAAACCTGGAGATCATTATGCTAAGCAAAATAAGTCAGTCAGAGAAAGATAAATATCATATGTTCTCACTCATTTGTGGAATATAATGAACAACATAAACGGATGAACAAAAACAGAGCCAGAGCCAGAGAAGCATCAATCAGACCGTCACACCTCAGAGGGAAGGCAGGGGAGGGTGGGGGGAAGGGGGAGAGAACAACCAAAAGACTTGTATGCATGCATATAAGCATAACCAATGGACACAGACACTAGGGGGGTGAGGGCACGAGTGGGGGGGTCTGGGGGGCAATGGGGGGGATAAGGACATATATGTAATACCTTAATCAATAAAGAAAAATAAAGTTTGTCTCAGGCTTCTGCCCCTTCCCTCACCTTCCTGCCATCCTCATTACAGGCTTTAATGCAGATCTGGGCCTTCCTGCATTGGAAACATGGGGTAGTAACGGTGTGAGAATGGGTGTGGTCTGGCCACCCCTCTCCATCCTTACACTGGCCTGTGGCCGTGGCCCTGGCCACAGCATCATGCTGTCTCACTAGGGGCGTTGTCTTTACTGCCAGGCCTCCATGGGGTTCTCTTCTCTGCTCCACCTCCTCATCCTAGCTGAACTGACCCCAAGTGGTCCTTAGAGGAATACAGATGACTGGTTTGTGATGTTTATGGCTCCTCTAGTTGGAAAGGGTCACATTTGCCTCATGTCCAAGACAGCACAAAAAAGTGGGACCAAGACATATGACTATGTTGTGCTATGTGCCCAGCTACAGTAGTGGAAATGACTGGCTGACACTGAATTGCCACAAACTCTCCCCAGGGTCCTCCGTGCTAATTTACAAGCACACTGGCTGGTCAAGAGCTGGATCTACTCTGTTGCCCTCATTAGCCCGATTAAAGGGATCCTGTGTTCTGGGATGTTACATTTTTTTCCCCAGCCTCTGCAAATGTGTAGATTATGCTTTCTATTCTGTTTATGAATTTTCTATTATTATTTTCTCTGCCTCCTCCCTCTACCCATAGCAGGGCCTGAGTATAAGGGAGACAGACAATGGAAGATGAGGGCCACTCCATCAAGGGCTGGTCAGGCTTGTCCCTCTACTCATCTGTGGTGCCAGGATGCTGCATTGCACATTTTGGGGTGGGGGTGGCACCTATGTACAACATGATGGGTGCTGTGACTGCATATTTGTGTCCCCCTAAATACATATGTTAAAACTATAGTCCCAAAAGTAATGATATTAGGAGGTGGGGCCTTTGGGAGGTGAGTAGGTCATGAGGGTGGAGCCATCATGATGGGATTAGTGCCCTTGTAAGAAGAAGCTGGAGTTTGCTTCTTGTCCATCTCCCTCTAGTCTCCAACATGTAAGGATACAATGAGAAGGCCTGAACTGCAAGCACTTTGATCTTGGGCTTCTGTGAAATATCAATGTTTATTGTTTAAGCCCACGGTCGGCAAACTGCAGCTCGTGAGCCACATGCGTCTCTTTGGCCCCTTGAGTGTGGCTCTTCCACAAAATACCACGGCCTGGGCGAGTCTATTTTGAAGAAGTGGCATTAGAAGAAGTTTAAGTTTAAAAAAATTGGCTCTCAAAAGAAATTTCAATCGTTGTACTGTTGATATTTGGCTCTGTTGACTAATGAGTTTGCCGATCACTGTTTTAAGCTGACTTATCTGTAGTATTTCTGTTAGAGAAGCCTGAACTAAGACAATGGGCCACCCCAACCCAGTGGCCTTTGCAGCTGCCCGACTGACTATGCCTGGTTCTGATTTTTAAATGAGCCCCTCTGGAGTTTGGGTTCTCAACCAGAACCTGAGAAGGGGGTGGCAGCAGAGCATTGGTCTCCATTTCAAGATTCTTCTCTAATGTGCCATTTGGTTAAATGTCTCTCAGAAGCTCTTGGTCTGTCACACGGTCAGCAAAGCCCACAAGTGGGTAATGCTTCCAAGCTCACTCTTGACCAAGGGTGACTGTGAAACAAATTGAAGTCTGACAGAGTCAAAGATCTCACTCCCAGTTTGACTTGATTCTGTGTGATTTGACAAACATTTACTAAAGGAGCCACTGCTCTGGGCTAAGCCTGGTGGCACTACCAGGTACAAAGATAAGTCTTCGTTCCTGTCCTCAGGGACCTTGCAGTTGAGTTAGAGAGATGGGTAGGAGGGGCAGAGACCATTTCAGTCCAGAATAATAAGAGCACTGACTAAGTTAGACCTCTTCACAAAGAGGTAATTCCTGGCCAGGCATTTAAAGGCTCAATCGTTTTTCCAGGTGGACAAAATGAGGAGGGTGACTCTGGGTTATAGAACATGAGAAAAGGTATAAAAGCAAGAGTAGCCATGTGAGTTTGGGGACCTGCAGCTGTTTCAGCATACTTGTTTTACTTTTGCCTCCCAGTGCCTGGCACCTAGCTGGTGCTTAGGAGATGTTGGGTGAATGACTGCTCCTCCTTGATCCTGGGGTATTGTATGCATCTGTGGGAGTTCTGGTCCCATGACCCCTGCTAGACTGCAAGCTGGTTGAAGGTGGGTCTGTGAGAGAAATGAACACAGGGGGACACAGAAGGTTGGGCAATGAGCTGGTCTAGAATGCAGGTTTCCTCACCCCCTAGCCAGTGCTCTTTTCACTGCGCCTACTTTTCTCTCAGTTCACACCCATCTCTCCCTTCCCTGAGCCCCTTTCAGCATTTTGAGTCAGAGCCATGCCTTCTCACACTATTCCTTACCTCTCTTGGGTTGTACATGAGCTCTTTCCAGTGTGCTCTGCTTGTCTCTCCAACTGGACTGTCAGCGCCTTCAAGACAGAGACTGGGACCTTTTCTCTTCTGTGCTCTATACAGTGAGTGATAAGTGTGCAAAAAGGGGAAAGAAGCCAGAGTTGAAGAAATGCAGAAAAGGTCATATTTCCCTCCCCCCCCCCCGACTCTCTTTCTCTCCCTCCACAAGAGCTGTATGGTCTCATTTTTCAAGGGCTGGTTTACTCAAACTTAGGGATTGAAAACCTCTCTATGTACACACCTCTGGCCCTGTCCACACCATGTGCAGGGAAATCCAACATGACCTCTCTTGGGGAGTGTGCTGCCAAGAAAGAGGAGGAAAATGGACACAAACATAGCAGAAAGGTGGATCTCTTATTTTGTGAAGTAAATGTATTCCTGAAATGTGTGTGGGAGTGGAATCCTGTATTTAATACATTGGGGAAAAACATCACTAGTTGAGGAAATCCTATGATGAAAAATTTTAAGCTAATGATATTGAATTTTTAAATTTCATTTTTCCATAGTATCTTTTGTTTATTAGAGTCTGGATCTATTCAGTTACCAATTATCTAAGAAAAATCCACCCATCCCAGCAAATACCAACACAGAGGAAGGTAAACACACTAATTTACAAAAAGGAATACATGTATTTTACATGCAATAACTTATTTTTCCAAGGGAGGAATCACACCCTAACAGACCCGTTGTGTTATACTAGGAATAGAAGCTGTGTACAAATAAAAGTAGTTTTCTTCACTGTTCTAGTCCAACAGATGGTTCTAGAAATGTAGTTTAGATTTCTATTTAAATCTCATTGGGGCCTACTACCTGGTTTCTCCTGTGGAATCCACAGAGTATATATAGTACATCAGATATACTATATTTAGATCTCACTATTGCCATTTTGTAAGTGACCTTGGTCAAGCGACTTTTCATGCTCTCAGTATATGGCTACAAAATAGGGACAATCATAGCAACTACCTCATAGGGTTGTGATGCAGATGATATGGGATACTGAATCTCAAGAGTGTGGATCAATTGAACTAGGTGAAGTTGGGACTGTGAGAGAGGGGAGTATTCCCTCTTTAAGGTGACCCTAATGCATAATTCCATTACCCTAGGGGGTGACTTCTCCCCATCATGCATCTAACAGTATAAACAATTTTACCCATGTGAAGGCAGGTAAGGGGAGGTAGGGCACATGTAGGTTTTGACAGGCCATTGACAGATTCTCCCATGATACTACTCTGGGCAAGGTGTCCTCCAGGGCTGGATGACAGTCTTAAACATAACTGTAAGTGAGAGCTTGCTTGGGTAGCTCATGAGCTCAAAATAGAATGGTAGAGACACCACTGACATGCAAACCTGGAAGACTTCTGTAGCAGGTGATGATGATCTCCCTCCCTCCCCCATCTCAGCCTCCTCCTCGAGGTCACCTGCGGCTGCAGGAGAGGTCTCTTTCCAGCAGGCCCATGCTTCTCATCTCCAGTGCCTGCAGCTTCTCTGCCAGAGAGAGGGCTTTCTCCAGCACTGGGGAGCTAGCCAGCCACACACAGAAACCCGATCCCAGGGCAGCTTTCAATGATGGGGAATGGAAATCAGTGGAGAAATGCCCTAGCTCCCCACCCCCACCTCAGCCAAGCAATCCAGAAGGACATTTCTGAGGAGTGTCCCCACAGTGTCTCAGCCAGTCCCCTTCAGGATGGAGCCCTAGCTGCCCCCTGGCCACCTGCTGTTTAACGCCCTCTTCTTTGTTTTTTCTCCCCTTTCTCCCTTTTGCTACTTCCACACGTGTGCCTCACTTGAGCACCTCCAATAAACTACCTAAACCCGAGTCCATGTCTCTGGGTCTGCTTTTGAGGGGACTCAAACTAAAACACGTTTTCTATCTTCTATAGTTTGCACAAGAGCCAGGTGAATGGGAAACAGGACCGTGAGAAAGACTCATTACAAAAGAAATGGAATAAGCCTACCGGACATCTGTTTTCAAAGCACTGTCTTTCACCTACATCATTGTTATTCAAAGCCCAGAGGAGCAGCTAGGGCATCACCTGAGAGCTTGTGAGAAATGCAGACCCAACCCAAGCTGACTAACTCAAATCTGCATTTTAACAAGATCTCCAAGTGGATGTGTGCACGGTACTGTTTGAGAAGTCCTGCCCTACATTATCTTCCTGGGCTTGTAGTGGGTTCAATAGTGTCCCCCTCACCCCGCCACCCCCCACCCCCGCAATTCATGTCCCTCCAGTACTTCAGCATGTGGCCTTATTTATTTATTGGTTTCAGAGAGGAAGGGAGAAGGAAAGAGAGACACATCAATGATGAGAGAGAATCACCTCTTGCACACTCCACACTGGAGATCGAGCCCACAACCTGGGCATATGCCCTGACCGGGATTTGAACCCTGACTTCCTGGTTCATAGGTCGATGCTCAACCACTGAACTACACTGGCTGGGCCAGAATGCGGCTTTACTTAGACATAGGGTCTTTGCAGGTATAATTAGTTAAGAGGAGGTCACATTGAGCAGTGTGGGCCCTACATTCAATGACTGGTGTCCTTACAAGAAGAGAAGAGGACTCACAGAGACACACAGAGAGAAGAAGACCATGTGGCAAAGATTGGAGTTATGCTGCCATAAGCCAAGGAACACCAGGAGTCACCTGGAGCTGGAAGAGGCAAGGAAGGATCCTCCACACAACCTTCAGAGGAAGTGTGGCCCTGCAGATACTTTGGTTTTGAACTTCTAGCCTCCAGACTGTGAGAGAATACATTTCTGTTGTTTTAAGCCACCAAGTTTATGGTACTTTGATATGATGACCCTAGGAAACTAATATACGGTATTATTATTCCCAATTTCTCCGCCACAATAGTGGCAAAGCCAGGACTTGATCTGGGCACAGTTTGTGTTGCTGATTCAACACCCCTCAATAGGTGCCAGGCCCAGGAGATCTCTGGCAGCATTTCCAGGGCCCTGTTATTAGTGCTACCCTGCTCCTCGATGTTATCCAGGTCATGGAGGCAGGTGCAGGGACACATTGCTCAGGTGAGCAGATGACACAAGGCTGGGAGGGTTGGTTAATATACTGAATTGGGACTCAGCAAGATATAGACAGATTAGAACAAGGATCCCATAACATTAGATGATGGAACTACACAGGGATGAGGGGAAAGCTCCACACTTAGGTTTCAAAGAGCAACCACACAGAAGCAGGGCAGGGAAAGCTAGCTTGACAGATGTTCTGATGGCAACAAAACTTGGGGCTGGTGGGTGGGTAGGTTGAATGACGTCAAGTTCAACTGGAGCTGAGAACATGAAACAGCGACAAAGGAAAATAGCCTTCAGCCGCATCAATAGAAATGGCATGCCCCCAATAAGCAGTGACAGCATACTCAGTTTATACATTGAGCTGCTTTCGCCACCCAGGAGGACTAGGTCAAGGGGAACCACTTTTATTTTTATATTTTATTTTTTTAATCTTCACCTAAGGATATGTTTTCATTGATTTTTAAAGAGAGGGGGAGGGGAGGGAAAGAGAGAGAGGGAAAACATTGCTGTAAGAGAGAAACATCAGTCGGCTACCTTCCGTACACACCCCGATAGGGAATGGGACCCACAACCTGGGTATGTGCCCTCACAGGGACTTGAACACACGACCTTCCAGTATACAGAACGATGCTCCAACCAACTGAAGATTGGTGAAGATTCAAAAATGAAACAATGATAATAGCTGCCATTTACTAAGTGTTTCCTGTGTACCAGATACAGGACTAGGTGAGGTGCGTAAGATAGACACTGTCCCTTTTCTTAGGGATCTTACAGCCTACTGGGCAAAGACAGGCAGTATACCCCAAGGCAGAGAAATCCATGTATTTATTAGAATAACTACAAGTGCTGCAGAGGAGCGCAGGGCGCTACGAAAGGACTTACACACAGAACTTGACCCAGACAGGGGCGCAGAGAAGGTTACCTTGAGGAAGCAGCATTTTCATCTTTGAGCCAAAGATGCAGGGTGACTAAGTGTTGCCAAGGGGACAATGGCATCTTTTAAACAAAGGGCAGTAGGTTCAAAGGCCCTGGGGTGCATTTGAAGAAGAGGGAGAAGAGTTGTATTAAAGGATGTGACTTGGTTAGATGAGGGTCTTGGAGACATTGTTTTGGCTATGTTGTGAGGGGCAAGAATGGGTGCTGGGAGACTGGTCAGGAGGGGTCCATGGTCATAGCCTCTTGTGTCAATTTGCTATTGCCGCTGTAACAAAGTACTGTAGTGCCCCGCTTATCTGTGGAGCATATATTCCAAGACCCCCAGTGGATGCCTAAAACCACGGCTAGTATTAAACTCTATATATACTATGCTTTTTCATGTACATACATACATACAGACACACCTTTTCACTTACAGGAAGCACATTACAGCTTCTCTTTGTTATAGCCAAGTCACCAGCATCACTACTTTTGTGTTTGGGGGCCATTATTAAGTAAAATAAAGATTACTTGAACACAAACACTGCGATATCACTACAGTTGATCTGATAACCCTGATGGCTACTGACTAACGGGTCGGGGAGTGTATACAGTGTGGATTCTGGACAAAGGGATGATTCACATCCTGGGCAGAATAGAGCCAGACTGCGTGATAGTCATCTCACTACTCAGGAAGGCACACAATTTAAAACTTATTTTTTCTTTCTGGAAATTTTTATTTAATATTTTCAGACCTTGGTTGACAGTGGGTAACTGAAACAGTGGAATATGAAACCACAGATAAGCCATAAACTTAGTGGCTTAAAACAACACAAATGTATCCTTTTATAATTGTGGAGGTCAGAAGTCCAAAATGGGTCTCACTGGGCTAAAACCAAGATGTCAGCAGGGCTGTGTTCCTTCTGGAGGCCTATTTTGGCTTCTAGAGGTACCCACATTCCTTGGCTCATGACACCTTTCCATCTTCAAAGCCAGCAATGGCCTATCAAGTCTTTCTCGTGCCCCATCATGTTGACTCTGACTCTCCTGCCTCCCTCTTTCACTTATAAGGACCCTCCTGATTATATTGAGTCCATGCTCATTATCTGGGATAATGCCTAAATCTCCCTGTTTTAAGTCAGATTAGTAACCAAAAGTCCCCCTTGCCACATAACATGATACATTCACAGGTTATAGGTATTAAGATGTGAGCATCTTTGGGGGGCATTGTTCTGCCACCCATACACCCCGATTTAAATACATTACCACATTTACTCCTCACCCAAGAGATTGGTATTATTAGTCCTTTTTTTCACTTTTTTTTTAAATTTAGGTATTATATGTGTACATATCTTACCATTGTCCCCCCCACTCCACACCCATACATGCCCTCATCCCCCAGAGTTTTGTGTCCATTGGTTATGCTTATATGCATGCATACAAGTCCTTCGGTTGATCTCTTATCTCCCCCACCTCTCCCTAACCTTCCCCCTGTAATTTGACAGTCTGTTTGATGCTTTTCTGTCTCTGTATCTATCTTTTTGTTCATCAGTTTATAATGTTCTTTATTATCCATAAATGAGTGAGATCATGTGGTATTTTTCTTTCATTGACTGGCTTATTTCACTTAGCATAATGCTCTCCAGTTCCATCCAGGTTGCTGCAAATGATAAAAAAAAATATTTTTATTGATTTCAGAGAGGAAGAGAGAGAGAGATATATAAAAACATCAATGATGAGAGAGAATCATTGATCTGCTTCCTCCTGCATGCCCCACACTGGGGATTGAGCCTGAAACCCAGGCATGTACCCTGACTGGGAATCGAACCATGACCTCCTGGTACATAGGTCGATGATCAATCACTGAGCCATGCCGGCTGGGCTATTAGTTCCTTTTTACAGATATGACACTGAGGCTGGGAAGTGGCAGAGTCCAGAATCAGCCTCCTGGCTACCTGGCTGTGGATCCTGTGATCCCAGCCCTGCCCCATACTGCTTCTCCATGTGCTATGAAGACAATGTGGAGGGCACAGGTGAGCTGATTTCTAATGTGTTTCTGGCTGTTCCTGTCATACAGGGCCAAGTTCTGGGTGACTCCAGAAGACAGAATCAGGTCAATAATCATGAGGAAGTACATTACAATTTTTAGTGACTCAGTGTTACATCTGGAAGGGATCTGAGAGGTCGGCTAGTCAGTTTTCTTCTAAGGAAACCAAGATCCAGAGAAAGGAAATAATTGAACCAAGGCCACACAGCTAATTAGTAGCCTAATAAAGAACTTTCTAAAAAAAAAAAAAAAAAAAGAACTTTCTATTACAGTTCTCCCAATAATGGTATAGGCTGCAGCATTATGTGAGGGACTCCTTATCACTTGAGGGGTTTGATCATCTGATGGGGATCCCAGCACAGGCGTTGCTGGCTATTGTGAAGGTTGTTAATAGCAATTTTTTTATTAACCATAAAATGCAAAAGTTTGTGAGTGGTTTACTTGTGTTAATAAGTTAGAACAGTTTTTTTTTTAAATGTTGGTCATTTTAATTTTAAAATCTTTATTATTGAAAGTATTACATATGTCCCCTTTTTTCTCCCACTGACACCTTATAGCTTGGCCTGCCCCATGCCCTAGGCCTCCAGCACCCTATTGTCTGTGTCCATGGGTTATGCATATATGCATACAAGTTCTTTTGGTTGATTTCTTCCCACCCCCCCCATCCACCCACCCCTGCCTTCCCTCTGAGATGTGACAGTCTGTTCCATGCTTCCATGTCTCTGGATCTATTTTGTTCAACAGTTTATTTTGTTCATTATATTCTACATGAATGATATCATGTGATACTTGTCTTTCTCCGCCTGGCTTATTTCACTTAGCATAATACTCTCCAGGTCCCTCCATGCTATTAGAGCAGTTCTTTCTATAATAGTATTACTCTCACTCATTAGTTCTCTGGTGTGTGGTTTTTATAAAAATTGGGTTTATTGTGACTCTACAAACATGGAGATGGTTTTCTCTTACTGATAGGCACATACATCTAGAACCTGGAGGATGCCACCTCTGCCCTCTAGGATTTCAGTTTATAATAAAGGTTGATGCTATAATGATAAAAAGAATGGCTTTATTAAGGCATAATTTACATACATTAAAAATCACCCTTTTATGTGTACAGTTCAAAGAATTTTAACAAATGTGTACAGTCATGTAATCACCACCACATTCAAGATAAGAAACATTTCCATCACCTCAAAAAATTCAAAAAGTTCTCTGCGCCTCCCCTTTCTTAAGTGTTTGTTTTCAAATAACTATAGACTCACAAGAAGCTGCAAAAACAGTACAGAGAGGTCCCATGTGCCCTTCACGCAGCTGTCCCTAGAGCTAACATCTTACATAACTATAGCACAATATCAAAGCCAGTGAAATAACATGAGTGCAATACCATTAGCTGGACTGTATCCCTTCTGATTTCATGAAATTTTCCATGCACTCATTTGCGTGTGTATGCTTGTGTGTACAGTCCTATGTGATTTTATCACATGTATGGTTTTGCATAACCACCACCATAAAGGAACTCCCTGGAGTTACTCTTTCAGGGTCACACCCATCCTCTCACCCCTCCCATCCCTGATCTCTGGCAGCCACTAATCTGTTTGTGTCCCTTTCCATAGGCATTATTGTTAAATGGAATCTTAAATCAGAAAATACATTTTTTAATACATTCACATTGGGAAAATCCAAACTATCCAGGTATTTTGGAAGAATTATTTAAGACTCCTTTCTCATTTCAGCCCCTTTTCTGAAGACAATCTGTGTTAGGGTTTTCGGTAACCTAAGCTTCTGTCTATGCGGTTGCATACTGTAATGGCTAATTTTTAAAAAAATATATTTTTTTATTGATTTCAGAGAGGAAGGGAGAAGAAGAGAGAGATAGAAACATTAATGATGAGAGAGAATAATTGATCCACTCCTCCTGCACACCCCACACTGGAGATAGATCCCACAACCAGGGCATATGCCCTGACTGGGAATGGAACAATGTCCTATTGGTTCATAGTTTGATGCTCAACCACTGAGCTATACCAGCTTGGCATGGCTAATTTTATAGATCAACTTGACTGGGACATAGGGCGCCCAGATTCAACATTATTTTTGGATGTGTCTGTGAGAGTGTTTCATTGGCATTTGAATAGGGGGACTCAATAAAGTAGATTGCCCTCCCCAATCTGGGTGGGCATCATCCAATCTGCTGAAGACCTATTTAGAACAAAAAGCAAAGGAAGAGACAGTTTGCTCCCTCCCTGCCTGCTTGCTTGAGCTAGACATCAGTCTTCTTCTGCCCTCAGATTGGGACTTAAACCATCTGCATCCCTAGTTCTCTGGCCTTCAGACTCAGACTAGAATTACATCACTGACTCTCTTGCATCTCCAGCTTGCAAATGGCAGATAATGGGAATGCCCAACCTCCATAATAGCAAGAACCATATAAATGTACATATCTATATATCTCCACTTCTATTTCTATATCTACATATTCTATTGGCTCTATTTCTCTGGAGAAGTCTAACATGCATACAGTACATACCTTACATGCATATGTATCTACCTATAGAAAAAGATTGTTTTTTGTGTGTATGTGTTTAACATATATTGTATCATACATATTGTTCCACAACTTGGTTCTTTTCATTTAACTATATACCTTGAATAACTCTCTATATCCACATATTCATGCCTCCTGCATTAAAAAAATCTCTGCATAGCATTTTGTATTATGGCTGCCCCATAACTTAAATAAATTAACCCCCTTCTGGTGGACATTTAGGCTGCTTTTGTTTTTTTTCTATTACAAGCAATGCTGCAATGACCAGATTTTGTGCACATGCAAAAGCACAAGCACTTCGAGAGAGGTGATATGCTTTCTAGAGTGGGAGAAAAGGGATGAATAACGTTCAGGCTGACAGAGAATTGCCCCAAACACTGGAGTGGTAGTGGGTCCCCCATGTGAGTGTCATCTTGGGCTGTTCATTCTGGAGGATGATAGACACTGGGCTTGAAGATTTTGGCAGTGCCTTTTAGCCCCAGAATTCTGAGATCCTCTGACCCAGGCAAGGTCACATAACGGGACCAGAATTGTTTCTCCGGTCTACTAACTCCCAGGCCCAAACTCTCCTTAGCCAGCTCTTAGATTCCATGACATGAAGACCTAGAGGGCTCCTATTATTTGGGGGAAACCATGTATTGTTTTGATGAAGGCTGTTTTGACTTAATGTGATCCAACCTCAGAGACACCACATGCCATACTCCCTGCACAATAGATATGATAGAGCCAAGAAATCATCAAGCTCTTCTTCAGCAGCAGGGGTGGTGATGAATCCATTTTCTTCTAAGAAAACTAGGCCCAGAGAGGGGAACTAATTTACCCAAGGCCACACAGATAAATTAGTAGCCTAACAAAGAACTTTCTAACTGGAGGGT
This sequence comes from Cnephaeus nilssonii, assembly GCF_951640355.1. NCBI lineage: Eukaryota > Metazoa > Chordata > Mammalia > Chiroptera > Vespertilionidae > Cnephaeus > Cnephaeus nilssonii. The sequence goes on from NC_137071.1 coordinate 110,796,756, forward strand.
GTAAAAAAACCTTGGGAATGGTTATATTGCAATGCCCTGTCTGCCTGACTCCTACCATATATGCCAAGGGGAAAACTGTTGGCCAGTGCTGGCTCCATAACTACTTATTACCAACTCACCACTCCTTGGAGTCTCCATGCTGGTGAGAAAGGCAGTGGTAATTGAGGGAAGAAACAAGTACAAGAATTATTAGCATTTTAAAAGCATTTTCTGCTCTCAGAGGGTTGTTCCCATCTCCTTATTGGCTCATCACACAGGTAAGAAGGGCAAGCTCTAAGTTTCATATTGTAGAGGTAGAGGCCCACTGAAAGAGAGAGTAGTTTGCCTCAGGTCACGCATGCCTCAAATTGGCCAGAGAGCTGGTGCAGGCACACTTGTTTCCCAATTCCCAGCCAAAGGCTCTTGCCAATACATTTTACTGCCACCCCTCATCTGATTGCCAGGGCCTTGTGCTCAGAGCCCAGTCTCTTGTGTCCAACTCAGAAGAGACATTGCACTATGATCACTGCTCTGTCCTGCCCTTTAAGGCCAGAAGCCATGAGGACCTCTGTGAAACTGGAAGAATGAGGAAGACAGTTCAGCCAACAGAATCCAGATGTGGATTGGGGCCCATGTGTGGAAACCCACAGACTGCCCTGACCAAGTGTGGAGCAAGTCTTCAGCCTGTTAAACATGCAAGTGTCTGTATGTGTTGATGAGGGGGAAACTGCTGTGTGTGGTACTCATGGGAGTTTGTAGGGAATTTTAAGGAAAGCACTGGAGGAGAAAGGAAGGTACCCTGGGCAGGAGTCTGGTGGTAGGCAAACTGAAAAAGCAAGACAGCAGAAGTCTTGACTGAAGGGCCTAGAGCAGCCCTGTTGGCCAAAGCAGAAATTTCACATGAAGGAAAAGTTGGAAGTAAGATTGGGGTAGGAGATAGTTTTCCTCCAAGATGGCTACAAAACGATCTCCTACCCCACATGTGCTTCTGCCAATGTGACTTCAAGATGCAGGGGCTATCTATGTTCCTCCCCCTCCCCTGAATCTTGGAAGGCTTGTGGCTATAGCAGAAGTAAAGCTAGGTGACTTTGGAAGCTAGGTCATAAAAGGAAATATGGCTTCCACTTTGCTTGCAGGAACACTCTTTAAAAAATTTTTTTTTCAATTACAGTTTACATTCTATATAATTTTGCATGAGTTTTATGTGTAGAGAATAGTGGTTAGACAATCATATACTTTACAAAGTGTTCCCCTGGAAATATCAGAGGGAGCACGCACTCTTGAAGCCTGGCCCCCCACTATGCTGTGAGGAACTAACTCACATGGAGATATCACATGGAGAGAGAGATGCCTGGCTTGTTCCCAGCTGCTCCAGCCCCATCTTCACTCCCCCTACAGTTCCAGCTCCGGGTTACTCTCCGACTGCAGCCTTAGGAGGGACCCTGAGCCTGGGCTGCCCAACTGAGCCCTTCTCCAATTCCTGACCCACAGGAACCATGAGATGTAATAAAATGATTGCTGTTGTCATAAGCCACTGAGGTTTAAGGTGATTTGTACACAGCAACAGACATATGAGGGTAGTGTTGTACAAAGTGCTCTGATTTGGGATTCAGGAGACCTGGGTTCCTGGGTCTACTCTTGCCAGTTACTTGCTATGTGGCCTTGGGCAGGAATCTTTTCCTCTCTGAGCCTCAATTTCTTTATTTGTATAAACAAGATGTTAGGATACAATGATTTAGAAAGCCCTTTCTAATTGTAAAAATTCTCTTGTGGTGATAAGCCTCTGAGAAGCTGGAGCTTTAATCATTGAGCAGAAGACAATGTGCTGAGAGGGGGTTCTAGAGATAAGAATGCGTGGATGAAGATGGAGCTGGGGAATCACTGAGGTGAGGAGAAACCCCCAAAGGAGATATCCAACAAGAGGAGGGAGTGGGGGTTGGGTAAGTCAGAGGCAGGCAGTCTACTGGTCAGGAGCAGAGGAAAAGCTTCAAGGGTACCAAAGAAGTTCTTCTGTTTGGAGAAAGGACCCCTCCAAGCCTTTCTATGCCACACCCATCCATCCCTGTCTGCCTGAAGGACCATTTGTTTTTGAAATCTCTGCTCTATCTCCCTGGTGGGAGAAATCCACAGGCTCACCACTTTGCTCAACTGGAACTTAGATTCACTTGGTGCCCATTGCTCGGATGTCAGGGCCTTGAGCAGTATCCACCAAAGGTAGCCAAGCACAGGGGGAAAGCCAGGCCAAATGCTTTTGGTGACTTCCTTTGGACCCGTTATGTTTCTGTCAGGGATACCTGACCTGGGCCCTGTTATAGAGTCTTTAGCTGTGGAGAATTTGGGTTATATGATGCTCCCACTGCAATGGAACCTCCTATCTGCCATTTCTGTGAAATAGAGATAGCCCTAGCTCTTGGCTTGGGATGGTCACTTAGGGAAACAATGGGCAGGCTGGTGCCAGTGGAGATGGGGTAGGTTTGCTTCTTAGCAACAAAGGGAGCATTTGAATGGAAAAGAAACCCCTGGGCCTTCTAGGCTGTGTCAGTTGGTTATTTCTCTCTGCTCTTAGACAGACTACAGGCACTATTTTGCCTATATCCTGTGGCTAACACCTCCTCCAGTGTGAAAAGGGGCTACATTTCTGCATCCCTTGAGTGGAGGAGCTGGCATTTTCCACATTAACCCTGGCAAAGGCTCACAAGCTATTCATAGAGTTGCAGAAACTGGAAGGCTGCAGCTGGGGAGGAGTACGAAGGTAGGAAGGAGAGTGTTGGCAGAGTAGAACCGTTGGAAATGGGCTCCACTGTCCAGCCAGGGCTGAACACTATCTTCTCTAGAGGGAGATCAAGGACACAGCTAAAGCCTATTTGCAGCCTCCTCCCTTCCACATCCTCACATTTACTGAGCCCTTAGGATGAGCCAGGCACTGTTCTCAGCCTTCTCCATGGATTACCTCACTTAATCCTTCACAACAGCCCTATGAGGTAGGTCTATTATTATCTCTATTTTAGAGATTAAATAATAATACTTTAAAAAAACTCTGAGGTACATAGAAGTTAACTAAGCTAGTAAGTGGCTCAGCCAGGATTATGAACCCAGACAGTTTGGCTCAAGAGGGCCACACCTATTTACTAGGCATTATTGCCTGTCACACAACAGCCTGGTCACATTGTCCCAACCTCTGGGGCTGCCCTCTGAAGGGTCCCTTCAAGGCTTGCCCTCTTGGGGCCTACCTCATGCTTCAAATATGATAACAGCCACTAATTTACTGAGTACTTAGAATGCACTTTACATGGCTTATCTATCTATATAAAAGGCTAATATGCTAAGTGTCTGACTGTCCGACCAGTTGCTATGATGTGCACTGACCACCAGGGGGCAGACACTCAATGCAGGAGCTGCCATGACGTGCACTGGCCATTTACAGAGTAACAGCAGTGCGGACCTTGCGCTGACAAAGCAACATTCAGATTCCCCCAAGTGGGACACAGACCACGCTACCATCCCAGAGCTACAGGCTATCAAATCGCAGCTGATGCTGCCATGGTGCAACATGCGGCCCACATCCCAGCCCAGCCCAGAAATGGTGGCTGTGGGCGCCGGGTAATGACATCACATAGTAATGCCTGGCTTCCTCTCCCTAGCGAATAGCCTCCTTGGAGTTTCTTCAGCCCAGGAACACGACTTGCTTTATAGCCAGGTGCAAATGTTTTACACTTTAACCAAATGTTTGTGAAGCATTTTCCCGTGCCTCATCTCATTTGATTCTCACAGAAGTCCTGGAGTAGGTAGATAGAAGACTTGGTGGAATCCTACTTTCTTTTCATTAGCCAGAAAATGGAGATTTAGAAAGTTTAGAAACTTGACCCAACTGAAAAGAAGTAAGAAATGGTTGACCTTGAAAATGACTTCAGGTTTTTTCACTGCACAGAATATAGTCAAACACCGCTGCAGTTAAATATTTTATCCTCTGTTCTCCCTGCATGATCTACAATAATAATCTGCTTCGTGTTGATATTTACTGCTGTATTGCTGACAATACCTGAAAGAGAAGTTGGGGTGCTTCACTGGGCTGGAAAAAGTTTAGCTATATCAGAAAGCAGATATAATTAAGCAAGTTTATTCTCTCTATATAAAGGGCTAAGTTGACTCATGCATGCACTATACATATAAAGCTCTCGCTGGCGCCAATCGCACCCATGTGTTTCAATCTGTCATTGTCGATTGTGAATTTGGTTGACACTTCTATTATAGAGAAAGGGCGAATAGTGATACTAAAATATTTCTTCTAATTAATTTCCTTTCAATGTACACGAATCTGTGCACCGGGCCACAAGTTTAGTATAATATTCATGACAACCCTATGGAATAGGCATTGTTGCTGTCTTCATTCTATAGATGAGGAAACTGAAACTCCAGAAGGTTTAATAACTACTTCAACATTAAGCTAGTAAGTAGCAGAGCCAAGATTTAAATTAGAACCCAAGTCTGTCTGATTTCAAAGCTCTAAGAACACATTTTACTTATTAATTAATTCATTCAACCAACCAAAATTTTTTAGACTATATGCCATATGCCAGACACTGTGCTTGGCACAAGTGGGTATAATGGTGGCAATATTTCTGATTCTATCCCTCCTCCAGCTTAGATTCTATCTCTCCTCCAGCTTAGCCTGCTCTGTAGAACAGCAGACTCATGAATCTAACTACCTGGTTGACATGACTATCTCAAACAGATATGTTCAAAACAGAACTCTTGACTCTTCCTCCAAAGTTGCTTGCCCAAAGACTTCCTCAGGACTCTAAATGGCATCACCATTCATGCAGCTGCTCAAGCCAAAAAGTTAGAGGCCATCTCAGTTCTTTCTTTCTCCCTGTACATCTAATCTATCAGCTTGTCTGGTTGATTTTATCTCCAAACATATCCTAAGTCTTTTCACTTTTCTTCATCCCCTCTTTCCCCACCAATCCATTCTCCTTCACAATAGCCCTATGATATATGATGTCAGCATGTTCTTAAATCATCAGTCAAATAATTGCCTTTCCCTGGTTCCAACACTCCAGTGGATTCCTATGTGCTCATAACCCACAGGGCTCTGCCGCTGAACTGGCTCCTGTGCTGCCACGGGTCTCCTGCCCTTTCCCTGCATCCTAACCCATGCTCCTGCCCTATGTTCCTCTAATATGCTAAGCTCCTTTTTACCTTAGCTTTTACTCACATATCTCCCTCTGCCTGGAATGTTCTCCCCCACATCTCAATTTATTTATTTATTTTAAAAAATATTTTTATTGATTTCAGAGAAGAAGGGAGAGGGAGAGAGAGATAGAAACATCAATGATGACAGAGAGTCGTTTATTGGCTGCCTCCTGCATGTCCCCTACTGGGGATCGAGCCTGCAACCTGGGCATGTGCCCTTGACCATAATTGAACCCTTCAGTCTGCTCTATCTACTGAGCCAAACCAGCTAGGTCCCCCACATTTCAATTTAGGAGGTAAATCTTAAGTGTTCTCACCACAGAGAGGCCTCCGATACCCAGCTTCTATAACGTAGCCACTCTTCTCTCTGCATTTCTTTTTTTTTTTTAATTTCCTACATACCTGTTTCCCCCATCCACGAGAATAAAAGTTTCATGGGAGCAAGGAGCTGACTTCTCTTATTCATCAATTTATTCTCAGCATCTAAAACAGTAGCTGGCACATAGGTGTTCAATAAGTAAAGAGGCAGAAGTTAGTGGATACAGCAAGGAGGGGGTACACAGGGTAGTGTACGATCCTTGGGTAATGACAAAGGAACAGAAGGTAGTAAGAAACATGCTGGCCCTCCTCTGAGTGTGAGACTAGGGAGGAGGAGGTGTGGGGTCCCCAAGTTTCCACTCACTAGCCAAGTCACTTCACTTTTCTGAGCTGTAGTTACCTCATTTAAAAATGGGAATAATGGTACTGTCACCTAACAGTGTTGTTGGGGTACTCTGCTCAAACCCTCTATGGCTTCCCATCTCCCTCTGCATAAAAGCCAAGGTTACTACAATGGCCTCCATGGTCCTGCACCTTCTGGTACCCCTCCTCCCACTTGCCCTCTGCCCTCATCTCTTACTACTCTTCCTCTCACTCCTCTCTGTTAGCCTTGCCAGCCTCCTCCGTGTTCAGGCCTCAGGGTCTTCACCCAGATATTCTCTTTGCCCAGAATATTCTTCCCCCAAATACCTGCAAAGGCTCACCCCTCACTTCCTTTGGGTCTAGTCTCAAATGTCCATCTCCTCAGTGAGACCTTCCATGGTCACCCCATTTGACACTGCACCCACCTTTCTGAGTACCCCTTCTCCCCCTTCTCTGTTTTGTTTTTCTCCATAGCACTTCCCATAGGCTGGCAGACTCTATCATTTACTTATCTACTTTGTGTACCTGTGTCCTCCCCACTAGAGTGTAAGTTTCATAAGAGCAGGGAATTTAGCTGTCTTATTCACTGCCATCCCCACAGTCACTAAAACAGTGCCTGGCACTTAGTAGACAGTAAATATTTACTGAATGAATAAATGCACGCATGAATGGAGTGCTGACATGGTGCCTGGTATATAAAAAGTGTTTGGTAAATGATAGTTGTTATTACTAATAACTATCTCTTTGTGTATCCATTCCCATGTCTGGAGCATAGCACAGAGCCCTGCACTCACTAGATGCTCAGTTAACATTTGTTGAAAGAGAAACCCTATGTGAGGTGCAAAGTCCCCTACCTGCCACAAGAGAAAACCAAAGGACATAGCTCTAAGAGTGCAGAGGAGAGGAGGCAGCACCACAGGCTGTTTCTAAAAAATAAATCTCCAGCCCTATACCCGCCATCCCCCCCACCAAAAGAGACCTCTAATGAGGGGTCTTGAACCAAGGGTGATTCGCACAAAGTAGCACCAGGAAGGCTACGTGGATCCTTAACTAGCACCCCTGGTCTTCTAAGGGGTCTGTGGCTAAAATTCTGAGGGTTCATGAACTAGGGTTCAGAAAATTGCTTCTTTATTTCTTCTCTCTTTTAACTGTATTTTAGCATTTCCTTCAATCATGAATGCAGGCAACAATCCATCATAATATTAGAGGATCTGTGACTTGGCCACCAACAGAAACCACGCACATTTTTTTTATCACATTAGAATGAAACAGAACTATTAAAATATCAATATGCCCATCATTATTTTTGAAATTATGATAGTTGTACTAGTAAGACTCACCACTATATATTTTTTAAAAGAAACTGTTTATTTCCCATCAACCTTATTTCCATTCTGGTAAGAGTTTGTGGAAGAACAGCTTAGGGCCACTCAGTGGTTGTTTTTACCCATTCAGTGGGGGCTGCAGAACAGTCTTCAGTGGCAGGCTGAGCACTTGTCTTCAGTAGGAAACTGCTGAATGGGCACAGAGGGCACCTGAACGCCTTCAGACCAGCCTGTGACCTCAGGCTGAGCAGCAGTGAACTTGGGGGGAGCGGGAGCAGTCCATTCACCCTGAAATTCCTCCTTGCTCACAGCCATTTCAGCAGCAGCCTGCACTTCCTTTCCAATCTCTCCAGGATCTCTGTAGAGGTATATTTCAGGCATGACCTCCCACGGGTGTTGATAGGAGATGGTGCCATGCGTGCGCAGTACGTCTTGGGTCAGCATCCACCACATCAGACCCACTGAGTGAGCCCCCTTGTTGTTGCAATGGATGGCAATGTCCACATGGCGCAGAGGAGTCTGTGTTACACAGAGCAATGGTGGGCAGGTTAACGTAAGATGCCTCTGTGAGAGGCTGGTGGTCAGCCCTGGGATCAGTAGCCACCAGGAGTCTCAGCTCCCGGAAGGCTGCCTGGATCTGGTTGGTGAAGGTTCCAGGAGTGAAGCGGCAATAGGAGTGGCTCCAGTGGCAGCAGCAGACTTTTGCACGCTGGCCAGCATTCCTAGACGATATGACACTGACATCAGCGGGGTTTTCAGTGGCAACAATGGCATGAACTGCCAGCAGGAGCTTATCCCAGGTGCTCTTCAGATTTATGATGCAGATGCCACCACTTTTCCTTTTCCAGATGTACTGTGCCATTTGGAAGTCAAGGTTGGTGCCACCTAAGTGGGTTCAGTATGGAATCAATGTCCCTGGCTACAGCCTAAGTCCCTCTTCACAGCTGCTTAGACCAGTGGCTCTCAATCCTGGCTGCCCATTATAATCACCTGAAAAGCTTAATTTAAAAAAAAAAAAAGTCTGGCCACATCCCAGAAGAATTAAATTAGACTATCTGGGGTGGAGCCTGGCTTAATTCATTTTCCCCCAGCTTTATTGAGGTATGATTGACAAATAAAAATTGTATATATTTCATTGTACAACATAATGTTTTATTTTTTTAAAGGTTTTTTTTTTTTTTTTATTGATTGCAGAGAGAAAGGGAGAGGGAGAGAGAGACAGAAACATCAATGATGAGAGAGAATTCATCAATCAGCTGCCTCCTGCATGCCCCACACTGGGGATCAAGCATACAAACATAATGTTTTTTAAAGGTGTGCATTTATCATACGTATACATTGTGATTACACGAAGGAGTTAACGTGTCCATCACTTCACATAGTTACCTTTTATTTTTTGTGGTGAGAACACTTAAGATTTACTCTTTTAGTGAAGTTCAAGTGTTTGAAGCTCCACAGGTGATTTTAACTTGCTGCTGCAGTTAAGAGCATTGCTCTACGGCTTGCTTCTCTAGGTATGGTCCAGGGCAGCAGCTACATCTCCTGGGAGCTTGTGAGGAATGCAGACTCTCAGGCCTCACCCAGTTCTAAATCAGAATCTGCATTTTAATAAGGACCCCAGGTAATTTGTCCAAGTGATAGTGTTTGAAAAGTACTGCCAAGGAGCCAGGCAGGAGAATGTGGACGTGGGGCTGCTCCTAGTTTTCAGGGTAGTGTGTGGCCGCTTGGGTGGGAACATCTCTCCACTTCTCCATGAGTCCCAGGCTGGCTCAGCTTTTTGCCAGGCTGGTGGTTTGACATCCTAGTGTAGATATGGTAAATAAGGCCTTAGCCTGGACAAAAACCCCATCCTGAATAGCGACAGCAGAGCAAAGGTCTCCATTTCATTGGGAAAGCTGGGGCTAGCAGAATGTTTGCTAGAAGCCCTTTCTGACCGAGTGGGAACAATAGAATAAAGAACCAGACCTCATGGCTCGTCCTGTCCAACTAACTGCGGGGCTGGGCCTAGCAATGATTGCTAGCATTGCAAGCACTGATGATTGCTCCGGGAACGGGAACGCTCTCAAAGCCGCAGTTCCCTGCAGCTCTCTGGACCAGCTCCCCAAGCACCTCAACCCCTCCCCAACAAGTGATCAAATGTATTCCAATTCTATTATTGGTTTGGTTTCTAAATGTCCGCCCTATTTTGGCTTAGAGCCCCGATCTTAAAGGCTTTGCCGAGTGGGTGGAGCAAGGACCTCCCTCCTCGCAAGGGAGTGCTGCTTTGCAGGGAGCTCCCAGTTTGGGGAGACAAAGGCCCCTGGCTGCTGCTGCGGTGTAGAGGGCGGATTCCAAAGCGCAGAGTGGCAGTTGCAGGCCCCAAGGCAACAGAGGATGGAGCCTGTTGGCTTCCAGGGCTGGGCAGACACTGCCGCCTGGTCGCCTGTCAGTCCGCGTTTCCCGCCAGGAAGCATCTTCTTACTGGAAAGACCGCGGTCTGCTGCAGCGGGTGGCAGAGTCTGAAATCAATTTGCACAAGTCCTAGGCGACAGAAAACTTTATGTTCGTTTTTTTGGAGGCGTCCTGTCAGAACGAGAGTTTTTAAAAAGCCACCTGTCAGGTCCCAGTTCATAAACGAGCACCTCCAAGCCCACTGGAGGAAGATGAGGGTGGAGGACTCATTCTTACAGTCCCGGTTTAAACATCACTGGAGGCTCTGGGTCGCAGCGCCTAGGACGCGGCCACAACGCTGCTGCCAGCTGTTTGCTGTGTAACTGAGAGCGGAGTCCTTTGAGGACACTGGGGCCATTGAGTAAACACTCTCCCTAGTCTCTCCCGCAGCTGGGTGTGGACAGCGGCCTTCTTTGACCAGGGAAGCGAGGGCACCCAGCTGTTGCCCAGCCAAAGAGCTAAGGTGCCTCCTTTTTAAGGGCCCCAAGCATTGGGTCCTTTCCTGAAAACATACAGAATATAAAATATTGTGCCTGGATGCTCAGCACTGGCCCTTGGGTCTGTACCCACCCTTCTCCATCTTGGCAGTAGTTCCCTTGGCATGGGCATGATCTCCACTGAAAAAATGGCTCCCTTCTGAGCTCATTCCCATCCTCTGCTTTCTTACTCCTGTTAGTTTTTTTTTCTTAATTCTTCTCTTATTGCCTTCTGCTTTCTGACTGCAGCTTCTCTCCCCATTTATTCCGTCTCCCTGTCTCCTGTTTCTTTCTCATTCATTCAAAAATGCATTCATCAGCCCTAGCTGGTTTGGGTCAGTGCATAGAGCTTCCGCCTGCGGACTGAAGAGTCCCTGGTTCCATTCCAGTCAAGGGCAGGTATTTTGGTTGCAGGCTCCTCCTCCCTTCCTCCGCCAGGGGCCCTGGTGGGTGGGGGCTTCTGCAGGAGGTAACCAATTGATGTGTTTCTCTCACATCGATATTTCTCTCTGTCTTTCCCTCTCTCTTCCACTCTGTCTAAAAATCAATGGAAAAATATCCTCGGTTGAGGCTTTTTTTTAAAAAAAAAGCATTAATCATGTATTAAGTGCTGTAGTAGCCTGCTCAGGCTGTCATAACAAAATACCATGGACTGAGTATTAAACAACAGAAATTTATTTCTCACAGTCTTGGAAGCTAGAGGTCTGAGATCAGGGTGTCAATGTGGTCAGGTTCTGGTGAGAGTCTCTTCCTGGCTTGCACTCAGCCCCTTTCTCTCTGTGTCTTCACATGGCAGAGAGAAAGAGAGAGATACTTCTTCCTCTTCTTATAAGGCCACAGTCTTATGGGATTAAGGCCCTCCCCTATGACCCCATTTAATCTTAATTACCTCCTAAAGACCCTATCTCCAGATATAGCAACATTTCGGGGTAAGGCTTCAACATATGCATTTGGGGGGAGGGACACATTTCAGTCCATAGCAAGCACCTACAGGGATTGCTAGATCCCTAGCAGCTATAGTAGTAGGGGCGATAGACAGCAGTGTAAAGAGATATGAACAGTATTGTTAAAGTGTGACCAAAACGCAGTACAAGAATGAAGGGTCAGGAATGAATAGTTGACTCAAGAAATCAAGGAGGGCTTGACAGAAGAGGTGACTTGTAAGCTGGCTCTTGAAGCATGAGTAGTTTGCCAGGCAAAGAAGTGGAGGAACTATATTTCAGGCAAAGAGAATAGCATTTGCAAAAGTACAGACTTGTGAAAGGCCGGTCTGCATGATAATCAGTGAAAACTTCTGTGACACTGGAGGTGAGGATATATAGGAAGAGTGGAAGGAGATGCTAGAGATGCATGTTGGAGCCATCTTATGAAGTGTTCAAACAAGAGAAGAGGATGGCCCAAGATAGGGCAGGGGCTGTAGGAATGGAAAGTATAGACAGAATGCAGGAGACACTGGTGAGAACAAATTGGCTGATTGAACAGCAGGGTGATGAGGAAGCAGGAGTGAAGGGTAACTCCTGGATTTCTAGCTTTGGGGACTGGCACTGAGATACAGAAGGAGAAGTAGGTCCGAGGTGAGGGTGAGAGTATAAATAGTGAGTGTGACTTATCTCTAGGACATCCTGAAGAGGTAGGCTGTGTGCTGGGGGTGAAGCAGGGATGGAATAAACTCTATGTAGGTCCACAAGCATGAGAAAACCATTTGATGCTGAGGAAAGAACCATACCAAACGATTAGAGGGAATAGTGCTCTGAACTAACACAGGGCTGGGGATAGTACCAATTTCCAACCAGCTAAAATTGGGGCATTGGGTAGAATACATAGAAGGGTCTTGCTTTGGTATTGGGGAACATTATCTCTAGACTGAGCACTGTTCTGGTCTCATCTAACAAAGCTTAATAGCAAAACCCAAAGGGATATAGCAATTTCCAAGAAACTTAACTGAATCCCAGAACAAAGTTCAAGAATATTTATAGCAGGGTTTCTCAACCTCAGAACAACTACATTTGGAGCTGGGTAATTCTTTGTTGTGGGAGCTGTCCAGTACATTGTAAGATGTTTACCCTCATACCTGGCCTCTACTCAGTGGATGACAATAGCATTCTTCAATTATAACAATCAAGAGTGTTTCTAGACAAACAAAATAGCCTCTGGTTGAGAACCACTGATTATAGAAAAACAGGCATATTAAAATAACCCAACAAGGTAGGATTCACAGCCTGGCATCCAATAAAAAGTTACCTGGCATGGACAGAGCTGGAAACTATGGCCCATAAGGAGGAGATAAATCAATTAATTGAAATCAAACCAGAACTAACAAAGATGTTAGAATTTTTTTTAAATTTCTTTATTGATTAAGGTGTCACATATTTGTCCTCATCCCCCCATTCAAAGATGTTAGAATTAGCAAATAAGAATATTAAAGTTGTTATCATAACTGCATTCCATATGTTCAAAAATTTAAGTAGAGACACAGAAGATATTTTTTAAATACCTCAATCAAACTTACATAGGTGAAAACTATAACATGTGAGGTAAAAAATACATTGGATGAGATTAATGGCTGATTAGACAATGCAGAAGAAAAGACTCGTGAACTTGAATCATAACAATAGAAACAATTCAATATAAAACACAACTAGAAAAGAAAATGAAAAAAACAAAAACAAAAACAGCCTCAGTGAGCTGTAGGAAAAATTCAAGTGGCTTAATAGAAATATAATTGGAGTTTCTGAAGGAGAAAAAGAGACAGGAGGGAGGAGAAAAAATGATTGAAGAAATACGGCCAAACATTTTCCAAATTTGATGAAAATTATAAACCCGGAGATCCAAGGAACTTGGCAAAATCCAAATACTCCAAGTGCAGGCAACATGAAGAAAACGACACAAAGACATATCATAATCAGATGGCTCAAAATCAGTGATAAAGAGAATATCTTAACAGCAGCCAGAGGAGAAAGACATTTTATGTACAAAAAAACAAAGATAAGATTTCTAATTGTAAATAATGCAAGTGAGAAGACTTTGGAACAAAATTTTTAAAGAACTGACAAAAAGACTTTCAACCAGGGATTCTATATCAGGCAAAATTTTCTTTCAAAAAGGAAGGCCAAAAAAAGACATTCCAGTCATACAAAAGCTGAAATAATTCATCACCAGCAGACACATACTACAAGAAATGGAAGAAAGATGATAAGAGATTAAAATATGGATCTACACAAAGGAAGGAAGAGCACCAGAAATAGTAACTACATGTGTAAATATATAAGATTTAAAAAATTATCCTTCATAATAAAAAGGCAATATGCAAATAACCATCACTCCGCTACGCCCACGATTGGGCGGTGGGAGGCTGGGGGGCAGGACTCGGGTGGCATATCCGGCCATTGAGAGGCGCGGGACTCCTGCCCGCCCGCCCCTGCCTCTCAACGGCTGGATTGGCGGCCGCTGAGGGGGGCTGCCTCGGACACCCTGGACACCCAGCTCCGCTGCCATCGGAGGCGGGGAGCCGGTTGTCCGCACCCGGATCCCCTGCCATGCTCCCCTTCGTCAGCGCCTCAAGCCCAGCAGCAGCGGCAGCGGCTGGGGATGAGCTGGTGATCCCAACAGCCTGGCAGCTCAGTGGCGGCGGCGGAGGCAGCATTGGGCCTGGGGACTGGCGAACAGGCAGAAGATGGCCCTGATCGCAGGAGGCTAGGCCTAGGGACCCTACCCGCACGATTGAATCGTGCGCTGGGCCTCTAGTTTAAATATATTTGATAGTACACTGTTTAAGCAACAATAATAATGTAGTGTGGGGTTTATTATATATGGAAAATGTATGACAACAATAACACAATGGTTAGAAGGGGAGGAAAGGGCCTATACAATTGTAAATTCTTTATAGTGTGTGTGGTGTGGTATATATCACTTGAAGATCAACTTAGGTAAGTTAAAGATGTTTAAAACTGAAAGTAATCAGTAAAGTAACAAATAAGTGAGATAAAACAGAATCGTAAAAAATAATAAATTAGTCCCAAAGAAGACAGAAATAAAGGAACTAGAATAGATGAACCAAATAGAAAACAAATAACCAAATGATAGAATTAAACCTAGCTATGCCAACAATCAAATGAAATGTGAATGGTTTAAATACATGAATAAAAGGCAGAGGTTATCAGATAGGATATAAAATCAAGAACCAATTACTTGCTTCCCACAAGTAAAGCATTTTAACTATAAAGTTAAAAACAGATTTAAAAAGTACAATTATGGGAAAAGATATACCATACTAACACTAATTGAAAGAAATGTGGAATGACTATATTAACATGAGATAAGTAGATTATAAAGCAAAAAATATTACCAAAGTTAAAGAAGGTAATTTCATAGTGATAAAGGGTCAATTCATCAAGAAGACAACAATCCTAAGTATTTATGCACCTAGTAATAGAGCTTCAAACTATGTGAAGAAAAAGCTGACAGACTATAAGTAGAAACAAAAAAGTCCACAATTGTAGTTGGATATTTCAACACTCATTTCTCAATAATTGATAGAATAGTAGACATAAATTCAGCAATCATATAGAAGATATGAATAACACTATCAACCAACTCGATCTAGATGACATTTATAAACACTCGACCCCACAACAGCAGAATACATATTCTTTTTAAAGGCATACAGCACATTTACCAAGACAGAGAGGCCATATTCTAGGCCATAAAACAAGTTTCAAAAAATTTAAAAGAATCCAAGTTAGCCCCAGCAGAATGGCTCAGTTGGTTGGAGCATAGTCTCATGCACCAAAAGGTTGCAGGTTCAATTCCCGGTCAGGACACATACTTAGGTTGTGGGTTCCATCCCTGATCAGGCAACCAATCAATGTTTCTCTCTTACATCAATGTTTTTTTCTCCTTTCTCTAAAATCAAGAAGCATATCCTTGGGTGAGGATTAAAAATAAAAAATAATAGAAGTTATACAATAAATTGGATTGTAAAAAATATTGTAATAAATCTGATTACAATAAATTTAAATTAGAAACCAATAACAGATTTATGGAAATTTTTCAAATATCTCAAAACTAAATCACATACTTTAAAATAATCCATGGGGCAAAAAAGAAATTAAAAGAAACGTTAGAAAGTATTTGAAATGAGTACAAATAAAAACACAACATGTCAGAATTTTTGGAATGTACTATAATGCCTATATTGGAAATGAAAAAAAGGTCTCAATGATTTTCTGCTTCCATCATAAAACTAGAGAAAGATAAACAAATTAAACCAAAGTAAGTAGAAGAAAGAAAATAATAAAGATCAGAGCACATGAGAAGTCATTAGTCATTAGGGAAATGCAAACCAAAATCATAATGAGATACTACTTCACACCCACTAGGATGGTTATAATAAAAACAAAAATGGAAAATTTTTGTTTTTATTATAACCATCCTGTACATTGGGGGAAATGTACAGAAGTTGGAATTCTCATACATTGCTGGTAGGAATGTAAAATGGTATAGCTGCTCTGGAAAACTCTTGGGCAATTCCTTGAAATGTTAATTTACCCTATGATCCAACAGTTCCACTCTATACCTAAGAGAACTGAAAACATATTCCCAGAAAAACTTATACACAAACATTCATAGCATCATTATTCATAACTAGTAGCCCGTTTGCACGAAGATTCGTGCAATAGACCTTCATTCACCTGGCTGCCTGCACCAGTTTTCTGCCGGCACCAGGGACCCAGGCCTTGGCTGTGGCCACCACCTTCTGCCTTTTTCAGGGTCGGGGCTTGGCCCCAGGCGGTGGCCTTGGGCTCAGCTGCACTCAACATCCCTGCTAAGGATCGCAGGAGCCGACCCCCAGTGGTTTCCTGCAATCCATGCAGGCTCCCCACTGGTGCCCAAGGCCGGGAAAGCCTCTGCCCCAGGTTTTCCTGGCCTTGGGCTGGCCGCACCCAGCGTCCCTGCTACCGATCACAGGAGCCGACCCCCAGTGGTTTCCTGCGATCGGTGCAGGCTCCCCGCTGGTGCCCAAGGCCCGGAAAGCCTCCCCTGGGACCCCCAGGAGCAGCGGGAGGGGCCGGGCCACGCCCCCCCAGGTGGCCTATCGACCCCCGGAACCCCCGGAAGGGGCGGGAGGGGCCCGGCCACGCCCCCCCGTGGCCGATCGCCCCCCGGGACCCCCGGGAGGGGCCGGACACGCCCCCCCCGGGGTGCTGATCGCCCCAGGCACCCCAGGGAGCGTTGGCATGGGCCCCCCCGGGGTGCCGATGGTCCTAGGCACCCCCGGGAGCGGTGGCATGGGTACGGCCACGCCCCCCCACACCCCCCGGGGTGCCGATAGCCCCAGGCACCCCCCAGAGCGGCGGCCTGGGCCCGGCCACTGGGCACCGCCATCTTGATCTTCTCAAGGGCGGATATGCCACCCGGAGTCCCGCCCCCAGCCTCCTGCTGGCCCAATCGTGGGCATAGCGGAGGTGCAGTCAATTTGCATGTTTCTCTATTATAAGGTAAGATAGTCCAAAAGTGGTAACAACTAAAATGTCCATCAGCTAGTGAATAGATAAAGAACTGTGGTATATCCATACACTGGAATATTATTCAGCCACAAAAAGAAACAAAGTCCCAAAAGAAGCTACAACATGGATGAACCTTGAAAACATTATGCTAAGTGAAAGAAGCTATTCACAAAAGGTCACATATTATATGATTCCAGTTATATGAAATGTATTAGGAGGCAAATTCATGTAGCTATAAAGTAGATTAATGGTTGCTAGGGGGGTGAATTGGAACTGACTGCTTATAGACATGGAGTTTGTTTTGGGGTGATGAAAATGTTCGGGAATTAGATAGTGGTGATGATGGTTGCACAAATGTTTAGTAATTAGATAGTGGTGATGATGGTTGCACTGAGTTGTATACTTTTTAAAAATATACATTTTTATTGATTTCAGAAAGGAAGGGAGAGAGATAGAAACATCAATGATGAGAGAGAATCATTGATCAGCTGCCTCCTGCACACCCCTACTGGGGATTGAGCCCATAACCCAGGCATGTGCCCTTGACCGGAATCGAACCCAGGTCTCTTCAGTCTGCAGGCTGATGCTCTATCCAATGGGCCAAACTGGCTAGGGTTTGAGCTGTATACTTTAAAATGGTGTATTTCATGTTATGTGAGTTATATCTCAATTTTAAAAGTAGGCAAAGAAGTTGAATAGATATTTCTCCAAAGAAGATGTATAAAACCATTAAAAGATGCTCAATATTTGTGATCATTAGGGAAATACAAATAAAAACCACAATGAGATACCATTTCACATCACTAGGATGGCTAAAATAAAAAAAAAAACATGAATAATAAAATGGTGAGATGAAGAAAAATAGAACTTCACACTTAACTGGTGAGGCTGAACAGCTGCTTAAATATTGTAAGGTATATAAATGTCAAGTCGCCTATGTTATACACCCTAAACTAATATAGTATTGTATGCCAACTATACTTTAATTTTAAAAAGATTAAACATAGAGTTATCATATGACCCAGGTAAATACTCAGGTATATACCCAAGATAATTGAAGACATACATATATACAAAATTTGTACATGAGTGTTCATAGCAGCATTTTTCACAATAGCCAAAATTAGACATATGACATTATTAGTACATACAACATGAATGGTTCTTAAAATAAATATTCTGAGTGAAAGAAACCAGCAAAAAATTCATATTGGGTGATTCCATTTATATAAAATTGTAGAAAATGAAAACTATATAGAACTATATAGTAACTGAAAGCAAATCAGTGGTTGCCTGGGGAGAATAGGGAGGGGGTGAAGTGAAGAATTACAAAGGGCCAGATGAAAATTTTAGGGAGTGATAGAAACTAGATGGCAGTGGTGGTTTCATGGAGGTATGCATATGTCATAACATAGAAAATTGTAACAATATTTTACATGGCATGCAAATTGTCAATTATAACTCAATAATGATATAAACCAAAAAAGGAGTAAGTCTTTGAACAGATGAGCTGCAAAGTCCTTTCCAGCTCCAGTTCATGGCACCTATCAGAGGTAACTATTCTGAAATCTTGTACCAAAATAGTGTTTTGTACTAGGATGCCCAAATCATTGAGACAATACGGGGGTTTTGCTTGGATTACTCAGATTCATGCCTTTTTCTTCACCTTTCTGGGACCATATAGACATAGCTCAAAGCCCAGTGAGACGATGGAGCAGGGAAGGACATCATCAAGCCAATGGGAAGATATCCAGGTCAGTGGAGGAAACTGGGGAAATGACAGCCTAATGAGCTCTGCTCTTTCCAATTTCTTTAAGTCTATGATTCAGAGGATTGGCTTGCCATGGACATTCCAGACCAGTGAGGCATCTCAGGGCCATGAATGCAGAGACATCCCAGGGGAGAAAACAATGGAAGACAAGATGGAAATGAGAAATGGCCTTTTTAGGTCTCTTGACCCAAGACAAGGAGTTAAGAGGATATGGAGGAAGAGGTGGAAGTGTCTTTTCCCTGCAGGAAAGGAGATTATGACTTGATGGGGTTTGAGGAAATCAATGTAAGAAACTAAAGACCTGGAATGTCAAGCCCCCAGGGATGCCTTTTAGATGGACGTGCTCTAGAGGGGCAGGAAGAAGGAGGTGATACCCTCCCCACCTGTTAGCAGTGAAAGCCAAGAAGGTAAGGAAGGGAAAGAAAAAAAAAAGCCAAGAGGCATTCTTCAAAAAGTCATTTGTCAGCTGTGCAGTGCCTCAAGCAAGTGCCATGGCTGACAGATCACCTCATGGGAAGCACCAGTGGAGATGGGCCCAGTCCAGGAGTCTGTCACCCTAACCTCAGCCAGCACCTGGAGAATATGCTTTAAAGGAAGACAATTAAAACCTTAAATGCCAAGAGTGACTTCAGGCAATATTTATACCTGGTATTTTCTTTTGATCCCAGAGGGTTATAAGTTATGAGCTTCAAGTTTAAAGCAGGGGAATTGAGTGTTCTTGTAATTTTATCCTACACAACAGAGCCACAGAAACTCTTCTTATTCAGAGGAATGTAGACCTCAAATATCCTTTCTCACTTCCACCCTCATTTCTCCTGCTGCCCCTATGCCCTATGTAGTGCACCTCCCTGTCCCCCTAAAGGCTGGTTACATTAATCAATATCATAACAATTCCTTAAATTAGTAAGGAATCTCATGGTTTATAAAGTCCATTCCTCTCCATTATCTCATTTTTATTCTTATTCAACCCTGTGAATTAGGCATTGTTTCTCTCATTTTGTTAGGAATTAGAATATAGATGTATAGATTAATTAATTATATAATATATTTATTCAAATAATGATTGAACACCTATTATGTGTCAGACACTGGTTAGATGCTGAAGACATAGTAATGAAACCAGATAATCACAGCCCTTGCCTTTGTGGAGCTCTGTCTAGTTGGGGGCTAGGTGGATGGGTGGAAACATTAATTCAACACAAACCTAATTGCAAACTTTAAAAGATGCTATTACAGGAGAATGGGGGCCAGGGAAAGTATCTCTTGGTGAACAGTTATTAGAACTTATAGCTGAGCTGATGGTTGATGGACATTAGTCAGGAGAAGATGGGGTGGGGAGGATAGCTCTTCAAAAGGAGGGAAAAGTATTAGGAAGGCATTATGACAATAAGGGACATGGCTTTGCAAGATAAAAAGAGGGGACGAGGCAAAACAGGAGTTTGGCAAGGTGGGTGGGAGCTAGATCATGCAGGGCCTTGCAGACCATGGCCAATAGTTAAGTCTTGAGCCACAGAAGGCTTTCAAGCATAGTAGACTGGCATGACCAAACCGGTTGTTATGGAGAATGATGGAGTTTGAATGAGGATGAGACAGCAGAAACATAGAGACTGCATAGATTTGAGAGATATTTGGAAGTAAAATCGACAGAAAATTCATGCTCTTTCTATTTCAGCATGGAAGGGATGTGAATGGAGGTAGTGGGGTATAGTGGGTTGAATGGTGGCCCACCAAAAAAAGATATGTCCATGTCTTCACCCCTGGAATCTGTGAATGTAAACTTATTTGAAAAAAGGTTTTACAGATGTAACTAAG
Source organism: Cnephaeus nilssonii (assembly GCF_951640355.1). Taxonomy (NCBI): domain Eukaryota; kingdom Metazoa; phylum Chordata; class Mammalia; order Chiroptera; family Vespertilionidae; genus Cnephaeus; species Cnephaeus nilssonii. The sequence goes on from NC_137071.1 coordinate 110,816,929, forward strand.
TTAAGAATCTCAAGATGAGATCATCTTGGATTATTTGAGTAGGCCTAAGTCAAGTGACACGTGTCCTTAGAAGAGGCAGAGGGAGATCACACAGACAAAAGAGGAGAAGGCCACATGAAGATGATGCGGTCCCAAGCCAAGGAATGCATGGAGCTATCAGAAGCTGAAAGGGGCAAGGAAGAATTGCACCTTCTTGATTTCAGACTTCTGCCCTCCAAAACTGAGAGAGAGTAAATTTCTGTTGTTTTAAGCCACTAAGTTTGTGATAATTTGTTACAGCAGCCACAGGAAACTAATACATGGGATCCTGCTGTATAAAGGCTACTTTTCTTTTTCTTTCTTTTTTTCAAAAGTGTTACCTTTTCTCAAGTTAGTATATTATTGAACTCACTCTTTATGTGTTCAGGAAATGTATGAATGATGAAGTGAGAAGCCAAGAAGATCTCAGTCTGTGGCCAGGGTTAGGACCCATGTGGTGATTGATGCCAATCTCTGATCACTTTAGGGGTACAAACTTGGATTTGGGATGGAGCAAAGCTGCCCCAGATTATCCCTCTGATTTTAACTTCATTATCTTAGAGTTCTAAACCCATAACCAAACTGGTCATAGACTCAATACCTAGTTTTCAACAGTCTGCTCTGGCTCAGCACACAAAGGTGCCAGATTTGAGATTGTATAATTTCCCACCTGATGTAAGCCCAGATAAATTTAGACAGCAAAGCAAGAGGAAGAATGGTGCAATTGCCCACTGGCCCTTGGAGATAAACCTGTTCATTTGGGTGTGGCTATCCTAGCTCACAGGGCCTTGCTGCTTGAGGAAGGAATTTGCATGCCTCCCCCGGGGAACCAGAGTATTTATAGACTCTAGAGGAGAGGAAGGATGGAGGCTCCTGGGAGACGTCATAGAGGATGTGCAGAGGAAATAGAACTGTTCTCAAAGACCAACAAGAGAAATGGGGACCTGCATGGCTCTGGGAGAGACCAAAGGAACAGAAGCAATCTGGCAGGATGTCAGGAAAAGGGGGCAACTCTGCGGGCTTGGGATGGTGGTGGGGCAGAGAAGCAGTTCTTCACCTTCTTGGAAGATTCCTCTTAGGACTTATCTCACTAGTGAACAGTGAACTCTTTAAAGACATTTGAAATATCGCTGATTATCTGAATTCCATTGTCATATTTTTCATGGACATTATTAGTGTGTCAAATGAGGTGTATCTACTAGTATGAGGGAACCTCTGATAAGAGAATCTGAGAATGCATGTAGTTTGGAAAAAGTTGGAAGAAACATATAAATGGAATAAGCATTTCTGGGACATTTGGAGCCCATTTGGGAGTGGCTGAAAGGTACCCTGTGGAAGGATTTAGTGTGCAATGGGACTGATATAGTATTAAATGCCAAGGATGCAGATAAAGGTAGTTTGGTTATGCTTCAAAATTACTACTTCTCTAATTTTTGCAAAAGCAATACCTTATAATGGTTAGTATCTGTGTGCTTGGGTAAAGGGCAAGTGTGTAAAACAAGAACTCCATCTGTGGCTAGGGTTAGATCCAATTTGTAGTTTGTGACCAGGATTAGGGTACATTGGACACCAAGGCGAGGAGAGAAGTATACAGCTAAATGATGAAACCCTAGCAAAGTCTAATAAATCCCAATAGCCAGTTTTTGTCATCCAAATGGCTATGAGCATCTCTTGATTTATAGACTAGGTTCTGCATAACTAACATCATGCTCTCTAATTAAAATGGTGCACACCCAAAATGGGAAAGTTGATTGCTGAATATAACTTAAGCATGTATTCTATGGCAAGCATTGTGCTGGCAGCTCTGGTCTGAGGCTAGTATTACCTGGATACCAAAACCAGACAAGGATGCTGAATGAAAAGAAACTTATAGGACAATATCCCTGATGAACATAGATGTAAAAATATTCAAGAAAATATTAGTAAACCAAATTCAACAATACATTAAGAGGATCATACACTATCATCAAGTGGGATTTACTCCAGGAATGCAAGGGTGGTTCAATATCTGCAAGTCAATCAACGTGATATAGCACATTAATAAAATGAAGAATAAAAACCATATGAACATAGAGGACAGGGGTAGACTAGATGGGGTCAATGGAGAAAAAGGAGGACATATGTAATACTTTCAACATTAAAACAAAATACAAGTAGAAAAAACCCATATGATCATCTAAATATATGCAGAAAATTCATTTGACAAAATTCAATATTGATTTATGATTAAAAACTCACAACAATGATTCCAGGTCAGGGCACATGCCCAGATTTCAGGCTCAATCCCCAGTGTGGGGTGTGCAGGAGACAGCTGATCAATAATTCTCTCTCATCATTGGTGTTTCTATCTCTCTCTCCCTCTCCTTTCCTCTCTGAAATTAATAAAAAATATATATTTTTTAAAAAGACAAGAAATAACAAGTGTTGGCAAGGATGTGGAGAAGAGGGAACCCCTGTGCACTGTTGATGGGAATGTAAATTGGTGCAGTGACTATAAAAAACAGTATATAGGTTCCTCAAAGAAATTAAGAATAGGACTACAATATGATCCAGCAATTCCACTTCGAAGTATTTATCAAAAGAAAACAAAAATATTATCTTAAAGAGATATATGCACCTCTATGCTCACTGTAGCATTTATAATATCCAAGATATGGAAACAACCTAAGTATCCATTGACAGTTGAATAGGTAAAGAAATTGTGATATATGTATTATCTACACTAATAAAAGAGAAAGATGCAATTTGACCATACATCTGCAATGCCCACCAGCCAATCAGAAGTGAACATGCAAATTAGCCCAATAAAATGGTGGGTTAATTTGCATACACAGGCACAGAGCAAAGACTGAAGATTGAAGGCTCCGCTGCGGCCAGAGCCAAGCCTGAAGGCTGAAGGCTGAAGGCGTGACTCCTCTGCTGCCCGGGTCCAGGGTGCCGGAGGAAAACCAGTGCCGGCAGCCAGGGGAAGGAAGGCCTATTGCACGAATATTCATGCAACGGGCCTCTAGTCCTATATAATAAAAGTCTAATATGCAAATTGACTGAACGGTGGAACGACCAGTGGCTATAATGTGCACTGACCACCAGGGGACAGATGCTCAATGCAGGAGCTGCCCCCTGGTGGCCAGTGTGCTCCCACAAGGGGAGCACCACTCAGCCAGAAGCTGGGCTCACAGCTGGTGAGTGCAGCTGCAGTGGCAGGAGCCTCTCCTGCCGCCACAGCAGTGCTAAGAATGTCCGACTGATGGCTTAGGCCCACTCTCTGTGGGCCTAAGCCAGCAGTCAGACAACCCCCAAGGGCTCCCAGACTATGAGAGGGTGCAGGCCGGGCTGAGGGACCCCTCCCCGCCCGCCCGAGTGCACGAATTTCATGCACCAGGCCTCTAGTTCAGTCATAAAAAACGATGAAATCTTGCCATTTGTGACAACGTGGATGGACCTTGAGGGCACTATGATAAGTGAAATAAGCCATATAGAGAAAGAAATACCATATGATCTTCGTGTATGTGGAATATAAAAATAAAATATTAAAACAAGCTCATAGATACAGAGAACAGAGAGGTAGTTGCCAGAGGTGTGTGCCGGAGGTGGGAGAAATGGGTAAAGAGGGTCAAAAAGTAAAAAGAAAAAAATAAATACTGTGCATTACTGAGCAATAACAGCAATAACAACCACAACAAAAGAAATCTAGCCCAAATAAAAAAAATTATTAAGATGATAAAAATTTAATTAAATAAAAGAAAGCTCAACTCTAGTCAGTAGAATTACAAAGACAAATAGTAGTGAGACAGTGAAAATTCATGTTCTCTACTGGTGCTTAACCAAGCAAAGATCATTTGTCATGGAGTTAGTTACTGAGGCATCAACTAAGCAGCTGGCCTCTTTTGCTGTTTTTCAAGTTCCTGTTAAGTAGCTACAGAGAGTAGCAGCTTTGAGACTCTTCTTCAATACTTTTTGCTGTTACTGAACTTCTTTGCTCATTAATTTAGCTTACGTCATAGGGAACAAATTGGATGAACGATATTGGGGAAACTCTATTTATGAAGTGCTCTAGAAGGGTTGTATTGTGGAATAGAAGGCCTGTGCCCAACTAAAGCCATTTAGAGTGCCTTCCCAGCCTACTGGGTCACTGCTCAGCTGGTAAGATATCTATGCTGGGAAGGCACAGAGGGAAAAACAGGAGATAGGAGTTACTTAGACCTAGATCCCAGTCCTGACTTTGCCACCAGCTTCCTGTACAACCTTAGGCAAGTCATTTTTTTTCTTTCTGGGCCTCAGTTTCTCCATATGCATAATGAGGGGTTGGGGCTCTTTCTATTATGAGATTTCTCTGATTACTGGCCAGGCTCATCATTCTCCAGATATCCTCTTTCCACTTCACTTTTTACATTACTCCAGTAAAAACAAGCACTACAATTGGGGGTGGAGGGAGTTCACAATTTTGTTATTTCTAACTGTTAGTATTGACTCTTCTAAGAACATGTTGGCCAAGTTGAAATGATTTTGCCCAAATAAAAGTATCCAATTATTTGACATTTGATATGCAGCATAAACCCACAGTATGACTATATGGTTCCTTTCTGCATTCAATGAACATTAATTGGGCATTTTTTTTGAGCACCAATACTGCTGGTGAGAACACATAGTCTTACTATGTCATAGTATTGGTAAGACATATACACAAATACTTATGAGAATATGTGACATTTATATAATGCTTACCTAGTAGGAAAACCAAGCACTGTACTAAGTACTTTATAGGTATTGAGTTATTTAATCCTTCCAATAACCCGGGGAGCTAGGTAATAACCCCCTTTTTACATGAGAAACCCAAGCTCAGAAAGGCCACATAATTTGCCTGAAGTTACCTATTTAGTGACAGAGCTGCCTTAGTCCAGAACCAATGTGCCTAACCTCCATGCCTCACTGGTTCCTAATTTGATTCAAGACAGTATAAGTTAGGTATTAGAAGTGCAAATCAAATGATATATGGACCCAGGTAAGTGAGAATTTCCTCTGGGAGCCCAGTGAAGAAAAAGTGTGGGCCTTGAAGTTAGGCAGGCCTGGGAAAATTACTTAACCTCTATTAGCCTCAGTTGCCTCATCTGTAAAATGGGGCTGATAAGGAATAGAACTACTTCATAGGTGTGGGGATTAAATGAGTTAATACATGTAAAGTATTCATAACAGTACTTGACACATGGCATATGCTCAATAAATTTTAGCTATATCATCATCATCATCATCATCATCATCATCATCTGTGGGGATATGCAGAGAGGAATGGGCTGCAACAGGATTGCACTCTGAGGCTTCAGTGGCTGGACTTGCATGTTGAAAGTTGGATTATAAGTTGCCAGAGGGAATCCCTTTTGAGTTGACTTTGAAGCACAGTGAGCTCTATGTAGAGCAGTGAAATGAGTCAATAAAGTGTCTCCTTGCTCAAAAGAGTGGAACCTGATATTACCTTGGGGCAGGACATTGTCTCCCAAAGGCCCTGCTAAAATGAAAACTATACCTGGGAGGCAAAACCTCAAATAACTATTATTAACCCCCTGGCTCAAGTGCATTCATCAGATTAGCTCCAGCAGAGATTGGCACTTTTAGGAAATAAGACAGGGAAAGTGTAGCTCTAACCACTTAGCAAATAGTTCCTACACACCCTCATGAAGCTATCATTGCATATCAATGTTTCTATTAATGTAGTTATGGGGGGCACTCATTTGGAGGGTGTATGGGCTTAATCAGGGATTGGAGTATCATGGTTCCTAAAAATAACCTTACAAGGGTTTATTCCCATTAGCACAGTGATTTCAGGTACATTATCTCATTTAATCCCATAGCAACACTGAAGGGGGAAAGGTGGAGATGATCATTCCCATGAGACCTGGTAAGTTTAGGTGATTGCAGTATGGCCCTATAGCAGATAAGAGTGGAGACTAGAGACCCAGGTGGTTTTCCTCCTGTTTGGAAGACTCATTCCAGGTAAATAACACCGGGAAGATGATCTCAGCTACCAATGCCCACTGTTCACAGCCTGGGCCTTTTGAATGAAGATGCTCTGCTTCACATCTGTAAAATGGGGCTGATAAGGAATAGAACTACTTCATAGGTGCCTTTTTCCCACTGGAATGTAGCTAATGAGCCACAGGCTATTAACACGAACCCTATTTTACTCCCTTCCCACTACCTTGATTTAGGCAAAAGGGATGTTTTTGAAATTATTATTTATATATTCCAAAGTATGTATTGAGCACCATATCCCAGGGAATATAGTGATACAGCTGTGAACAATGTGGAGAGCCCTCTCTTGTGGAGCTGACAATTATGGTGGAGACTGATTGTAAATAAATTGTGCATGTGCTGGATTGTTTTAACATATCAAACATATTTTAAATGTACCATGGACTCTCATATATTTTTAAAATGTATATTTTATTGTTGGCAGTATTACAGATGTCCCCCATTTTCCCTACTCCTTTGCCCCCCTCCACCCAGCCTCTACCCCACCCGAGGCCTTCACCACTCTATTGTCTGTGTCTATGGGCTATGCATATATGCACACAAGTTCCTTATTTAATCTCTGATGGCACACATACACATTGTCCAATGTATTTTTTGTGTAAAGCTGGACCTAACACTTCAAGCAAACTGCCTGGCCTGCTGAAATGTAGAAACACCTTTCAATTTAGTCTTTTAACATGTGTTGAGTGCCACCTATGTGCTGAGTCCGATATTGGGGACTTTGGAGAGATGCAGAAGAATGAAAAGACAGGGTCCCATCTTAGAGGGTTCCCAGTCCAGTGAATGAGGCAGCCTCTTCCCTTGGGAGTTCCCAGGCCGTAGGAGCTGACAGTCTAGTCGGGGAAGGCAAACAACTTCAGGACCCACTTACAAAGGGGAATCCCAAGGACAGGCAAAGTGAATCCAGTCTAGACTGTTTGGACTTGGGAAGACTGCCCTTGTCTCGCAATGATAGGAAATAGGAAAAGGGACGCCATAGCAGCTGCTGTGTGTCCCTGCAGTGAGGAGGAACCCAGGGCAGCCCCTCCTGGAGTGTTTGTTATCCTGGCAAGTCTTCTGGGTAAGATGAGATTTGAGGTGCAGCTACAAGAATGAAGAACACAGGGGCTGGGTGGCATTTCAGGTAGAGGGTGCCTCCTGGGGCCATTGGGCAATTAAGCAGTCTTGGGCACAAGCCTGGGCAGTCATAATCAAACCTGGTTGAAGTTTCAGAGGAGATAGGAGGGCCAGTGTGTGGGAGTCTTTGCCAAGCCTTTGCTGATGGAAAATGGTAAGGAGAGGGAGAGGGTCAGAGATGTTCCCCGTAAGTTTGGGCAGCCTGGGCCGGGTCCTTCTCAAAGCGTCCAGGATCCTTGACAGCTGTTAAGTAAGCGAGGTGAGAAAGGGTTAAGCGTGCCCCTCTACCGCCCCAAATTCTTCCTGTGTTTGAAATCCTTCAGGTTTCCCAAACCCTCTGGCCCCAGACAGGCGGGCATTGTCTGGGAAGCAGTTGTGGGTTGTCAGAGGCAGTGCAGCCTTTGTTGTGGGGCCACCTCTAGGTTCCCTCTGGCGCCCAGGCCGGGGCTGCAGAGTGCGTGCCTGGAGGGGGGCGGTGCGGGAGGCTCGCCCCCTCTCCCTCTTCCTGGCCCCCTCCCTCCAGCCCTCCGGATGACCACATGACCAAGTGGGCTCTCCGCCAAGCTCCAGGCTACAAAATGCAGCCCCTAGAGTGAGTAGGGAGCATTCTCACTGGCAGCCTGGACCACGGGCAGCTGGAGCCGCGGCTGAGCAGCCAGCCACTTTGGAAAGAGCTCGCTGCCTTCCCGGAGCCCCTGAGGCCAGCTTGGCGGCGCTGCCCACTCCAAGGAGGGATAGGCTGCAGGAGAGGGCAGAGGCAAGCACGCGCGGCCGGCCAGCCTGTGGCGCGGCCCGGGAGCCCCGCGAGCTCCGCGCCCACCAGCTCACAGGAGCCTAGGCGAGCGCCTTTCTTGGCCTGCGGACGCCCGACTTCTCCACCTCCCCTCCTCCTGGCCAGGCTAGAGGAGCAGCATGAATCTGTGGCTGTGCGTGCAGGCGCTCCTGCTGCTCTGGCTCTCCCTGACCGCGGTGTGTGGAGGTGAGTGCGTGCCTCCGGTAACCCGCGCTTCCCTCCTGCTCCCCGGCTGCCTGTGCCGCGTTCTCTGCCTCCCGGAGCCCGGAGCCCGGTGCCCGCCAGACAGCCTCTCACTGGCCGTAGAATGACAGAGCGCCCAGGGTAGGGAACCGTCGGCTTCGGTCTCAGGCATCACCCCACCGGCACCTTGCCACTCCTGGTTGCCCCTCACAGTCCTAGAAGCTCAGGGCCTCTGGCTTGCTCCCCGTGTCCCGGGCTCCACATCCCACGTGGTGGAGGGTGGCAGGGGCATGTCCTGCTCCCCTTGTGGGTCAATGAAGTGAACTGACCTGAGCCCGGTGGGCTGGGCTCCCTTGTTCAAGGTTTCTGGACCCTGGAGGTTTGGAACCGCTGGCTGGTCTGGTCCTAGGGGGCAAGATACTGGAGATGATGTGCCAAGATGCAGACGTGACACTTGTTGCATAGGCAGGAGCAGAGCGGTGGGGGAGTGGAGCCCAGCTGTTGCTCCTTCAGCTGCATGTGGTCAGAGGCAGCCAAGCTGGTCCTCTCCACACTTACTCCAATGTCCTGTCTGGTCTCTTCTGCTCCTGCGCAGGAGGTCCAAAGACTGTTCTTCGATATCCTGGCTCAGCTTCCCCTTTGCCCCAGGTACAGGCATGCTTCACCTTAGTGCCCTGTCTCCAGGCACCAAACCAGGAAACAGTGCCTAACTTGATGCCTCCATGCAGCTCAGGGAGGGGGAGTCCTTTTGCCCCCACCTGCACCACATCCCCCACCTGGCACACTTGGCACTGGCACTCCCTTGCCCTCCCTGAGCCCTAGCAGTCCCAACCCTTGCTGCCTGTCCTCTGTGTGTCAGTGTGTCCTGAGGCTGCCAGCTCCCACCTCCAGCTGCCACAGTCTTGTGATCTGGCTGACACTGCTGCTGCCTGCCTGGCACCATAGAAAGAAAGGCCAAGACCAGGTGGATTAATGCCCATGCTAGGACTGGAGTCACAGGAGGTGGGAGCAGAGGGGAGCAGAGGGCAGGGCAGCAAGTTTCCTTAGAGGAAGAGCACAGGGCCCTACTTGGTCCCAGACTCTCCAGAGCAGGAGAATGGCCTGCAGCCCAGGAACCTCTGAGGGGCCCAGTGCGGCTCTACTTCTCTCTCTTTGTAGGTCCCCTCCTTTCTCTGCTCTTGTCTTATGACACTGCCCTGGCCCTGGAGCACTGCCTGGCTCCTCAGAAAGGCACGTTGGTTGAGTCTGGCATCGCCTGCCTTCAGCTAGCTGTCCAGTGGTCTTCCTCTCAGGGCCTGAGCTCTGGGTCAGCCACCTCCTTGTTAAGAAGGGAGCAGACTTTTATCCTTAGAAACTCCTGTCAGGCAATCAATGGCAGGAAGAGAGCAAAAGATATGAATAAAAAACACCACCTGGGCCTAGTCTATGAGCCTACTATCCAGTGCAGTTGGCAAGACAAGACACCCACCAGACACCACTACTGCTAAATAGTCCAAGGTGATGCCTTCGGGGAAGAAAGAGTGGCTGCAGAGATGGTGTTCCAGAGGAAGCTGGGTTTGCCTGATCTGCATAGCTGGTGCTTCCCCAGAAGCTATGGGGAGACCCTTGGCCAACTGGCCACCACTAGAGCCCTTTTGGGGTCCAGCTGTTAGGGCAGTACTGGTAAAGGGGAGAGCTGGTTTCAGAGGGAGGGGACACTATGTTTGGCCAAAACCCTGCCACTTCTTGCTTTAATTCACCCTTCTTCATTAGGCTATCTTCTACCTATCCTGATTTGGGTCAATTCGTTGCCTTCACCTTTTGCTTAAGCCTAGCACAGCAAACTCCCAAAGCTCTCATTGCCTTCTCCACCCCATGACCTCTCCTGGAGCTGAGGACGGGCACCTCCGTACAGGTGGCAACCAGCCAAGGGTCTAGATACCCATGTCTTATTCCTCCTGCTTTCTGTCCTGGGTCAGAAACAGGAACCCGAGAACCACATTTCCCGTGGCCAAGACTTGCCTGCTTTCCCCACCCAGAGTCCCCAGTCAAAGTCCCAGGCCTGAAAACCTGAAAACCATACTTTCTCCATAACACACTCTGTCCTAAGTTGGAATGCCCCCCCACCCCTCCACCCAGTACACACATACTCCTCCACTGCCTCCTGACCTGAGATACACTTTGCTCTTTTGAGTCTGAGAGCTGCTGGGCCAGGGCCAAGTGTTCCTTGTTCTCTGTCTGAGTACCTTTCTTTCTCTCCTTCTCCTTCTCCTCCCCCTCCCCAGGCCCAGCTCAACGCCTGCAGTCACAGTGATAGTATGAGAACAGCCTACTGTACCCCTCCTGCTTAGGGCGGGGCAATCACGGCTCCATCCCTAGTTCCTATGTGCTAAGCATCCATGTAACCTGAGTCAGGCCTCTCAGTGGCACAGGACTAACGCAAGTGGAAGGCCAGGCTGCCAGAGCGTAAGATGTCCAAGGGTGGCAAAGCTGGCATGAGAAGATCACTCAGGGCACTGGGATGGGGGGGCTGGGCAAACGAAGGAAGCTTCATCCTGGAGACACATGCAGGACCCTGAGTAGTGGAGGGGCAAAGCCAGCAGGGTCCCCACAAGAGCACCCATGTGGGCTTTTAAAGCTATCACAAGATAGGCTAGATGACAAGAGGAAAAACAGGTGCGTCATTCCTGGTGCGGCTGGTGTTCCTGAAAAGTCACAGGTACCTCCTTGTGCACTGGCAGGCCTGGACTTCAGGCAGCCTGAAAATCAAACTCTGTTCATTGTTGACTGTGGTTCTCAGAGCAGAGATGCTGGGGCTTCATTGCTGGTGGCACTTTGGAGAGCGATGGCTCGAGTCCTTCTAGCCTGGAGATTCTTTGGAGGATTGCTCCAGCCTCCCGTTAAGTAGTAAATGGGTTGGAAGAGACCAAGTGCACTGAGAAAGGCCTCCATTTATAAAGGGGAATTCTTTTGTATAACCAGGACCTCTGCAGTGATGAGAATTAACAGCCTTTAAAAGTCCCTTTGGACAGGATAAAGCCTGGGTTTCAGGTGTCTGCTTATCTTAGTGTGAGCCAGACTCAGAATCAAAAGTAGGAAACAGGTGGGTGATGGGATCAGGGTGCTGGAGGAGCTGCAGACTTCCGGTTACAAGGACAGTGAGCCGCCTCACCCGATAGGATGCAAGATGCTAGGGGCTTCTGAGTGGCTGATCTCCAGGGCCTGGTTGAATGCTCAATCAGCTCAGGGAGTTCTCTGCAGGCTTAGAGTCTAGACTTCTCCCTGGCCAGAGTCTGAGGCACCATCCTTGTTTCCCATCCTGTTTCTCTCCTCCCTCCCCACTTAGGACCCATCACCCCTACCCTCCCACCAACACTTACAGTCCTGGGTGTTGAGCATTTGGAAATGATACACTCCCCAATCCAGGCACTGTGCCTCTCTTCTCCATGCCTACTGTACCCTTTGGCCATAGCCTGTGCCATTGCCCCATGCCCACTCCACCCCCAGTAGTTGGCAGGGATGCAAGAACCAAGGTCTTGCTTACATTGTCAAAGCTCCTAGGATCCTTCCCTGTGCCTGGCCACACTCTCAGCACAGTCCTTCATGCCCTGAGTATTTTTCTGGCACTGCATCCTCATCAGCATTATTCTTATTGGCCTCAGTGGGCAAGGAGAGCCTGGAGGGGACCCGGAAGCATAGGGAAGAAGCTGAAGCAGCTCGGGAAGGGGACTTAGTGAAGGTCCTTCCCTCCTCCCTGCCCCCCCCCTGGCCCAGACCCTTTGCCAGTGTAACTAAGAGGGTAGATAGCTCTATGAAAGTTGGAAGTGACCACCTGGCCCCTGTCCATGCCTACTGCCCTAAAGTGGAAGTTTAATTTATATTTTAATTCTCATTAGGTGATGGGTTTAGGGGAGGAGTCGACATATTAACCCATCCCAACCAGAAGCATAGAAGTGTGGCTGGTAAACAGCAAGGTTGTAATGGGACTATCACTTTTCTCCGGGGGGGGGGGGGGCGGTGTGGAGGACTAGAGTGAGTGTGTGTGTGTGTGTGTGTGTGTGTGTGTGTGTGTGTGTGTGTCTGTGGAGAGAGAGAGAGAGAGAGAGAGAGAGAGAGAGAGAGAGAGCGCAGCGGGTCCCAGGAGTCTGGGCAGGGTGGGCTCTAAGGACAAACTCACCTACTTTCAACCCAAGAGGAGGATCAACAATTGGAAATTGTGTGCAAGTGGAGGAGGAATCACAAGAGCCAAGGAACCAAGGAAGGATGCTGGAGGCAGGGAGGAGGGAAAGGAGGAATGGCCAGGGGCAGCCAACGAGGTGTGTGTGGGGGGGTTATATGGAAATTGAACTAGTGGTGGGGATTCTTAGATGGGTGGAACTGGGCACCAGGGAGAGGGATGTAGCTGAAGGTAAATCCAATGATGTTGGGGAAGAGAGGCTGGGATTTCTGATCACTGCTTCGGAAGCCATATTTCTGCAGGCCAGCCCCATACTAGGCATTGCATGAGCACCCTGCCAGACTGTCTCTTGCCCAGAACCATCTCATCTCCCTGCTCTGCCTATTTCCAGTCTTCCTTGGTTGGACTGCAGCCTCCATGAGAGCCGGCCCATGTGCCTTCTGCCTCATGGAAACCAGGAACACCCAGCACCGCTTGAAGTCTACTGCCAGGGCTTGGTCTGGCATCAGAAGGCTTCTACTCTAAGCCAAATGTGGACAGATGCAGAGCAGGGTCCAAGAGAGCAGAAGAGAAGCCAACTGGGATTGAAATGGCAGGAATTTGCATCAGGTAGAGGATGGGCATGTGATATGAAAGGAGATAGGGGAGGTGCCGACTGCAGCAGCCCAGCCCCCTCCTCATGCACAGACTTGCTGCTTCAGGTGGCCTTTCACTCATTTGTTCATGCATTCATTCATTCATTTATTCATGTAATATTTATTGGTCTCTAAATCTGGTCACAGGCTGAGTAGAACCCAGCATAAGGCACACATAAGAGTCAGAGGACTTCCCCTCCACCAGCCATTCCCACAGGAGATGTGAGCCCAGGAGATGCCTAAACATTGGTGAGATGCCAGGGGTGAGGTATGAGATCTCCAGCACTCAAAAGTGGGCCATCTCAGCCCTAGGTGGTTTGGCTCAGCAGAAAGAGTGTCAGCCTGGGGACTAAAGGGTCTCAGGTTCGATTCTGGTCAAGGGCATGCACCTAGGTTTCAGGCTTGATCCCCAGCCCTGGTTGGGTTGTGTGCAAAGGCAACCGATCGATGTGTCTCTCTCACATCAATGTTTCTCTGTCTGTCTCTCTCTCCCTTCCACTCTCTAAAAGCCAATGGAAAAATATCCTCAGGTGAGGATTAAAAAAAAAAAAGTGGGCCATCGCATAGCAAAGGACCTAGGAGTACAATGACATGATGTTCCAGATTTGGCTTTACAGTACTTCAGCAAAGAAAAAAAGAAAAAAAAGAAAAGGGATAACAACAGCATATGTGACTCCCTCTTGAATCTGGGTGATGGGTACGTGGTGGTGGAGGCATTTATTTCACTGATGTGTTGTGTGCTTGAAATGTCTCTAGTGGATCAGTTGCAAGGGGGCTTTATTGCCTGCTGTGCCCCAGCCAAGTACAGGCATAGTATCCCAAACTGCACCCCCAATTATGTTCTAAACAAAGAACAAGTTTGTGCCTGCCAAAAACATGACAGGACTGTCAAAAGGACATAAACTGAGTTCCATAACTTTCAAGATGTGAGGTAGGTTCCATTTCCCCCAGGACAGTGTAAAAATTGCAAATTGTTCATCAATATAGAAGACAAAAACAAAGAAAAGCTTTGAGGAATGCCGCCTCATGGAAAGATTGTCCCTTGCCACAGGCCTGTGGTCTGTGGTCCCCTGCTTATTTGAACCAGCCTTCCTGTTAACAGGCTTTCTCCTTCTTGCAGGGCCGCTGCCACAGCCTTCTGTCAGGAAGGGGCTGGAGGAAGGCAATATCCACCACCTGGTGCAGCCCAAAGGGTCCAGGAATGGACCAGGGCCCTGGCAGGGAGGTCGGAGAAAATTCCGCCGCCAGCGGCCACGCCTCTCTCATAAGGGCCCCATGCCTTTCTGAAGCAGGTACTTGAGCCTCTGGTCAGTGGGTGGTGTGGGAGGGCTGGGGGAGGATCAGCCTTGAAGCTGGGTGACCCTGTGCTCATCACTGGTCAGACACCTGCCCCAAGAAGTCCTGGCATCACATACAACGGGACTTACAGGGCACCCGTCTCACCCCCTCATTTTGAAGGAGAGGAGACCCAGACCCAGAGAGGGGCTTGGCACTTGGGAGCCAATCTCCTGGCTTCCCAGGAGTTGGGTGTTGGCTCCCCTCCACCCTGGGGTTGGGCAGGCTGACCTAGTTGGAGAGTTCTAGAAGTCTTAGGGAATCTTGATGAGCTGTGGATCCTGACCAGAGAGCGGGAGGAGGGAGGGGGCAGAGAGCCTTGGGGGCAGCAGGCAGAGAATTAGAAGAGTTGCCCAGGGAAGGAGAGAAAAATCAAAGGTGACAGCAGAGAGAGCAGGGCCTAAGTCTGTCCCTGGCATGTTGTCTCTTTCCCTGTAACAGGACAGGGTGGCACCAACTCAGAGGCTTTGGGATTTAGGTTTAGGGTTGTGAGCGGAGAGGGGTGGGGGTGGGTGGTTGCAGAATGAAGGCTGTCTCCTCCTTTCCCCAGGTGATCGCTTTGACAGAAACATGTCAATGATTTCTCTCTGGTCATTTTTGTCTCTTTAGGACTGAAGGGGCCCTCAAGTACTTCCCCTCTGCACTTCTCTCTACTCCATAGATTGGTCTGCTTCTCTGGAGCCCTTATATCCATTTGCCTCTCATCTTGCACACGTCCTAGCTGCTGATGGTCCCAGCTCTTCTCACCCACCAGCATCCCTGAATGACGTGGCCCTTCTCTGGACTGATTTGGAGACCCAGCACTGGAAGGCCGTCCTTTTTCTGGATCTCGTCCTGCTCTAGTATCCACCTCTCCCACCTAATACCCCAACTTCCAAGCAGCCCTCCCTTCCTCAGGTTTGCCCTGGGGGCTGCATGGAAACACTCCCTTCTTCAATGGGCTCCAGCAGATCCCAGGTTTTCATGCCAGTTGGACCTTTAGCAGGCCTCCAGAGGGAAGTAAAGAGATGAGCAATGAGAGAATTTAGTTAGAGGCCAGGGGCTTTGGCATGTGACAGGGTGCCTTGGGGGCATTGGAGTGTGTGTGTGGGCGGTTGGTGCTCTGGTGAAGGGGAGGGGTGTAGCATTGAAGAAGAGGAAGAATAGCTTTGTGGTCACTTTCTCATCCCCATGTTTGGCCTGGTTAAAGATGAGGCAAGGGAGAGGGGCATGCAGCACTCTGTCACTTCTCTCATCTTACTGTGTCTTCTAACACTCCTCCCAACTCACTGCTCCCCAACTTCCTCTGCCCCCCACAGCAAGTTCAAGCTCTAGCTCAGGAGGGGAGGGTGATGCGCCTGTGGTGGCTCCATACTCTCCCAGGAGCAAAAGCCAAGCAGATGTGTTTTTGCCAAGAATCACAGAATATCAG
Organism: Cnephaeus nilssonii; assembly: GCF_951640355.1. Taxonomy (NCBI): domain Eukaryota; kingdom Metazoa; phylum Chordata; class Mammalia; order Chiroptera; family Vespertilionidae; genus Cnephaeus; species Cnephaeus nilssonii. The sequence continues at coordinate 110,832,603 of NC_137071.1, forward strand.
AGCCAAAAGGAATCTTGCAGATCACTAACTTCTGCCTCCTTATGCAAACTCCTGCAAAGACAGAGGCCTAGAGAGGGACAGTGACCCACTGAGGGTCACTGCAAAGCCAGAATGAGGACCTAGGTCTCCCAAGTCCCTCTTGATGATGTCCTCTTCCCTGTTGATGTCTTCTCAGAACGTATTAAGTGCCTTTTCTTGGGGTTGGGGCTGGGGCCGGCTGGGAAGGGAGAGGACAGTGGACTGTGAACTGCCCCACGGTGGAAGTGGCGCGGTGGCCGTGGTGTGGAGACAGAGCTGCTCCAGCCTTCCTGGCCTGCCTCTGCTGCTTCATTCCCCAACCTGGGTTGAAAAATTCCTTAACTGGCCAGCTGACACCATTCCGTCAGCACTCCCAGACCCCCAGTATTTTCTTAGGGGCAGCTCAGGCACTGAGATTAGCAGTCCAACCCCAGCACTGATTTTCAGGAGCTCGGAGTTGGCCTTGAGTAATTGGACTCAATAGCCTTCCCTTCATGTTGACTGGACCTTCTTTCCTAGTGGCTTTCCCTTTGTGGGAGGGGGAGGGAGAGAAGAAGGAAGGGAGGGAGGTGAAGGAGAGAAGGAAGGATGGGAAGAAGTATAGGTCTGAGCAGGCTTCCTTCTTAGAGGCCTCCCAGGAGTGAAGAAAAGGGGAGACAAGAGCCTGATGGCCATCTATGTATGTTTGGGGGCAGGGGGATTCAGGGCCCCCAAGTCCCACAATGACCCTTATATTGCCTACCTGCCTCTCACCCTTACCTCTGCTGCTGCTACTGCTACTGCTGCTGCTGCTTTAAGGCCCACCCTGGGAGCCCGCCTGGGCACCTGTCTCTCCCCACACCCCTCAGACTCAGAGGAGGGGCTGGCCAGTGTCCAGAAAGCCTCTTCTGCCACTGATGCCCCCACCAGGAGCTGGGCCTTCTTCCCCCTCTTCCTCTCTGTATCTCCTGCCTCATCAGCTGCCTAGCCCCACGGGGAAGGGAGGAAGGGGGGGCATGGGAGATGGCACAAGGCAGTGGAGGCAGTGGGGGGCTGGGGGGCTGTCTTATTTAAAGTGGTTGTGTATGATTCTTATACTAATTTATACAAAGATATTAAGGCCCTTTTCATTAAGAAATTGTCCCCTTCCCATAGTTGTGTTCACTGTGTTTGTAAAGATTGTTCTATGTAAATATGTCTTTATAATAAAGAGTTAAAGATGACAATTTGCCCTTACTCGTGGAGGTCATGTTCAGGAGAGCCCTTCCTGTCCCCTGAGGTCCATAGTTGTCCCCAGGCCTACTTGTTGCACATGCAAGGCAGTATGCTTGCATCCCAAATCGGTTCCAGGTCAAATGGCCACAAACCAATTTGCCACAAACTCACAAAAAGAATCTCTATGCTTAACGGCCGGTTCACATAAAATTCAGTCCACTTTGAACTGTTTTGGCATCTGTTGGGTGTCCTAATTTTTTTTGCAGTGTCATCAAAAAGGATTTTTAGAAAGCAATGTATTTAAGAACATTCTGGTTAAAGGTGGGATTTCTACTAAAAATTGTTTTGTATCCTTGGTGGGTGTCTTCTACTTTTTGAACACTTTCGGGACTTTTTAGCCAGTTTGCCTCTCTTGAAAAATGTTATGTTTCCTTCAATAAATACATTTGGTAATGACTTTGTATGTATCACTTTATGTTTCACAAAGTAAAGGTGCTTGATGAATGCGATAGCCTGAAAAAGAAAATGCAAGCAGTCCGATATAATTCTGCCCCATCTGTCTCACTTCTTCATGCTTGTTACCAAAATACCAATACCTTGAAGAACACAAAGGAACATTGGGTACATGGTAATTCAGTTAATCAACTCCTTAGGTGCAAACAGGCATGTGGATGCAGAGTAAAACCCAGCAAGGAAGAGCCGCGAGTGATTTAAAAAAAAAAAAGTGCACTTGATACATCTTGTGGGAAATGCTATAGATTTGACAAGTATTTAGTAGTACAAATACACAATTTTAAGAGAAGGTTTTCAGCAAACGTGCTAAAAAGTCATAACACTGCTCAATAGGAGATAAAATGGAAAAAGCCATCCACAAGCACACAAAACGATCTCATCATTGACAAAATGCTGTGGATTGTGACAGAGAGATTTAAAAATATGACATTATGGTGGAAGTGCCTCTTAAGAAAATTGGTACAAAGTGACTTCTTTCAAAATTACTACTTTGACTTTTAGGCAAACTGGTTGTCAGAGTCATTGGTTTTAGGCAAGGAGGTTTTGGGTGGGCTGGCTTTAGACTGATTCATCTGTTATCTCCCAATCACCCCCAAAGCTCTAGTTTAACATGAAACCAAGGAGAAGGGGGAGGTGACAGGGCAGGACAACTTACTACTAACCCATATGTGTGTAGCCCTTTAACAGTTTAGTGCTTAAAAAAACAAACATCAACTCAGGTGTGACCATGGAAACAGAGATTGAAGTGATGCACTCTAAAGATGGAGAAGGGTTTGCAAGTCAAGGCCACTAGAAGCTAAAAAGGGCAAGGAAATGATTTTCCCTTCAGAGCCTCCAGAGGGAACCAGCCCTGTTGACACCCTGACTTTAACCCAGTGAAACTGAAAACAACAACAACAACACACAAAAAACATCAACTCATTTTATCATCCTAACAATTGGGCAACAAAGACCACGATACCCATTTTACAAATGAGAAAATAGGCTCAGAAAGGTGAAGTGACTTGCCCAAAGGCTCCCAGCTCGTAAGTGGATCTAAAATCTGGACCTCAAATTCTAGAATGCACTCTTCCTAGGGTACTATAGGAGGTACCCTAATTAGAAAGCAGAGTTGAGTACAAAGCATGTTTGGTATTCTCAGGAGGTGCAATAGAAATGGATGGCTGGTGGGATCAGAGAAAGGCTAATGGAGGCTGACCTACTAACACTGGCTCCAGAAGGCCCAATTGAATCTGGTTAAGTTGGCAGGAGGATGCTGGGCAGTGGAGATGGGGACATGAATGGGGAGAAGCCACGAGTGTCCTCGGGCACATGTAATCAACTGGATGCTAGTGGATGACTGGAAGTCTGAACATCTTGGTGCAGCAGGTGAGGGGGAAAGAACTGGTGTCATATCAAAAGAAGGCAGGACATATGGGTCACCACCCTTTGGCAATATCTTGACTTGACCAAATAACTACGATAGAATGAATAGGGGTTTATTTTAGAAAATGCAGAGGAGCCCGGCTGCTGGGGCTCAGTGGTTGAGCATTAACCTATGAATCAGGAAGTCACAGTTCGATTCCCGGTCAGGGCACATGCCTGGGTTGTGGGCTCGATCCCCAGTGTGGGGTGTGCAGGAGGCAGCAGTCAATGGTTCTCTCTCATCATTGATGTTTCTCTCTCTCTCTCCCTCTCCCTTCCTCTCGGAAATCAATAAAAATATATTTTTTAAAAAGTAAATGCAGAGAAAAATAAAAGGAGCTCACTTAACTGTTTCTGGACCATAAGTCCTGGACCTAGAGTTTGAAGGGGCAGAGAACCTAAAAGCAATGGTTCTTCAAATTCATCAGGAAATTAGGCAGCCTCTGAAATTACAGAGATTAGGGAGGCAAACAGACTGAGACCACACACAACTTTTCAGGCCCCAGGTGTGGTGGAAAATGAGCCCTGGTCACTTTGAAGCTTAGCACTTCAGACTCTCCCACAGGTCCTGGTTGACTTGGTATCCCCAAATGGGGCTGGGCTCCTCTGTCACAGAGGAAACTGTGGGACCTGGCCTGAGTGGCTTTTCTGAGATGCTTATATAATTCTATTTTTCAGGCCTAAAGGTTATTTAACTGAAATTTCTTAATCCAGAGTTTTCTTTCTGATAGAGTGAGCCTCTGCCAGCTGAATGGTAACGTGAATGGCAACATGCATGGCAGCAAAGGACTTACTGCCTTCTGCTCCCAGCCCTAGAAGGGGCTGCTGACTCAGCCAGCATTTCTTTGGAACCCCCCAAATGAAAGGCCTCTCCAGGGTTCCTTTGAAAAAGTCCGTTTTCTTTTCCTACTGTCCAGTGCTCAGAGAGGGAGCCTGGCAAGGGACTTCCCTTGCTGCTACCTTGGACTTCAGCCAAAGGCCGGAGCTGCATCCAGAACATTTCCTTGAATGTTGAAAAATCAGGGGTCAGCAAACTTTTACTGTAAGAGGCCAGATAGTAAGGTTTTTTGACTTTGTGGATCATTTGGTCTCTGTGCCAACTACTCCAGTCAGCCATTGTCGTGCAAAAGCAGCCATCGACAAAGAGTAAGTGAATGGGTGTGGCTGTGTTCCAACAAAACTTTATTTAGAAAAACAGGTGTTGGAACACAGTTTGCTGAACCCTGTCTCAGATGAAGCCCTTCAACTCAGCCCTTGAACTCTTGCCTAGGGCCCAAAGGGAGACTTCCATTATGCAGCAAGGTCTAAAATTAAGGAAATTTAATAAACTGGTTATGAGTTGGCCTCCAGGCCATGCTAACTGATAATAATTATACTAACAAAGGAAATGACTTTCGGTGGAAGGGGGAAGTCTGGAGTTGCTGTGGGTGGAAATTAGGCTCTTCCATGGCATTATGAGGGAAAACATCCAACAGAGTCAGATGAAGTTGGGGGGGGGGGGCGGGTTCCTCTTCCTCATTGGATGCTGCTGGTAGTGGAGTTGTTACATATTGAGAAAAGAAATGTTCTGAGATTCACATGGGAGAATGAATGATTTTTATTTGCGTGAAATTAAATCCCTGTGTTTCCAAAGTCCCATTTCCCTTAACCCAGTCATGGAAGTGTAGCTGGGGTTTCAGTAATGCTAGAAGCAAAGCCAGTGACCAGAGTTTCCTTTCCATGTTGGAGACAGGTCTAATGCAGCATCAGGCTAGTTGTAGTCCATTAGTCCATTGTGTGTGTGGACCACATGGGAGAATGCCAGGAAGCCAAGCATGAGCCAAGAGCCAAGTGTGCTAAGAGGAACTAAGAGTGCCCAAGAGCGCAAGAGAGCAAGCTTCTTTGTTCAGGGAATTAAGTATCCCAAATCTCCGAGGGCTTACAGTGGCCTTGCCCATTCTGGCCAACCATCTCTGTCCCCAGGTGTGATTGACAATTACCTTCCCTAGTCATCCCAATTTTACTGGGCATGCATCTATCTTCCCTTTGTCCAGTCCCTTCCCCCAATATTTTGCAGGGAACATGCCTATAATGTATAGCCTTCCCTTTGCTCCTTTCCTGTTGTTAATATAACTACTTAATTACAATAGTATCATTAGCACCACTAATTACTTATCTGTGAGACTTGAAAGTCAGTGTCTTGGTCTCAATGAGCCCTGTTTCCATACTGGATGGGATACTCTGCCTACTTTTCAGTACTGTAGTCAGGACTGAATGTGATGATACAGGTAAAGTGTTGGGCACAGTGCCCAACCCGCAATAGGAGCTCACTAGTGGGAGCTAATATCTCCACGAAGTCTCATGCTAAAAACCCTAAGTGGACAGGAGCCATCATCATCTCCAATTTATAGATGAGGAAACAGGCTCAGGGAGGTCAAGGCGCTTGTTCAAATTCACAGAGCCACTAGTTGACGAGTCAAGCTTCAAACCTGGCTCCACCCTCAGCTTAGGTCAGTTGCCATGCTCCCAATAGGCGTTTGCACACCTCCCTGCCTCCCCCCGCCCAGAGTAAACCTCAGCCACTGTAAACTTCCAGTGTCCTAAACAACCCATAGGGCCTCCACAGGAACAGATCAGGCCCTCAGCCTTCTCTCCTCTCTGTGGCAGCATTAGCTTGGGCAGAACCTGGGGTAGGATTTCGAAGTCAGGCTCCTTTCTAGACTGGCCAGGGGCTCAGAAGCCTGAGTTCCATTCCCAAGTCTGCTTCTGCCCAGGGCTTACTGGGTCTCCTTGGGCTTTTCTGGGCTTCAACCCCCTCACCTACCTAGGCCACATTCAAGGTGTGTGTGTGTGGGGGGGGCTTTGTTGAAGTCCCAGCAAGCAGTGACCTCAAGTAAGAGGGAAGTGGCGCTCTGGGAGAAGAAATAGGCATAGGGCAGGAAACAGGGACCTTGCCCAGTGAGGAAGGCCACGCTGGATTATGTGGGTCTACAAAAGCTTCCCTTAGCCCTAGAGGCTGCAGGAACCTCCGTTTCTTTCACCATTGCGCAAACCAAATGCTTTCTAATCTTCCCTGGGTGTTAAAGTACTGGCAGGCTGCAGCCAGGCCAGCCCAATGGCCTGAAACTAGATGGTTGGTGCCCTGGATCCTAACCCCAGATTGACCGGTAACTGGCTGTGTGATCCTTGGCAGGTCACTTTATCTTTTGGGGGTTCTCAGTCCCCTCTCACGTATTTTCATAGAACAATAATCTCTGTTCTCCCTACCTCAGACATATAGCATCTAGAGGGTCAGAGCTGGCAGGCACCTGGAAAGTCATTCAGTTCCATAAGCCCTTCATTTTTACAGATAAAGAAAGTGGTACTCAGAAAGTGGCTTGCTTAAAGGGACATAACTAGAGGATACTAGCAAACTGGTTGGGAGTACTTCCTATGTGCCAAGCACTGTTCCAAGCACATCACCTGTCCTGACTTCCTTAGTCCCCATTACAACCCCATTTTGGTTTTTTTAAAACATATTTCTGTTGGTTTCAGAGAGAAATGGAGAGGAGAGAGAAATAGAAACATTAAAAATGAGAGAGAATCATTGATCGGCTGCCTCCTGCACACCTCCTAATGGGGATTGAGCCCACAACCCGGGTCTGTGCCCTGACCGGGAATTGAACCTTGACCTCCTGATTCATGGGTCGGTGCTCAACTACTGAGCCACTCCAGCCAGGCCACAACCCCGTTTTATACTGAGGAAACTGAGGCACAGAGAGGCTAAGTTCATTTGAGGATATTCTGTGGAATGCAAAAACTGAGTGGACTAAGGTGGCATTACTTTAAAGAAAGACGAAGGCACTGTTGAAATGCCAAGCATTCACTCAAGGGCTGCAGTCACCTCTCTGCTGCAGGGAGGGATTAATTCTGGCGCCCTCAGTCACAGGGCAGCAGAAGTGCTTGTGTCTCTGGCTCCCACCCCAGCAAGTATGGGGGTAGGGGCCGGTGACCCTGGCATAGTTATGAGAGTTTATGCCCCTGTCTCTAGGCTCCCAAAATGTCTCACAGCCTAGAGTTCCTCTCACTTCCTTCAGGAACTCCTCGGGTGTGAGTAATGTGGAAAGAAAAGGGACAGTAAAGAAGGGAGGGGAGAGATCCCATAGGAATGCAAGGGAAAGGGTCTTAGGAGAGAGGGCTCACTACAGCCTCTACCATCTCCATCCAGTCAGAGATCTCAAGTCCTCCACTTTATTTATTTTTAAAATATATTTTATTGATTTTTTACAGAGAGGAAGGGAGAGGGATAGAGAGTTAGAAACATTGATGAGAGAGAAACATTGATCAGCTGCCTCCTGCACACCCCCTACTGGGGATGTGTCCACAACCAAGGTACATGCCCTTGACCGGAATCGAACCTGGGACCCTTCAGTCCGCAGGCCGATGCTCTATCCACTGAACCAAACCGGTTAGGGCAAGTGCCTCCACTTTAATAGTTTATTTCGTTCACTAGATTCCACATATGAGTGAAATCATATGGTTTTTGTCTTTCTCTGACTGGCTTAGTTCCCTTATCATAATACTCTCCAGGTCCATCCATGCTGTTGCAAAAGGTAAGATTTTCTTCTTTTTTACAGCCAAGTAGTATTACATTGTGTAAATGTACCACAGCTTTTTTTTATCCACTCATCTACAGCAGTATGGTGATTAGCAAAGGGAAGGAAGGTGGGGGGAGGTAGAAGAGGGTAAATCGGGGATAAATGGTGATGGAAGGAGATGACTTGGGATGGTGAACACATAATACAATATACAGGTAATGTATTGTAGAATTGTACACCTGAAACCTATATAATTTTATTAACCAATGTCACCCCAATAAACTCAATGAAAAATAAATACATAATAAATAAATAGAAACATTAGAAAATAAGGATGAGAGTAAAGGGGAATTTAACCTTTTTTTTCACACAATATATTAAAATATGCATATGTATGTATTTTTAAAAAAGAAATATCAAGTGATGCTTTCCCAAGAAGTTTCAATCTGATTTCCCTCCTTCTTCACTCCAAGGGGACCCTGGGCTACCCCCAGCTCAGCTCCACAGCCCTCTCCATCCCATCTCTGCTCCCATATGTCAAGTTGCAGGTCTCATGCCAGGTACAAGTTTCAAAAGTAGCTCTACCTACCCTCAACCTATGCTAACATTTTCAGAACCCAAACATAAGAAAATCCCATTTACAAGCCCTTAACCAAGAATCGAATCAAAATAATCTTTTAAAACATTGAGCTAAAAAAAAATGCCTACCCCTGGGTAGGACACCATGTGAGCAGTGGAGAAGACTGGCTCTTTACCTTGCCTGTGGGAGTCTAGAGGGGAAGGGTATGTGCCAGTGGCTGCACAGTGTCCTCTATACAACCCTGGCTGCTCCCCTGGCCCCAGCAAGGGTGTGAGGAAGTGAGTAGCTTTCAGGAAGCAGAAGCTGAGAAGGCCTCTGCCTGAGTTACCCAAACTCCATTTCCCAACACCCCTCTTGCTTTTCTGGTCTCCCCTTCCCTGGCTCTCTGCCTCCCCAAATTCCCCCACCCCCTCAAGTGCCAGCCAAGGGCCCCGCTCCCCATGAAGCCTTATCAGATGTTCCTCAGACAGGTGATGGTCAGATGGGAACCCAGGTTTGTCTCCTCACAAAGCTTGTGTGTTTGCTAATCATATACTTTATTGGCCATCATCCCGATGGAGGTGACCACACTCACAATGATGACGGGGGAATCTAAGGATCATACCTTCCAGCACAGGATCTGGAGACTTAAGAATCCTGACTCCTCCAAATACCAAGCCTGGGTTGCTCACTTCACCTTTCTGAGCCTCAGTTTTGTTTCTAACATGTAAATAACAATTCCTAGCTTCCTCAGAGGCTCATATTATAGTGAGGCTCAGGTGGTTTCTGAAGTTCAAATGTTTGGATGTATGTGTGAAACGGGGAGAAAAATGCCTACCTCAGAGGATGTCTGATTTGTATATGAAAGTGCTTGGTCATCTGTAAAAAGCTAGACATTCATTTCTCAACATTCGACAAATGCTTAATGAGTGCCTACTATGTACCACATTCCTTACCACCAGATGTTATAAAAAAATCACAAGGGAATGTCTGACCAGGACTGTGGTAAGGGCTCTAGGAAGTTTATTACAGAGGAAGCTCACCATCTAGTTAATGAGGGGTAGGGATGATCAGAGAGGTTTCCTTGAGAAGTGGGAGCCCAGACCTCAGTGTGGGTAGAGGTTAAGCAGGAAAAGGAAAGTCCTGGCAGAGGGAGCACAGGGCTTGAGGACAAGCACCCAGAAGGCAGAGAGCAGACTTGATTTGTTCTTAAACCCATTTCACAGACAGGAAGCAGGCCCGCCAACCTGGCCAGACACTTTGAAAGCTTCTTAGTTCAACTTTCCTTGTGCTAGGCCTCCCTTTCTCTCCAGGACTCTGTCTTTGGGTGGAAGTCAGTGTAGAGTGAGATGCTACCACCTGCTGGCAGATTATGGGAACTGCAGGAGGGACTTCTTGCCGCCTGCTCCAAGCCTGGGACCTGGCCACCTCATCTGTCCTGTTCCATTGAAGTTATGAGAAAGAGAAAAATCCAAGATGAGTGTGGAGGGGTGTCAATTGGAGTTAGTCAAAGGAGACTCTTTTAATTGCTTCTGATGCAGGATTCTGAGTGTGTGAGTGTTTTAGTGGGTGTGAATTTATGCCCATAACTTGAGAGGAGGTGAGGGTGCATCTATAGGTAATGGGCAGAGGTGGGTTCTGTATGTGTGAACACTGACTGGGAAGGTATGTGCATTTGCACTGTATTAAGTCTGTGTGCATACTAACTGCTTGTGCATGTTAGTGGGTGAGGGAGGAAGAGAAGTTGCCATCCAAGGATTCCCAAGGGTGATGTTCTCCAGCTTGTGGCTGCAAAGTGCAGCAGCTGGCTCTCTGAGTCCAGGCCAGGCCCTGTCCGCATCCATACAGGATGTTCCCTGGCTGCCTGGCTCCCAAGGAGCATTTCCTTATTCCACCAGTCTTCCCCCTAGCAGGTACAAAATGTAGACTCGCAGCTGTTACGGGAGATCGCATAGCCTCTGAAGGCAATGAGCAAAACTGATTTCTGCATGAGCTTACAGGAGAGGCCTAAAGGAACACTTGGATCCTGGCCAAGGCTCAATCCAGGGCTGCTCTCTTCCTCTGTGTGTGCTAGGAGTTAATTGGTGCCCATGTTATGCATGTTATGCTGGTTACTAAAGATTTTCAATGTCACCCCTGTGTACTTCCCACACTCTCAGGTTGTTTTTAACCTGGAGCTTTAGGAGACCATGAGTTAGGGTGTTCTCTTGTCTTCAATCCTATGATAAGGCTGTTGTTGTGTTTGTTTGTTTTTTTAAAAAAAACAGCCCTTCTTATTTACCCCTCTAAATAGCATAAAAATACTAGTCCACCTTACTAGTCCCAGCAAGAAAAATCCCTTGGTGAAGCCATTAGCCATCAGATAAATACTTGAACCATTAGGTAGGGAACAGAAAAATCAGATCAGAGTCTAATGACTCCCTTAGACTTTGCCCAAAGGCCCAGCTTTCTGAGTGAGCTCAGAGGGGTGGGAGCTCTGGAGGACTTAAGTTCAGGTTCAAGGAAGCACCCAGGAGCAGACCTAGCCTTGTCCTTTGCCCATGGGTGGGGCACACCAGCCACACTGCAGCATTTCTAGGAAAGATCCTCTTCTGCTCCCTGGCCTTTGAGGTCAGCTCCTCCTTGCAGAAATGCAAATAGTAACCTGTGCTTTCCACAGGCTACTGCCGGCAGGGCTCCTCTTTTGCCCACTGCATGACTTCCCCTTCCAACTGCTGTCCTCCCTACAAGCTGGCCTGGAGGACTGTGAGATGGTGTGATAGAGGGGAGGCTCCCATCTCAGTTCTGCCACTTGGTAGCTGTGTCACTGTCCCCCTCTGACTGTCACCTGCCTTATCCATAACATAGTGATGATAACTGTACCTTTTGTGTTGCCTTGAAGCTCAATTAAGACACTGAATCCAAAACCACTTTGAAAAGGAAATTATTGCTGGAAGCATGCAAGGGGTGAGTGCAAAGCTCTTAGGTGCTACCCTCAGCCAGTTCCCCAGCAGGACAGTCTCACCCTTGCCAGAATCCCTTTTTTTATCTCCAAGGTGTTCAGGAAGATTTGTAACCAACAGTCATATAGAATCCCAGGGCTGAGCTATCATTAGATAATGCAAGATAATATTTATTGAGCACTTATATGCTAGGTACTGCTCTAAGTGCTCTACATATTATACTCATTTAATCCCCACAACAACCCACACGAGATAGAAACTCTTATCCCTATTTTACACACCAAAGCTCAATAAACTTAAGTGAATTGCCCAAAGTCACATAGCGAATCAATTGAGCCAAGATTTAAAGCCCAGCAGTCTGGCTTTAGAACCTGTGCTCTTAGCCATTGTGCTCTATGGTCTCTACACAATACTCATTAAGCAGTTGTTTTGCCTCTGCTTGCATACTTTTTGTGATGGGGACTCACTGGTTCCCAGGGTAGCCTGTCTTCTTCCATGTCTGGCCAAGCCTTTGGTGACCCAGACCACACAAAGATCCTAACTCCCTGAAGACTTATGCAGAGGGTAGGCTAAAAACAGGAGACTATAGAAAGCAAGCACTTGCCTGGCCAGAGTGACTCAGTGGTTGAACATTAACCTATGAATCAGGAGTTCACAGTTTGATTCCAGGTCAGGGCACATACCTGGGTTGCTGGCTCGATCCCCAGTGTGGGGCATGCAGGAGGCAGCCAATCAATGATTCTCTTTCATCATTGATGTTTCTACCTCTCTCCCTCTCCCTTCCTCTCTGAAATCAATAAAAATATTTCTTAAAAAAGAAAGCAAACACTCTCCCGGTACCCCTGTCCACACACAGACCCTCTGATCCCATTCCCTTTGGTGTGTCAACACCTTCTCCTCAAATGGAGATTGAATCAGGAAGTAAGATGCCTCCCCCACCTTACTACTCCTCTTTCTACTGAGGAGAGTGAGTGAGCAGGGGTTCTTATAGTTAGAGCCCAGGGCATACACAGCCTTCATTGTACTAATAAGTGTTCAATAAATGCTGAATGATTGAATGGACAAGTGAATGAAGGGCAGGCTCACGGCCTCCTTTCCGGCCAGCCTCAATCTCCTGGAGGAGTTAGTTTTGCACTGTGCTTTGAGATACTTAAAAGCAGTATTTCCATGGCAACAAGGCATAGCTCTGCCACTACAGGGCCAAATTCTTTCCTGTCACACTGACTCTGATCTCGCTCCAGAAAAGATCCTGAACTACCTGGAGTGTCCGAGGAGTGGGTCACTGTCCATTGGGAGGCCTGCAGAGTGGGCACTGCCATGGGCAGATCCCCCAGAGCACATCTCCTCATGGAAGTTCCCAGGCAGATCGACCTTGCTGCAGTTTCCATGGTAACAACACTAGGCTAATGGGTTGCCAGGGTGATGGTGTGCTACTGCTAAGATTGCACGGGACTGGACCACACAAGGCCACTGAGTTGAAAAGATACTAATAACATCTTTCTGCGTCTCCATGGCAACAACACTCAAGCACCAGGTAGGCTTTGTCCAAAAGGCAGATTAGACCTCCACCCTCAACACTCAGCAAGAACGCTCTGGGAGGTGGGCCACAGGGCCAGTATCGTGGGGGCTTGGCCCCTGTCATTCCCTTCCAAGGAGGGAGAGCCAGCCAGGGCTTGTTCCACCTCCAAGGCCCCCTATCTGCCCCAGCCTCCCTCACCATACTTCTTGGGGTGTTTGGCCAAAGCAGCCTGGGTTTGGGCAGTTGGGACTGTCAGGGAGGACTGGGGCAGAAAGAGGGCTCAGGCAGGTTGGCATGAGAGAAAATGGAGTTGGGGCACCATTTAGGTCAGGAGCATCTCCTGGTGTTGCTCCCAGGCTGCGGGGCTCATGCACTCAGGCTGAGGAAGCAGCCAAGGCAACATCTTTCCGTAGCAAAGCCAGGAGCATGGGCCAGAGTTTTCAAACAACTTTCAAAGTTGTGGCATTTATGAAGTCCATCAAAACAAGATTGAGGCGGGGGGGGGGGGGTGGTCCAGAGCCTCACTCATTCAGTCTTATCCCTCTTCCTACCACAAGTGCACACCCAAAGCATCTAGGCTTCTGTGAAACATAATTTGAAAAACCTCTGGCCTAGGCCAGCCCCTCATAGTCCATATGGAGAGGCTAACTGGGAACCAGACAGGGCAGGTATCTTGCTCAAGGCCAGCCATTAATATAGCCAGGACTAAAATCCAGGACTCTCATGCTTGTAGGGTGACTCCCAATAAACCAGGAACTTCTGGGTGACTTCTAACTTGGGCTCTTTGAACTCCCAAGGACTCACTGGGGCTTCTGTTAAAATAAGGATGTGGAGAAGAGAGGAGTTTCCATTGTGGGGTCGGGCAAAAATGTTTAGAATGAAGCTCCCAAGATTGACATTTTGAGCACCTACTATGTGCTAGACATTTTGCTAGAATATGTTTTCTGTGCTAGATGTCACCTTATTTCTTTATAACAATCTGTTTAGACAAGCTATTTAGAATGATCTTTCTTTAGCATATGAGAAACTGAAAGCTTCAGGGGCTGATTGAAACCTAGGGCTATTAAACATTGAACATCTCTTCAACAGGGATGCCTCTGGATTGGCTCCAGAGGGGATTCTGGGATGAATGCTGACCCATGGCCTATCTCTGTTGAGCTTAGGCAGATAGATGCATTCAAAACATTGTAGATCTCTTTCACCTGCACCCCTACAACTAATAACCACTTCTAACTCTGCCCCACCTGAGATGAGTGGAGGGTACATTCAGTCTTGAAGGCTGGGTGCATGCTATTTCTTCACAGCTCCACGGAGCTACTGGCCACAATAGGCAGAACATCATGTGAGTTGGGATTTGGTGGGGTGGTAGTGATAGTGATTCCTAGTTGCCATGGACTCTCAAGGGCAGGTGTCATGAACACCAGGTCTGTCAAGTGGAAGGTCTGGGGCAGCAGCAAGCAGATTTGCCTTCCTAGTTGGTAAGCCTGGTGTGTATGGCCCTCCTTTGGCTGCCCCAGGAACTGCCAAGTGTAGGGGCTGCTGCTAGAGGCTTTCCTGGAACTTCACTGGGGCCCAAAGGGCACTGAATTCTCTCAGGTTGTACTGCTCCCCCTGGACATGCTCCCCCTGGACACCTGTCCCCTCCTTTGGATTCCATGTCCTATAGGATCACTTTTCCTCCAACCCTGTCTGCCTCACACCTCTCCTCCATTGCAAAACTCCCTCCATCATTAGAGCTTGTTTGCATTTGCTCTTGCTGAAGTGGGGAGCACATTGGACCGGGAGTCTGAGGGTGGACTCTGGGTCCCCACTCTGTGACTCACTGAGTTCCTGAGCAAATCATTTAGCTTTTTGGACTTCAGTTTCCCTCTCTGAAAACTGGACTGTGGTGAAAATCAAACAAGATCTCAGTTGAAAGTGGAAAGTTCTCAGGGAGTCTCTCCCTGGCACAATAGACCGGGGTTGGACTATACCTAGGTTTGGTCCCTCATCAGTGCCCCCACAACCCTCTCACTGACCCCCTACAGACCTCGTCACACTTCAGTGTGACTGCTAATTGCTCTCCCTCTCTAGATTGTGAGCTCTGGGACTGCAGGGACAGGCTTCTCTGGATCATTGCTGTAGCCCCAGGTCCCTGCACAGGCACATAGTAGGTGCTTAATAAGTATTAAGTGAATAGAGAAAAAGACAGACTGCCCTGTACATTCTTTCTCATTTATTTTTCAAACATTACCACCATGGTGCAGTCTCCTTAAGTCCCTGCTGTCCTTACAGAGCTCTGAGACTTATGTCAAAACCTTCACTGTGGCCAATGGCTTACTAGGCTGTTTATTGGAGCACCTCAGGCCTCATAACATGTAGATGTTGTGTGCAAGTGTGCAGGACTTTGGCAACCCCAAATCATGTCCTGTTATGTCACCAGCAGTGTCAGCAGCTCCATTACAAGCTGCCCTTCTCAGCCAAAAGGCAGTGTAGTCTACTGGTTAGGTGCATGGGCATTAAAACCAGATGGCCACTTACTAGCTGTTTCCTGAACTATAAATGGAGGTGTTGATAGTGCCTGCCTCATAGGGGATCGTGTGTGTGTGTGTGTGTGTGTGTGTGTGTGTGTGTGTGTGTTTCTAATACTGCTTGATACCAAGTCCACACTCAAGAAAATTGAAAGGGAAAACAAGGGGGCAGGGTTCTTCATCCCAAGTAAGAGTGGGGCTTCCCTTCCTCCAATTTTCCCCCCTTACCACCACCCCACTTTCTGATCAGAGTTGGGTCACCTGGGAAGAAAGCTCCAACTGGCTATTCAAATCTCACTGATTTGGACCAGGCAGGACCCAGAGAGGGCAGAGTTTTCTAGCTCTGTGGCCTGGTCTCTCCCCCTACTCCTGCAGCAATTGTTTTTATTATTTATGATGCATTTGTCAAATACCTACTGCGTGCCACTTCCAAGCCTTTTCACATTGCTTCAATCAACTTCTTTACACTTTGCTCAGAACTCCTGCCTTAGCTGCACAGCAGTCTTTCCTTTCTTAGCATCGAGTCTCCTTCAAACTATGCACCCCCCCACCCCCGCACCTTGGCCGTTCAGTAGCTTTGTGATCTTGGACCAACCCCCTCCATCTTCTGTACTTCAATTTTCTTATCTAAAAAAATGAGGCTCCAGAAGGTCTCCAAGAATCCTGTAGCTCAGGTGGTTCCAGGTGACCTGTCGGTTGTCATTGCCTCATTGTCTCAGTGTCAGGGTAAGTTGTGCATGTCCTGCGGATCACAAAGGGCAGGGCTTGGGTCTCCTGCCTATCAGGAGAGACACTGCCCATAGTCTCAAGGTGCTCTAGGTTTCATGGGGAAGGGCTAAGGTCATGGTAGGGGGCAGGCTGGGCCCGAGGCAGGGAGTCTTAGAAGGGACACTGCCATCCCTCCAGCGAGTTTCCGAATGTTGCCCAAAAGGGGTCAGGCTCCCTCTGAAAGGGGAGACAGGCCATGGCGAGGTTGGATAAAAGCAGCTGCCCAGATCTCACTGGCGCCTTCTAGGTCTGGATGGAAACTCCTTCATTGAACTTGTCAGCTGCCTGCAGAGCCAGTGATGCTGAGTGGCTGGGACAGGAAATCACAGGGACAGCTCCTCTATAGTGAGAGTCAGCCTCCCAGGCCGTATGCCTCCCCTTCGAGGCCTTGCTTGGTGCACATGGACTTGGCAGCAATCCTGCATACACACCCTCACTGGGTCCAGACAGAGTTCCATGGACTCTGAGGCATATATCTCACCAGACCACTCTGTAGGGTCTTTCCTATACCTCCTCATACCCAAAGCCACCCTATTTGAGTTAGCCCCTTGACCTTCAAGGAATTCTTACTCCTTTCCAGCTGTGGTCCGCCCTACCTTAAACTGAA
This sequence comes from Cnephaeus nilssonii, assembly GCF_951640355.1. NCBI lineage: Eukaryota > Metazoa > Chordata > Mammalia > Chiroptera > Vespertilionidae > Cnephaeus > Cnephaeus nilssonii. Next base: position 110,849,193 of record NC_137071.1, read on the forward strand.
ACTATAGTCCTTCATTCAGTCCCATTGAGGTGAGGAGAGGTCCTCAATTTCATAAGCACAAGGGAGACAGGTTGGTTCTTGAGCAGCGGAATAGCATGCTGAAAATGTTGGGGCCTAGTGAGGGACCAGCACTGAACTTGAAACACTAGGAGTCAGAATACCTGAATTCTAATCTTGGTTCAGACATTGGCTATCTGACTGTGGGAAAGCCACTTCCCTACTCTGCACCTATTTCCTCATCTGTAAATGGGGATGATGTTATAACCTGCATTAACAGCCTCACTGGGTTGACATGAGGATCAAATAGGAATGTATATGTAAAAGTAATTGTAATCTAGAGCGCTCAGCGGTAGATGACAGGATGCCCTTCCTCCTGTCCTAGGATTCTGGCTCCACACTGGCTCCTTCCCCTTGGCATTAAAATGTGCTCCGAGATTCCCTGTCCTTCCACTGACATGTCCCTCCACTGACATACACTTTACTTGCACCGCTAAAGTTCTGAGACAAATGCTCTCTGTCAGATGCCTTCATTTTCTCAGCCCATAGTCCATCCATCCTCCTATTCCTGCTCTCTGGCTTTTACCTCCTCACCCTCCACCCTCCTTGATGTCTCTGCAGGCATTTGATTCCCTTGATCATGTCCCCACCTAAGCCCTCTGGTTTCTATGGTAGGCAGCCTCTATGAGGAGCTCCATGATCCCAGCCTCCAGGTATTCCCTTGTCTAATCCCTCTCTCAGTGCGTGGACTGCACCTAGTGACTGGCTTCACAAGAATAGAATATGGCAAAGGTGATAGGCTGTCCTTTCCAAGATTAGATTGTAAGACTGTGACTCTTGTCTCTCTCACACTCTCACCATCTCTCACTTGTGCTGTGGAAGCCGGCTGCCTTGTTGCGAGCTGCTCTATGGAGAGTTCCACATGGCAAGGAACTGAGGGTGGCTGACAGCTGGCAAGAAATGAAGCTTTCAGTCCAACAGCCAGTTAGCACCTGAAGGTTCCAGCCAACAGTCTTGTGAATGAGCTGGAAGCGATCCTCCAGCACTTGAGTCTTGAGGTGCTTGCAGCCCTCGGCAACACCTTGACTACAGCCTGTGAGAGACCCCAAGACAGACAGTCCATACCCCATTTCTGATCCACACAACCATGAGATAAAAACTCATGGTTTTAAGCCATTAAGTTTTGGGGTAACTTGAAAAAGTGCAAATCATGGCTGTTATTTTCCAGCAGTCTGAGCTACGTGGCTAAGCAAATAAATACCACCAGGGAGAAAAGTGGTAGGGTCCAGCTTAGTGAATAGGGCACAATGAAATCAACAGATATGGTTTGTTCCCTATTGTCTGGGAATTGATAATCCCAGACACACAGGTGGAGGTGAACAGAAATACTCAGTCATTTAGTATTGGTGGGCCTAGCGCCAGAAAACATTGCATTACACTCTATGGAAGAATAAAAACACCCAGAAATCCACACAACCTAAATCTATTATTAATAGGGGGAATGGCAACATAAATTAGGACATAATTATACAGTGAAATACTTATAGAGTTGAATAGAAAGAACTATATGTTTCAACATGATAAATCTCAAAAACATGTTGAGCAAAAAAAGCAAATTGCAAAAAGATATGTACATGGTATTATTTATATAAAATTTAAACACTCATAAAGCAATCCAATAAATTGTTTATAGACACAATGCACCATAAAAGCATAAAAACATGCATGGGAAAGGTATAGGTCTCTCTCCTCACTTCCAGGCTCATGTACCCAGCTGCCCACTCATGGCTCCATTTGGATGTCAGATAATTTTCTCAAACCTAATACGGCCATAACTGAGTGCCTGGTTCTCTACCCTAGTCCAGTAAAAACCTGATTCTCTACCTCCCTGCAGTAAATGGCAACTCCAAATTGGCTCACTTGTGAACCTTTTAAGACTTCCTCAATTCTTTTATTTCTTTCACTCCATCCCACCTAATCTATGGACAAATCCTGTCAACTCTACCTTTAAAATATATCTAGATTCTTCCTGCATCTCACCACCTCCACTATTACCACTGTGGCTTAAGACACCATCACCTTTCACCTGGATTATTTCAAGAAGCACCTAACTGGTGTCCCTGGGTCTGCCCTTATTTTCCCTACAGTCTGTTGTCAAAACAGAAGCTGGAATAATCCTTTACCATCTAAGATCATGTCAGGCCTCTTCTCAGAATCCTCTGGGAGCTCCCATCTCCCTCATTACAATAGCAAATAAGGTCCTGCAGGATCTGGCCTGCATTGCGTCTTCATTCTCACCTACTACTGTTTCTCCTTCGAGTCCTCCACTCCAAACACACTGGCCTCCTTGTTACTCCTTGCTCATTCCAGGCACATTCCTACCACAGGGCCTTTGCACTTGTTCCAAAATGTTCTTCTCTTGGATATCAGCATGGCCTACTCCCTCATATTCTTTAGTATTTGCTTAAATGTCAATTTCCCAATAAAGCTTTCCCTACCCACCATATTTAAAATTGCAAACTCTCAGCCCTGGCCGGTGTGGCTCATTTGGTTGAGCATTGTTCCATGCACCTAGAGGTCCCTGGTTTGATTCCCAGTCAGGCCACATGCCTGGGTTGTGGACTCGATTCCCCAGTAGGGAGGAAGCACATGGATATTTCTCTCTGTCCCTCTCCTTTGCTCTTTCTCTAAATAAAAATAAATAAATAAATAAATAAATAAATAAATAAATAAATAAATATTAAGAAAAACATATTTTAAAAAAATAAAGTAAAATTGCAAACCCTCTCCTTACTCAGTCTTCCCATTTTGTCCTTTATTTTTTCTCCATAGCACTCATAACAATGTGTCATAGTATTATAGATTTTACTTGTTCATTTACTTGTTCTCCTCTCTGCACACTGGAATATAAACTCCAAGAGGGCAGGGCTTTTGAGCCTGGCACATAGTAATTAGGGCAGTGATGGGCAACCTTTTGAGCTTGGTGTGTCAAACTTCGCCAAAAAACTGAGCATAACTCAGGTAGTGTGTCACTTTGAGGAAAAAACATTATTTCGCAAATGTTTCATCCTCAGGAGCAGCAAATGTTTCATCCTCGGCATGCGGCCGCCTCAGCGGCCGCGTGTCATCAGAAATGGCTACGCGTGTCAGTGCTGACACGCGTGTCATAGGTTCACCATCACTGAATTAGGGAGTGGGGGTAGGGACAGCTTCCACTCAGTAAGGTTTGCCACTCCAGGTGTGCTGCCACTGACATACTAGTACTCAGGTTGTGACAACTCCCACTTCACATGTGTAGTTATCAAGGCCACACCTATTAGTGATCTTTAATGGCTGTTCAAGGGTTCCACATATGGTTGCCAGGGAAGGCGTTCTGGAAGTCTCGGTCCATGCCCACAGCAAAAGTAGCTTCTGCCACTGCCACACCTGACAGCTTCCCTAGAAGAATGGGAGTGTGCATATTAGGGCATGTATAGAACAGTGTGGAAATGAGGAGGGTGGGGAATAGGGAGTGTGGCTGTGTGTGTAACTGTGGGGTAACCACATATGCTCAGGAGGGAGAAGGGAAAGCTGCCCTTCTGGAGCCTTTAGGATGAGTCCGTGAAACAGAGGCCTAATTAACCTCTCAGATTTGGTCTTCGGCCTCCAGCAGGTGTACCAGCCTAGCCAGATCTACTCAGGCAGTGTCCCTTGAGGGGGCAAGCATCTCTGAGAAGGTGGGGGGAAGCTTCAGGCATTTCCTTTCATGAGCCAAAGGAATGCCGGAGAAGCCCTGAGAACAATGGGGAGCTGACAGCCCCTCAGTGGACTTGTGACGTGGGCCCTGAGCGGGTGCACAGCTGCCTGCCAGAACTTGGGGCAGGAGAGAGGTTGGCGTGGATACAGAGGAGCTGCGGGATCCTTGAAGGAGGAAGCCGGAAGCAGCTGGGGATGACACTGATAGGCATTTCCCGCCTCAGGATGCCCTCCCGCTTTCTTCACTGCCGCTGCAGCTGCAAAAGCAAAAGATGCAGCTTCCCTTTGGCCCCACATGGCTGTCCTAGAGGTTGGGAGCTGTAGGGCCCCAGTCAGCTCCCACTCCCAGCCTCTCTCCCTGTCCCCGAAGAAGTCAGGCAGCTCCCTCAACCCACAGTAGGGCACCCCTTGGGCCTGAAGGAAAGCTGGGCTAGTCTAAGGTGATTGTCTATAGCTCTTTTGCTGCCTGACCCCAGGCTTATGCTTCCTTTTCCCAAAGAGGGACCAGTTCTGAGGTTGTTAGCGTCTGGAAGATTTTCCTGCTCTCTTGCCCTTTCACTGGGGCCCACCCAGCACAGTCCTGCTGGCCATCACTCAGTTTCCATGTCTTGCATCTGTGCCTCAGTGAATGGCACCGGGCTCCAGAGGCCCCTCACTCTGGACAGCCTATCCCACCCTAGTGCCCTGTTCCAGGACTTCTCAATCTTTTTTGCACGCAGCATACTCCAAGCATGCTGCCACTGACATACTCGGGTTGTGACAACTCCTACCCCACATTTGTAGTTATCACAGCCACACCTATTAGTGATCCTTAATGGCTGCTCAAGGGTTCCACGTAGAAAAAACAGGTGAGGAGTCATAGCTTCTGTGCTGGAAATATGTGGAGTCATATTTCCAGCACAGAAGCTATCATTTCCAGCACAGAACCTATCACCCGCCCTTCCTCTCCCATCTAAGAAGGCCTCCTGGAATGAAAGCAACCTTGTTTAGGGGAAGTCTGGCTCCATTCTTATTGATAATAGGGATAATCTTGAATCCAACATTGTTTGTAATAAAAAGTCACTTGCCTGGCCGGTGTGGCTTAGTAGTTGAGCATCGACCTATGAACCAGGAGGCCATGGTTTGATTCCCGGTCGGGGTTCATACCTGGGTTGCTGGCTCAATCCCAAGTGTGGGGCATGCAGGAGGCAGCCGATCAATGATTCTCTCATCATTGATGTCTCTATCTCTCTCCCTCTCCCTTCTTCTCTGAAATCAATAAAAAGTATTTTTTTAAAGTCACTCATTTAGAGATAAAAATCACATAGTCATATCAATTGATGCAGAAAAAGCATTTGACAAAATCCAACATCCATTCTTGATAAAAACTCTCAGCAAGGTGGGAATAGAAGGATCATACCTCAACATAATAAAAGCCATATATGACAAACCCACAGCCAACATCATACTCAATGGGCAAAAAACTAAAACCATTTCCCCTAAGAACAGGAACAAGACAGGGATGCCCACTCTCACCACTCCTGTTCAACATAGTGCTGGAAGTACTAGCTATTGCAATCAGACAAGAAGAAGAAATAAAAGGCATCCAAATTGGAAAAGAAGAAGTAAAACTGTCCTTATTTGCAGATGACATGATACTGTACATAGAAAACCCTAAAGACTCCATCAAAAAATTATTAGATTTAATAAATGAATTTGGCAATGTAGCAGGATACAAAATTAATGCTAAGAAATTTCTGGCATTTCTATACACCAATAATGAACCTACAGAAAGAGAGACTAAAAAAGCAATCCCATTTACCATTGCACCAAAAAAATTAAGATACCTAGGAGTAAATTTAACTAAGGAGGTAAAAGACTTATACATGGAAAATTACATGACACTGAAAAAAGAGATAGAAGAAGATATAAACAGATGGAGGAACATACCATGTTCATGGATTGGTAGAATCAACATCATCAAAATGTCCATACTACCCAAAGCAATCTATAAATTCAATGCACTTCCCATTAAAATACCAATGGCATATTTCACAGACCTAGAAGGAACTTTCCAAAAATTCATCTGGAATAAAAAAAGACCCCAAATAGCTACAGCAATCCTGAGAAAGAAGAACAAAGTAGGTGGGATCTCAATACCAGATATCAGGTTGTATTACAAAGCCAATGTTCTCAAAACTGCCTGGTATTGGCACAAGAACAGACATATAGATCAATGGAATAGAATAGAGAACCCAGAAATTGACCAAAATCACTATGCTCAATTAATATTTGACAAAGGAGTCATGAACATACAATGGAATCAAGACAGTCTCTTCAATAAATGGTGTTGGGAAAATTGGACAGATACATGCAAAAAAATGAAACTAGACCACCAACTTACACCATACACAAAAATAAACTCAAAATGGATCAAGGACTTAAACATAAGATGGGAAACCATAAAAATACTAGAGGAATCCATAGGCAGAAAAATCTCTGACATATGCCAAAGCAATTTCTTCACTGATACTGCTCCTAGGGCAATGGAAACTAAAGAGAAAATAAACAAATGGGACTACATCAAAATAAAAAGCTTTTGCACAGCAAAGGAAACTACCAATAAAACAACAAGAAAACCCTTGATCCATTTTGAGTTTATTTTTGTGTATGGTGTAAGTTGGTGGTCTAGTTTCATTTTTTTGCATGTATCTATCCAATTTTCCCAACACCATTTATTGAAGAGACTGTCTTGACTCCATTGTATGTTATTGTATGATCATGCCTCCTTTGTCAAATATTAATTGAGCATAGTGATTTGGGTCGATTTCTGGGTTCTCTATTCTATTCCATTGATCTATATGTCTGTTCTTGTGCCAATACCAGGCACATGGGAGAACATATTTGCCAATGACATCAACAATAAGGGTTTAATCTCCAACATTTACAGGGAACTCACGCAGCTTAACAAAAAGAAGATAAACAACCCAATCAAAAAATGGGAAACTGATCTAAATAGACACTTTTCAAAAGAAGACAGAAGGAAGGCCAACAGACATATGAAAACCTACTCAAAGTCACTAATCATCAGAGAGATGCAAATCAAAACAACAATGCGATACCATCTCACACCTGCCAGAATGGCTATTATCAACAAGTCAACAAATGACAAGTGCTGGAGAGGATGCGGAGAAAAAGGAACCCTCGTGCACTGCTGTTGGGAATGCAGACTGATGCAGCCACTGTGGAGAACAGTATGGAGTTTCCTCAAAAAACTAAAAATGGAACTCCCATTTGACCCAGTGATCCCACTTCTAGGAATATATCCTAAGAAACTAGAAACACAAATCAGAAAGGATATATGCACTCCTATGTTCATAGCAGCATAATTCACCATAGCTAAGATTTGGAAACAGCCTAAATACCCATCAGCAGATGAGTGGATTAAAAAACTGGGGTACATCTATAGAATGGAATACTACGCTGTGGTAAAAAAGAAAGAGTTCTTACCATTTGCAACAACATGGATGGAGATGGAGAGCATTATGTTAAGTGAAATAAGCCAGGCAGAGAAAGATAAATATCACATGATCTCACTCATTTGTGGAATATAATAAACAACATAAACTGATGAACAAAAATAGATCCAAAGACAGAGAAACATCAATCAGAACGTCCAACCTCAGGGAGGCTGGGGGACAGTGGGGGTAAGGGGGAGATATAAACCATAGGACTTATATGCATGCATATGAGCCTAATAAATGGACACAGACAACAGGGGGGTGGGGGCATGAATGGGAGGTGGGGGTAATGGGGGAATAAGGACACATATGTAATACCTTAATCAATAAAGAAATTAAAAATTTTTTTCAAAAAAATAAAACATAATAAATGTAGAAGTTTGAAACTATACAGAGAGAGGAGTAAAAATATCAAGAAGTATGAAATAAACATAAAATGGAGAAATCCACAAATTTTAGAGTTGAATCTTTATAAACTTCAAAAAAAAAAGTTACTCATTTATGTACTTCCGTACTTGATTAGTAACACCTCACAACCAATCTGCCTAATTCTGTTGTTGACAGAATGGCCCCATACAGAGCATGCTCTGGAATTCTATTGCCTAAGAGGGGTCCCAATGAGTGGTCCTTTCCTGGATGTCTCAGCTGGGGTGGAGTGATTGTGGGTCTAGACGGCAGGTTGCACAGGAGCGAGCACCAGGGCTGTGCTCACAGCAGCATCAGCTTGATTCAAGCCACCTCGAATGCAGGAAAGCAGCCTGCTCACTACCCACTAGGTATATAATGCAAACCTGGAGACCATTCAGACAGGAGCGCTGTAGAGTCTGAAGATGAAAGATGATGACACACTTCAGGAGATGTATGAAAGAGGTACAGACATGGGAGCCCTTCAGTGAGAGAACGTGAAGGGTGCTCGGAGATCATGCAGATCTATGTGGTCCAAAACAGTCCCCAGCAGCCACATGTCACTATGGAACACTTGAAATGTGGCTAATGTGAAACAAGACCCACCATCAGTGTAAAACACACTGGAATTTGAAAACTTAGTATAAAAATGTTGAATAACTGCCCAGCTGCTGTGGTTCAGTGGTTTAGCATCAACCTATGAACCAGGAGGTCATGGTTCAATTCCTGGTCAGGGTACATGGCTGGGTTACTGGCTCGATCCCCAGTAGAGAGAGTGCAGGAGGCAGCCAATCAATGATTGTCTCCCATCATTGAAGTTACTATCTCTCTCCCTCTCCCTTCCCCTATGAAATCAATAAAAATATTTTTTAAATGTTAAATAACTCATTAATAATTTTCAAATTGAATACATGAGTTAAATAAAATATACTATTAAACATATAATTTCAAAGGGACACAAGGACACTTTGGAGGGTGACAGATATGTTCATTATCTCAATTGTGAGTATGGTTTCACAGGTGTATACATGTCAAACCTTAAACTGTACACCTTAAATATGTGCAGTTCATTATGTCAATCATACCTCAATAATGTTAAAAAATTCGTTAGTAGCTCCCCCATTGCTACCTGAGAGGGTAAATATGAACTAATTATACCTGTTTATTTTTTCCATGTGGCTATTAGAAAATTTAAAATTACGTATATGGCTTGCATTATATATATATTTTTTTAATTTTAGAGGATGTTTATTAAAGTTGGGGACAGTGAAACAATAAAGGGCTGGGGAAATGAGCCTAGGCTGCTCTGCTTTGGATCACTAAGAAGTCAGAGAAAAGGGGGCCTTGGGGACAGGGTCAGGGGGTTTGTAACTGCTCCTACCCATTGCTCCCTGGTTGCAAGCCTCATGGGGTCCCTTAGAGTTTAGGAGATGCATGCCTGTAGCAGAAGAAGGGGGTAGTGGAGGCGAGAGCATGCTCCTGGGAAGGAGAGCACACTGGCTTGTACTATATTTCTATTGGACAGGGCTGATCTAATGATTCTAGTCCAATATACAGATCATAAAACGGAGTCCCGGAGAGGGGAAGGAACTTATGTAATGAGGTGGAGAAAAATGTATTGTTAATGACAAGAATCTACAGGGCAAGAACTAACTATGTTGGTAAAAATACTTAGCTAAGTTCTTGAGAGTAGATTTCGGGGAGGGGTGAACATTTGCAGCAACCTCAGAAACCCTGGAGGGAAATGGTAAGGAGCAGAGGGAAAGAGGCACAGAGGAACTGAAGAGATGGAGGAAGTCTGTGAGCTGTGTGTGATATGACCCCTTACATACCCAGGACTCCACTCACCACAGACCTCCAGTAGACTCTACTCTCAGGGAACCGAGGCAGGCTCTAGGTGTCATGCTGTGGTTAATGTGATGAAAGCAAAGATCATGCCTAAAGCTGCAGGAACCCTAGATCACAGGAGGTCATGAGAATATAAGTCTTCCCAATTCCTCCACTCCAAGAAATTCACAAAAACCTTGGACAGGGCTCTTGACTTACATGAGTTAGGGCACAGAGGTGGAGAGGAGCTCAAAGCAACGTCATTTAGATCTCAAGGGGCATGTAGGACCCTGGTAACTCTGGCATACACTAATATGATCAGAATTTTAAAAGTTAAGAAGAATATGATCAGAGTTACTGTAGCTTTATTTCCCTCCTCCTACCCCTAATTCAGCAATTGAACAACAAAGAATTAAGGAAGCCTTTACTATGTGCAAGGTCAACCTCCACTCCCACAATACTATATGCTGTGAAGTATACAAAAAATCCCACAGAGAAATCATTTCAGCAAGAGATGGCACAGGCAAAGAACAAAAATAGGAACATAGTAGTTAAAGGTATAAGGGAGAGCTTGGGGCTACCTAGAATAGAGCTCAGCACCCTGGTAAGGCTCAAATCCAGCCTCAATAGACGATGGGCCTGACTAAAAAAAGTGCTGGATGTGTCCATAATCCCTGACCAAGAGGGAAAGGAGGGAAGGAAAGTGGGCAGCATCTAGAGGCCCAGGGTAGGCAGGAACTGGTCAATTATATGGGAAGGGGACCAGTAGGTTGCATTTCGAGGAAAAGAAATGTATAGGGTTTGGCTCTGAGTTCCTGATTGATCTGGCCATACTGTAGATTGAGAATCCTAGGGTTAGAGTGGGCATAGAGCAGCCCATATATGGTCCAGGGTGTCAACATGGTGGAGGCTACTTGGTGCATCCTTCCACGCTATCCCCTGTGGACTTGTGCCATAGGCTTTCCCATGCTCATGAGGAAGGCCTGATCATAATTTGCTGGTGATGGGTCCCTCACCTTCTAGTGGGGTGGCCAGCCATGGTTGAAGAGCAGCTGTGCTCTCCCCCTGGGTCCTGTTATCCCCCCTTCTCAACTCCATTCAATCATTCACAAAGGATCTATTGAGCACCTACTGGGTGTAAGGTCCTGTGGAAGTTACAGAAGTGGTCCCAGCCCTCAGGTAGCTGATGCTTGTGCATACATTGTTATGACATCAAGTAGTTAGTTTCTCAGGACAAATCCAGCTGAAAGACCATGGGAAGTTAGGGAGAAAGCATTTCCACTTGGGTGTATCAGGAAGACTTCATGGAGGAGAAGTTTGAAAAGGGGTAGGATTTGAATATTAATTCTTAACACTTTATATAGTGTTTACTATGTACCAGATACTCTCCTAGGTGCACTACAAATAGTAACTCATTTAGGGCTAACTACAATCTTGTGAAGTAAGACCCTTTATCACCCCCAAGTTAACAGATATGGAAATGGAGGCACAGAGAGGTTAACTGACTTGTCCAAGGCCACACAGATAGCAAGCAATGGAATCTAGAATCAATCCTAGACAGTCTATGCTCATAACCACTATACTATACTGCTTCTTGGATGGGCAAAAATGGTGGGGGGTGAGGGAGTCAGAGTGGTCCAAGGAATAGAATAAGCAGAGAGGATGCAAGAAAGCATGGCCCCCTTATGAAAATCAGAGACTAGTCTAGTATGGCTGGAGTGTTTGGTGCATGAAGTCCAAGATGGGGTACAGAAGAAAGGTGGTTTCAAACTAAGTTTTCAGGCACCTGGGGGCAATGCATCTCATGGCACTTGAGGAGTGCAGTAGCAGCACTCACCCCAGGCCTGACTCAAGAAGGGAGGTGTACCCCTCAGACCAAGCTGAGACAGGGCTTCCCATTTCCAGGAAAGCTTGTCCAGTCCTACTGTCATCCACTAAGCTCTAAAGCCAGTGTTCACTCAGGGACAAGAATGGAAAATCCATCATGTTCAAGGCAGGAAATTCCACAGTGAAGGCCCCTTGAGCTGCATCATTGCAACAAGAGCCATCACCCGTGTAAGGCAGGTTCTGTTCCTGTTTTGTTTGTTTTTGGACTGAATGTTGTTATTCCTTACTATGCCTGTGTTTATATTAGGGAACATTTGTCATAAAAAAAAAAAACACCAAAAAAAACAAAACAAAAAAAAAAACAAGTCCAGGCAGCACTCCCGCCAACAAGCTACCACGGATGGAGCCATTCACTTTGGCATTTCCAACCTCGATCCCACCTGATGGCTTTCTCAATTGAACAACATCAAAGATCTCCTTTGGCTTCCATCTCATCTTAGACAATCTGGTGCTGAGAGGAAGCCATTTGATTCTGGAAGAAAAGCAACTCCTAGTCTTGGCATTGTCGCCCATCTCCAGCCTGGGTGAGAAGTGAAACAATCCACAACAAATAAGAGCAGGACACCCAAGGCCTGGCCCCTCATGCTTCCACTCTGGGACAAACATCTGCAGTGCTGACAAGGCCAAGGCCATGGGGAGCAGCCCGTAGGCAGCAGTTCTTACTGAATCTGATTTCAGAACTGGAATGGGAAGCAGAGAGGTGACACCACCAGCCTCCAGTATGAGCACCCTTAGTTTGCAGATGAAATAACTGAGACTTGAAAGAAAGGGAAGAGGACCACAATGAGACCCAAAGAAGGGAGAGGGTAGGGGGAGTGGTGCCAAAAAATGTAGACTAAAAGAGAACAGAATAAGGCTTGGAGAAAAAGGCCTGCCCACATGGCTTCTGCAACTGTCTAGCCAAAGGCCCTTCTGTACCTTTCTTCTGCTGCCACCTCTGACCCCCACCTGCGTAGTTTATCTCTTGCCCTCCTTCACTTCTCATTGCTTACTGGTCCCTGATACCAGCTCTCAGACAGCTGATTGCATCCCACCTGGTAGGAATTGAATCTGCCCACCACATCCCAATCCTTCCTCTCATTCAAAGTCCAGCCCCAGTCCCACTTCCTCCACCCTGGTTCTCACTGTTGTTCTCCTTTTCTTCCACAACATAAAGTATAGGCTGCATAGTTTCACAGTGGGTTTCCTTCTCTCCTGCAGGAGATGATAGTCTCCATCAGCCAGGGCAGAGGCAAAATCCTCTTTTTTCTTATTCTCTTTCCCCTCTCTCCTCTTCCCAACAATGGGCCGATTATGCCCTGTGAGCCAGTAAGACATCCAATGAGCCTCCCCATTGACATGAGGGATACACTGACCACTGAGGCTAGTAGTGATTGAGACCAGGAGTTGGAGACTGTAAAATCAGGGAGTGGGCAGGTGACAAAAAAGAAGAGGGCACGAAGATGATAGGAAGTCTCTGATGAGGAAAGCAAGCCACTTCCCAAGAAAAGGCAGATAGTGATGACAAATTGCCAGTGGCTGAGAAGCTGAGGAGGGGAAAATAAAACAGTGGCCCAGTTAAAATCTACACAGCATTGGCACCCCAACCCCTGTCTCATGTACACCTGGAAATGCATGCCCTGCTCTGCCTGTGGCCTTGCACTCACATTCAGTTGTGGCTCTAGCAGTGGTGGGAGTGGGGAGGATGAGGGCATGAATGGTACACCAAGCCAATGACACTCTCCGCCTGGACTCTGTGGGACCCACACCAGGCGCTTGCACACCCAACTGTAAGGTCTCATGGATGAAGTTGCTGGACTGGGGGCTGGGTGGGGAATGGAGCCAAGTTGGCCTTTAACTCATCTCTGAATTCTTCCTCCTAACTCTCCCACCCTTAGCACAGTGCCCAGCATACAGTGCTTGCTCAGTAAGTCATTGCTAATTAATAAGAATGACAGCTGCCATTTGTGGAATCCCTGCTATGTGTCAGGCTCTGTGCTAGGCACCTTGTAAGGACTATCTCGTTTAATCTTGACAACCCTATGAAGAAAGTGTTGTTTCTTAGTCTCATTTTACAGAAAATGCCTACTCAGAGAGGTTAATCATGACCTGTCTCAGATCATAGAACAAGTATATGGATGGACTAGTACAGTAGTCCCCCTTGTCTGTGGTTTTGCTTTCCACAGTTTCAGTTACCCATGGTCAAACACAGTCTGAATATATTAAAGGGAAAATTCCAGAAAGAAACAATTCATAAATTCTAAATTTCATGCAGTTGTACCATGATGAAATCTTGCACTGTCCTGCTCCATCCCACCTGGGACATGAATCATCCCTTTGCCCAGCAGATCCATGTTGCAAGATACCCACCCATTAGTCACTTAGTAGTTGGCTCAGTTATTAGATGGGTTGCCACACAGAGACCACATTCACATAATTTTATTATAGTATATTTTTACAATTGTTCTATTTTATTGTTAATTATTATTGTTAATCTGTTACTTTTCCAATTTATAAATTAAACTTTATTATAGGTATGTATGTAGAAGAAAAAACATAGTACACATAGGGTTTGGTACTATCTGTGGTTTCAGGCATTCACTGGGGTCTTGGAACATGTCCCCTGTAGATAAGGGGGGACGACTGTACTCAAGTTCAAGTCAATCTGATGCTATAGTAAGACTCACAGCCCTATCTTATAGTGTTGAATGAATAAAAGAAACTGGAACCTATAACTATGACCTCATTAATCCCGTGCTCAAAGCAAAAGACATGAATTGATGAAATGTAAAGGTTTGAGATACAGCTTCCTTTCCAATGCACAAACGTATGCACATATGCACGCACACATACATCCAGGACTTTAGTGTAAACGTAAACCCCAGCAGGAAGGTGACTCTACAGAGCACAGGCTGCTAGAGGTTGGAGGAGGAAGGAGGGTCTATGTCAGGACTGCCTTCACACTAAAAATACAGAGCCAGAAGGACAGACATCAGCTGAGGGTCTCAGCAGGGAGCTGATAACGTTCTGGGGAGGGGGTTGTCTATTTGAGACTCTTGCAGTTGCCCACCTGCTCTTTCGGTTGCAGGAGGGGCATGGGGTGGTATCATTTCAGCAAAGCAGTTTCCCAAGCCCTGGCAGAGTGAGTGGGTATCTGAGGAGTGGGTGTCCTTGGTCAGAACTGCTTGTGCCAAACCCCAGCCAACAGTTGCCGAACACACAAAGTCAAAGAGAGGAGATTCACCTCCTAGGCACTGGCAAGCCAGGCCAATGCCCAAGGAATTGTGTATATAAGGACCTTCAGCCAGGCTGTAGGAACACCCTCACCCTCCTTCAGATCTTTGCTCATTAGTCATTTTCTCAGTGAGGTCTACTCCGTCCACCCTACTTAAAGTTGCACCCATCCCCAGCTCTCCCTATTTTTCCTTCAATGCTTTCTTTCTCTCCAGGAGCATTTTATCATCAAATGTCCTTTTTTATCTATTAATTTTCTTTATTGTCTGTCTCTATCACATTGTATGGACCATGAAAGCAGGCTCTTTTGCTCACTGCAGTAGTCCCAATTCCAAAAATAGTACCTTAAACATAGTTGGCACTCAAGAAGAATTTGTTGTGTGAATGAATTAACTGATTTCAATTCTTTTGAGCACTATACAGAATGTAATATTTACATTGTTATGCCCTCAGCCATTCCTGAGGGAGAGGTATGGCATTTGGGAACATAGCCATTAAACTGGCCAGTGTGAGAGCTTAACTTAGAACAAAGAAAAATTCTTATAACCATGACTTCCCTGCCAAGATCAGTTACTGCAAGCCCCACTTTTCAGGAAGGACCTCACTGACTCAGGTTCAAAGCTATTCAATCACATACAAAATCAATGAGAAAATTCAGCAATGCTCTGGGCAAACACAGGTCTCCTACAGCATTGTTTGTTTATCAGCACTATCAGCAGACAGGATCTAAACTGCAGTAGGAGTTGATGTAGCACTTCCTAAGCAACCGGAGGTCAACAACAGCCACAACAAAAACAGGGGAATTCCCTGGTTAGTGGCTAATATTAGCTTATTTCACACTGGCTGTGTTACCTTAAGCAGCTTACTTGGCCATTCTGAGCGTCAGTATTCTTGTTTGTTAAAATGGGAACGAAAATGGTGCCTACCTCATAGGGTTGCTGTGAGGCTTAAATGATTTAATAGATGTAAGGTGCTTGGAATAATGCATGGTACAGAACAAGCACTATATAAGTGTCACTTATTATTTGTATTGTTATTTTTAGATGGTAAGTGTCTCCATAGGAGAGGATCCATATCCCCCCTACCTTTATGCCCCGAACAAAATATGTAAGCACAACATGAGTTAACTATTACTACTGCTATCAGTTTAATGATGATGATGACGAGTAGGCGTATGTAATTACTTGAGTTATGTGTCTTCCACAGGAACTTCAAGCTCCATGAAGGCAAAGCAAGGACCAAGGCTGCCTAGAGCCCTAGAACATAGTGAGTGTTCAATATATACACAGTAGGTGCTCAATTGTATCTCACGTGTGACTTCCACCCAAGGCTTTAGTAACTCTCCTGCAACTTTAGGACTCAAATATTCCTAAACACGAGTTGGCAATGTCCCTCCCTCCTGTAGGGCAGATCAAGGATATAGAAACCTTAGTCCCTATTTCCTCCAGGGAAAATCACAGTCTAGTAAGTCCAGCCCTGAGAAATCACTTCCAAGCCATTCATAAGTAAATAAGTCATAGAAACAGGTAGGTGCACACTGTGATCATTGTTACCAAAGAAATAAATTGGGTGATGATAATGAGGATACGTGTAGGTGGATGGCTGGGAGACTTTATGACTTTATATGGGTAATCAGGTCTGTATGAGATGGCGGCATTTGGGCTGAGATCTGAAAGATGAAGAGGAAGCAGGCTGCAAGGTTTGGAAGAAGAACATTCTAGACCAGTGGTTCTCAACCTTTCTAATGCCGTGACCCTTTAATACAGTTCCTCATGTTGTGGTGACCCCCAACCATAAAATTATTTTCGTTGCTACTTCATAACTGTAATTTTGCTACTGTTATGAATCGTAATGTAAATATCTGTGTTTTCCGATGGTCTCAGGCGACCCTGTTAGCGGTTCTCAACCTGTGCGACCCACAGGTTGAGAACCGCTGCTGTAGAGCCTAAGACCATCGGAAAACACAGATGTTTACATTACGATTCATAACAGTAGCAAAATTACAGTTATGAAGTAGCAACGAAAATAATTTTATGGTTGGGGGTCACCACAACATAAGGAACTGTATTAAAGGGTCACGGCATTAGAAAGGTTGAGAACCACTGTTCTAGACAGGAACAACAAGTTCAGGGCATCAAAGGGCTTGGGGTCTCTTGGAATACAGTGGAAGCCAGTGTGCCTGAGTTATTAGGCAGAGAGGTGAGGTCAGAGCGGTAGGCAGGCCCTGTAAGCCACAGTAAGGTAGGTCATTAAAGAGCAATCTCAGATGACCAAGATCTTTCCCTAAAACAACCTGTCTAAACATATTGCTCAATTACTTACATGCTATGGAAATGAAGGGAAGATGTGGCATCCAGTCATGCATGCTCCCATCATGGTTATGGACAGTTCAGAACAGCAAAGCCTCTCTATTTTCAACCTCACCAATTCAAACTTTGAATTTTTCTACATGGAGGCTGGGCTGAGTTGGTGGTATTTCCCTCCCAAATGAACCAGAAATCATCTGTTTAAAAGAACAGACTCTCCAGCAAGTTAGAAATCAACCATGGCTGTGCAGCCCAATGGGCAGGATTATCTTGCCATTAGAGCAGGTTCCTGAAGAATCCAATTTGACAGCACTTTGTTAGCCTTGTTCATGTTGATATGTAGTGGAAAAAGATTAAAAAAGAAAAAAAGAATCAGGGCTTTTTTTGGGGGAGGGAGGGGAGAAGAGAACAATCAATATGTGGATTTTTGAAAATTGAATCAAAAGCCTGGTCTCTGCCCAATTCATTTGAATTTCCTGAGCATCTATTGATACATCTGCGATGAAATATTTGTGTTCATGTCCTGAGACAAGTTTCCTACTTTCCCACCCCCACTGCCACCCCCAAGAATCTTATTCAGAATCAGGTTCCAGGTCTTGACTCCTTGAACCCGCCTGACAGACAGTCCCAGTCATGTGTGTTTCCTAACTATTTCTCAGAGCTGTTGTTCTGACCTTGAAGACTTTCCTTCTTCAGCAAGACTCAGCCCAGAAGAGAGTGTGTGGCAAAGATTGGCTATACAGAAATCCATTTGTTCCCCTACGTTTCCCAGCCTCTCTTGCGGTTAAGTTTGGGCCATGTGATAAATTCTGAACAAAGGTGAGTTGTCAGAAGTAATGTGCACCATTATTGAGCTGAAGCAGTTAAGAGCTGGTGAATTGTATGCCCTCCCCTGTCCAGCCCCCCAAATTCATCTGTTGAGACCCTAACTTTCAGTGTGGCTACATTTGGATTAAGGAAGTAGTTAAGGTTAAATGAGGTCATGAGAATAGGACCCTCATCTGATAGGATTGGTGACCTTATAAGAGGAGACATTAGAGAGCTCGCTCTGCCTTTTGAGGACTCAGTGAGAAGACGACTGTCTGAAAGCCAGGAAGAGAGCTTTCACTAAGAACTGAATTGGCTGGCACCTTGATCTTGGCCTTCCCTACCTCCAGAACTGTGAGATAAAAAAATGCAATTCTGTTGTCTAAGCCACCATGGCTGTGATATTTTGTCATGGCAGCTCCAGCTGATTAAGACAAAGCTTCCCCATTTCTCTCTTCCTTGCTGTGGAGATCTTGGCGACCACACATTCCCATAGCCCAGATATCTGATGTCCACTTTGCATTAGACTTTGTGTGAAAGGCAGTAAGCCTTTCTGGTGTTCAACAACTGAGATTTCTGGCTTTCTGTGTTATTGCAGCATAACCTAGTCGATCCTGACCAATGCACAGTAGCAGAGAAAGAACATGTATACCATGTTTGTCCAAACAAGAGCAAAAGTAGATGGGCACCACCAGCTGTTCTCTCTCTGGTCCTGCGAGATTGAGTGTGGACCCAGGGAGCTCTGTGTATTCAGACAGAAGTGCTTCCTGGGTCCTGGGATTCAGCCAACAATGAAGATATAAACTGCTCAAGGAATCCATTCAAGTTTCAAGTAAGAAAACAAGAGCTCGTGCTGCTCAAAAGTTGGGAAGCTTTGGGAGGTAAGGCATTGTCTCCGCAAAGCTCCCATTGAAATGCAGACTAATTTCCTGGAAGGGGTCACACTCATTTATCCACTGGACAACCAGGAAGCACATTCTTAAGGACTAATTCTCAGGGTAGGGTGGGGAGTTAGACCCAAGGCTTCTGGGCGCCACCCCGAGTCACATATTGGAGGCAGACCACACAGCTTGGTCCAGGATTAGCCCTCCCCTGCTGTGAGGAGGTTTGAATTTCATGGAGGACTGGAGGGCCATCTCACCACTTCAGTTTCCCTGTGACTTCTCACTGGTATGCCCTTCTGGGGCCAGGCAACTCACATGACCTTCTGTTTGGACCATCCATGAGGGAGGATGGAAGTGAACTTTGGGGCCTTCGTGGTTGTGTGTGTGTGTGTGTGTGTGTGTGTGTGTGTGTGTGTATGTGTGTGTGTGTGTGTGTGTGTTTAATGCTTGGCAAGACTTACCTACAAGAATATTCTTCTATCTGACCTTCCAAATTCTTCTCCTCTTTCAAAGTCAAGATCAAGTCTAATCTCCCCCTCCCCCCCGCCGAGAAACCTTCCTGACACCCCCTTCTCTTTGTAATGCCTGCTGATCTCCTAATAACAGTAGCCATAACCAATATTGATTGTATACCTCTACCTAGGAAGTCCTCTGCTAGCTCACATTTCTTATATTCTATCTCATCTGATCCACTCAGATCCCGAAGGAGGTGTTATCATATCTACTTAATATCTGAAGAAACTGAGGTTCAGAGACGGGATGTGGCTTATCCAAGGCCACACAGCCTACTATATAATTCAGTCGCTGAGTAACTTGGAGCAAATCTCCTAACTTTTCTGTGATTGATCTGTAACAAACCAAAGAATGTTTTTTTCTACCTGAAAGCAGGTATTAAATGTAAATGGAAAGACTTTTTTAACTTCCTGAAAGCAGAGGGCGATTTGTATGCTTTCCTAAGGTCCCTTCCTGTTTTGTGTTTCCATGATTTTAAAACAAAACAAAACTCCAACAAAAACTATCCTTGGAACTGAAGAGAGGAAACAAGTGCCAGAGAGGCATGTTTCTGTACCACTCCCCCAATGAACCACACAAAACTAAGGTTATTCTGCCCCCTGGTGTCCTCTTCTATCACTGCAGTCACTGTTAGTGGCCGTTCTAGGTTTCAGGAAATTTAGAATAACTTATGTTCACTCATTCGTTCATGCCTCATACAATATCCTATTGTGGGCCAGGTGCTGTGCTGTACACTGTGGGTACTAATATGTATAACAGTAGAGCCCTTCCTTGAAGGGGGCTGCAGTTTAGTGGGGCACATACACACACATCATTTTGATACAGTTAAATGTGCTCTTTTAAAGATCATTATGTGATGCAAGGAGGGCGAGCTTGGCTTGAGGGAAATGGAGACATGTTAGGAAGAGCTTGGACAGAAGAGCTGGTGGTTGTTTGATGACTGACTGATTTCTTTAGGGAAAAAAGCCTTCATGATAGAGGTGTGTGTGTGTGTGTGAAGGCATGGGTATACATGTAAGGGACCCATCTCCCACTGTCCTACCACAGTCATAGTGGCTTAAACAACCCACACTATGCTGGGGCCATAGGGTGGGTTTGGTAGGACAGTGGGAAATGAAGTTGAAAGCTGGCTGGTGGTCAGGGCATGGAGGGACTTGTGTGCCACGTGGAGGGCTTGGACCTGATCCCTGGGTGGTAGGCAATCCTTGAAGGGCTTTGAGGAGGTTAGTGACACGGTTAAACATGAATTTCTGTGATTTCATTCTGGTTGTTTTGTAGAGAATAGTTTTGTTGTAGAAGTGTAAGACTGGGGAGACTCTTGGGAGGGTTGCCAGATTTAGAAACAAAACAGGATGCCTATGAAATAGGCATTTCAAATAGAGAAAAAACTTTTAGAATAAGTGTATCCCAAATATTGTATAGGATGTACTAAAAATATTTTTTGTGTATCTAAAATTGAAATTTAGCCTGGCCAGAGTGGCTCAGTGGTTGAGCATCGACTTATGAACCAGAAGGTAATGGTTTGATTCCTGGTCAGAACACATGCCTGGGTTGTGGGTTCTATCCCCAGTGGGGGACATGCATGAGGCAGCCGATCAATGATTCTCTTAACATTGATGTTTCTATCTCTCTCTCCCTTCCTCTCTGAAATTGAAATTTAATTAGGCACCCAGCATCTGGCAATAGAGTCATCAAGGAAAGAGATGATGGAGGCTTGGACTAGGGTGAAGGTAGAAGTGGCTTTGATAGAAGTTGAAAAACTCAAAAGGTATGCAGGAGATAGAAATGGAAGAACTTGGGGTGATGTGGATGAGGGAAGGTGAGAGAGAGGTGTCAAACATAATGCCCAATCTCTAATTTGGGCTGCTTGCTCTGTGTTGGGTCCTCCAATTGCACCCAAGCCTAACCACCCACACACTGAGGTAAAGAGCGCTTCCTAAAACAGAAAACCCCTGAACCCAGGAGCAAAGATATCATCCAGATTTCCCTCTGCCTCCTGTCTGATTCCTCTCCTCACCTGCTTGGTATTGCATTTTGGTCTCACCTCTTGTTTGGTCCAGCTAATCAGCCAGGGTCTTGTGCCTGGAATTAAACTAGGGCTCCTTCAGTCCGCTGTTCTTGCCTCTCTGCACTACTCTTTGCAACAGCTAGCATGAGGCGCCCAGCCCATGCCTCCACGACTGACTAGGACAGTTCCTTCGTACCATGGAGGAAAATCCCCAAAATGGAAAAGCCACAGGTTTCCCTAGGGGCTTTCTCACCCCCAGAAAGCTGGGACTGGAATGGTGGCCTGGCTTCTTGGAGTGTCTTGTGACTCAAAAGTGCTCCCCCGCCCAATGGTCACATATATATACTGCAGGCTGAGGTGAAATGGGAGATGGTTTGTAGACCATTGGGAAAGCTTTACTTTCCTGATCTCTCCCCTGGCAGGGCACAGGGATCCTCCCCATGCTGGTGACCATCCATCAGGAGTGGTAATGGCAGTCCTCAGCTCTTAGGGATCTGAACAACACATCTATTCAGGCCTCTCTACCAGGGCCTGCTGGTAGAGAGGTGGCCCAAGATGACATCAGAAGAATCGAACAACTAGGCCCTCAGGTCTCCGTTCTTGGCAGGACTCAGGAAAAAGCTCCAGGTGTAACAGGTTAGGAACTCCAAAATCCCCAGCCTTTGGTATTTGGTAGATACCACCCTACAGATAAAGGTAGTTGTGTTTGAGTAACCCCTCACTCACCTGATTGTGGACATCCCCACCCAGAAAATTGGAGGTGGGTCTCACAATTGGGTTCCCCACAGTGGGCATGTTGCCAGCCAGACAGTGGGCCTGGCCACCATAGAGGATAGCTGCCATATCTCCAGCAGGCCACCACCCTTTCTGGGATTACAGCCAGTTAGAAAGAACCTATCAAATGCCCACACTCTCTCCCCTTAACATCAGAGCCTGTGAATGTGTGACCAGAACCAAGGTTTTATGCCCCAAGTAGGGGAGCAGGGAGACATCAGGGCCTCAGATGACCTTGTGGGCTGGAGTGAAAGGCTGGTTTGGAGTAACTGAAAAAGTCTTCTAAGGATCCTGGCTCAGGAAACACAGCCCCATGGCTGTAGGCACTTGCTGTGGGGGCTTGGGGACACCCCAGGCTGTGGTGGGAAGGCTGAATGATCACTGTGATCACGGACTCACTGCTGGCGTCTCCAGCACCATCTGGGTGGAGATGATGAGCCATTTCCTAGATATGTCATGTGCTCTGCTTTCTAGCAGGCTTTGGCCATCAGCCTTTGCCATGGCCCCTGGGGGTCCTGGCCTCCAATTTCCTGGGTCCGGGACTTTGAAGAAATATACAACTTATCATGTGCCTCATCTATAAAATGGGAAGAATAATAATACTCTCCTCATAGGGTGGTCACTCAGGCTACCAGAGTTAATACGTGTAAAGTGCTTTGTTGTTGTTGTTATAATAAATACTTCTCAGAGTCTGAGATTGAGCCTCTGCAAGGATCTAGACACCAGATTGGGTCTGAAGTGCCTCAAACTCTCTCCCTTTCCCTCAGGGTCTCCAGTTGTCTACTTGTCATACAGTCCTGGGGACAAGTGAAGGAAGTCTGTCCATTTTCTTCCATCATCTCATTTGTCCCAGAGAGCTTTGGCTGTTGTAACTAAGTACCATAGACAGGGTAGCTTAAACAACAGAAATGGATTCTCTCACAGTTCTTTTTCTAAAATTTTTTATTTATTGATTTGAGAGAGAGAAACATCAATTTGTTGTTCCACTTATTTATGTATTAATTGGTTTATTTTTATTTTATTGATTCCAGAGAGGGAAGAAGGAGAGAGATAGATAGATAGATAGATAGATAGATAGATAGATAGATAGATAAATTGGTTGCCTCCCGCACTCATCCTGATTGGGGATCGAACCCGAAACCTAGGTATGTGCCCTGACCTGGAATTGAACCCACAATCTTCTAGTGCAGGGGTCAACGCTCCAGCCAACTGAGCCACACCAGTCAGGGCCATTGGTTGATTCTTGTTTGTGCCCTGACTGGGAATTGAACCCTCAACCTTGGCGTATCAGAATGATGCTCTAACCAACTGAGTTACCCATCCAGGGTGATTCTCTCTCAGTTCTGAAGGCTAGAACTTCAAGATCAAAGTGTTGGCAGGGTCCTGTCCAGGTGGCTCAGTTGGTTGGAGCATTGTCTGGTACACCAAAGGGTTATAGGTTTGATTCCAGGTCAGGACACATATCTAGGTAGCAGGTTTGATCCCCAGTCAGGGCACATATGGGAGGCAACTGATAGATGTTTCTCTCTTACATCGATGTTTCTCTGTCTCTCTCCCTTCCTCTCTCTCTAAAAATCAATAAACATATCCTTGGGTGAGAATTAAAAAAAAAAAAAAGATTTTGGCAGGGCTGGTTCTTTCCAAGGGCTGGGAAGCAGACTCCGTTCTAGGCCTCTCCTATTGCTTCTGGTGGTTTGCTGGACAGCTTTGGTGTTTGTTCCTTGCTTATAGATGCATCAATCCCAATCTCTATTTTCATCGTTATTCTGTTGTTGTTAATCTTCACCCAAGGATATTTTCCCCCATTTATTTTTAGAGAGAGTGGAAGGGAGGGGGAGAGATAGAAACATTGATGTAAGAGAGACATATCGACTAGTTGCCTCCAGCATGCGCCCCTACCGGGGCCAGGAATCCAGCCTGCAACTGAAATACCTGCTCTTGACCAGAATTAAACCCAGGATCCTTCAGTCCCAGGGCCGGTGCTCTATCCACTGAGCCAAACCACTTAGGGCTCTACCTTCATCTTCACATGGCCTTCTCCCTATCTGTGTGTCTGTGTCCAAACTTCCCCTTTTTATTTATTTACTTATTTTTAAAAAATATATATTTCTTTATTGATTTCAGAGAGGAAGGAAGAGGGAGAGATAGAAACATCAATGATGACAGAGAATCATTGATTCGCTGCCTCCTGCACGCCCCCTACTGGGGATCGAGCCCACAACCCGGGCATGCGCCCTTGGCCGGAATCGAACCTGGGACTCTTCAGTCCACAGGCCGACGCTCTATCCACTGAGGCAAACCGGCTAGGGCTAAACTTCCCCTTTTTATAAGGACACCAGTCATATGGGATTAGTGCCCACCCTACTCCAATATGACCTCATCTTACTTGACTAATTACATGTGCAATGACTCTATTTCTAAATGTCACATTCATAGGTACTGAAGTTTAGGACACTAACATGTGAAATTTAGTGGGGGGAGAAGTACGAGGGGGCACAATTCAATCCATAACAAGCCTTTTGGGTTCCTTTCTTTCAAACTCCTCTCCAATCCTCTGTCCAGGGATCATTCTGTTTCCTCCCATTCACATCTGCACCTCCCCCTCCTCCAGCTGTTTCATCACCTCCATCCCTCCTTTCAGTTCACCTCTCTCCAGAGAAGATCTAACTCATCAGCTTTCAGCAGAAAAATTACCTCCCCACCCTCGCTGAAAGTTTCTAAGTAACGTGGAACATTGAGGACAGTGAAGGAAGCAAGAGAGGAAAATGTTATTTAGTTCCTTCTGGTTTTCAGTGGAAGATAGGGCTGAAACTTCCATGGTCTTTAGACAATTTCAATCTAGTCCTGAAAAAAATGTTTTGTGGCTGTTCTTGTTGACTTTTTAGGCTACAAGTAGATTTTAAGGAGAATAGTCAGTCAAATTCCTCAAAATAGAGGGAAATCACGAAACCAGAAAAGGAAGGGCAACTTTAAATACCAGTCTCACAACTGGGAACGTTGTTCTCCTCTGCCATCTGCTGGTCACAGCTACAAATGGCAAATGATCCCTGCTTTTCAGAGTCAGGGCCACTGTTCTGTGCCTTGTGAATGGAGGTGGCTCAGAATGCCAGGCCCTATGGAGTCCCGAGGCCCATGGTCAAGATGGGACCTTGACCAGCCAGGGAACCTGAGGACCTTGACCTGCCAGAAGCTAGATGAGAGAAGCCTGTAGATGCAAAGAACAGAGCAGGCCTGAGATGCGAGGGAGTGGGGTGGAGTAGGCCCCACTCTGTGCCCTTAAGGCCTTCTCAGCGGCATACATGCCTGAGCAAGACACTGTGTCCATTCATTACAACACAGAGATGTTTCTTTCTTTTATGAAATAATATTTTCTTTAATTATTTTTCCGATATAAAAATTAGCGCATGCTCATCTATATAATAAAAGCCTAGTGACCGTTATGGCGGAACGACTGGAATGACCCGTTGCTATGATGTGCCGGCTGCCACCAGTGCTGCTGCCGAGCCCAAGGGCCCCAGGGCCAGTTGCACCGCTGCTGCCAGGGAGCCAGTAAAGAAGAATCCGAAGGTAACCAGCGTGAGAGTGCAGCTTGAGATGAAGGCTCTGTGGAACGAATTCAATCAGCTGGGAACTGAGATGATTGTCACCAAGGCTGGCAGGTCAGGGTGCCCCTCTCCCCACAGAGACTCTCCCCATGTGGTGCCAGTGTCGGGCAGTGGGCTTTGGCCCGATCTACATGAGAGAGACTGAGAAGCAGGGTGGGAGGTGCAGCCTGGCCACCTGCAGGTCCCTCTCGGCGCAGGGCCAGCTCCTTTGCTCTCCAAGTCCCAGCTCTAGTGACAGCTGCCTCGTGCGCCGGGCTGGAGGTTACTGCTCAGAAGGCCAGGAAGGCGGTGGAGAGAAATCCTGTGTACCTGCTGCCCAACCAGCAGCCCAGGACCCGGCACCATCAGAAACAGACCAGCTCAGAGCACACCGAACTTGGGGGGAAGGCAGCCGCCTGTGAGGGGCCTTGCCACCAGCTGGCTCCCAGTGGACCCCACCTCAAAGGAAACTGGGTCTTTGGTTCCTCAGTTCAGTCTATCCCGGCTAAAGAGGAGCAGCTGGGCACATTTTAGGGGAGAATTAAGACTCTAAAACAGTGTGTTCTGTTCCATGGAGATTGCTACCCAGATGTCTTAGGCCTAAATTCCGGGTGGTTGTGGGGCCTGGCTCTGCCACTGGGGCCCGTGTCTTCCAAATGCCTGTATTTGTTGTAGGGGCCCAAAGTGAAGAAGGGGAACACGTTTTTCGATGCAATGGATTTGCCCAACAGACAAAGGCGAGTGCCGGGCTGTGTCTAATGTACTCACAGAAACACCAGCTCTGAGTCTGCCTGGCCAAAGGGAGCTCAGGGCCTGTTTGCAGAGCCTTCTGGTGGTTTCTGTTTCCTTGCTGAGGCCGTCCTCCCTGGGAAGCCTGGAGCCCATGCTCAGCTCCAGCTCAATGGGTCTTCTCCAGGCCCCTCCCCACAGCTGGCCCTGCCCCTGGCCGGCCCCCCCACAACCAGGATTGGGGGCAGGGCGGGCCGGCCAACCTCCTGCGCCCCCTCCCCCTGGCCAGCCCGGACCCCACCTGTGCATGAATTCGTGCACCAGGCCTCTAGTTGTAAAATATTTTAAAAACCACACAAATATAAAAGTTAAAAAAATAATTTAGGTTGGCAGCAGAAGGTGGCTTGGGGGCTTTACCATAATCTCCACCAGCACCCCCAAAGTCACTTGAAATACACATGCAATTTAAGAATAAATTCTGCTTGCTATGTGAAGGCAACTTGCAATTTCAAGACAGAGCCCCAAGCCTCCCTTTGAATGACATTCTGGAGCCATCACAATGCTACTAGCTAGAGGGGACTATTCTTTACAGAATGGAGCATCAACTTTCACCATTTTTGTGTCTATATATTGTAACTTTAAAAATATTTTTAATTGAGATATAATTGACATATAATTCATTTATAATTGACAAATTAGTTTTAGGTGTATAATATACTGATCAATATTTGTATATAGTTTGAAATGATCACCACAAAAAGTCTCGTTAACATCCATCACCACACATACACATGATCCATAAAAATCTACAATGTGTTTTCCCACCTTTCATTTCTGAAGGCTATGCAGATTGTTTCCGGCTTTTAAAAAGTATATTTTTATTGATTTCAGAGAGGAAGGGAGAAGGAGACAGATAAAAACATCAATGATGAGAATCATTGACCAGCTGCTTCCTGCATGCCCCCCAATGGGGATTGAGTCTGCAACCTGGGGATGTGCCCCCACATATGGGACTCAAACCATGACCTCTTGGTTCATAGGTCGATGCTCAACCAATAAACCACGCTGGCTGGGCCTCCAGTTTTTTGCTCGAATGAATAATGCTGGGATTAACCTCTATGGATTTATGCCTTTGTGCTCCTCTAGGGTAATTTCTTAGAAGTGAATTACTACTATGAATGTTTCCAGGCTCTTGTTACATACTGCTATATTGCTTCTTGGAAGGTAACACTTGTTTACTGTTTGACAAGCAGCAGACATGCACGTTTTTGCTTGCCTTCGCTGACACTAGAGTTGTAGATGACACAGGTTTTTTTAGTCCCACGCATTAGGCTATGTGCTGGGGTACCATAATAAGGAAATGGAAAAAAAGAAAAAAGAAAAAGGAAAGAAAGTGGTCTATGATTCCGTTGAATTTCTGACATGGTGGGAGAGAGTGACCTTGATCAAATAATGAATGTATAATTACAAACTTTGATGCATGCTCTGGAGGAGGTGTGAGGAGAATGTAGCAAGAGGGAGAAGAGAGTGGTTAGGGACACACGTCCCTCATGGTTTAAGCCAAGAGAAAGGGGGAGGCAGGATGTGGGAAGAAGATGGAGTAGTGACACTCAGAACTGCTTGGCCTTGTGGGTCCTATAAGAATTTCGGGAAGTCCAGCTGGTGTGGCTCAGTGATTGAGCATGGACCAATGAACTAGGAGGTCACTAGTTCAATTTCCAGTCAGGGCACATGCCCGGGTTGCAGACTCAATCCCCAGTAGGGGGGACATGGAAGGCAGCTGATCAATGTCTCTCTCTCTCATAAATGTTTCTTTAAAAAAATTAATTTCAAAGAGGAAGAGAGAGGGAGAAAGAAAGAGAGATATCAACGATGAGAAAATCATTGATTGGCTGCCTCTTGCATGCCCCACAATGGGGATCAAGCCCGCAATCTAGGCATATGCCCTTGACTGGAATCGAACCCAGGACCCTTCAGTCCGAAAGCTGACACTATCCACTGAGTCAAACTGGCTAGGGCTCTCTCATCAATATTTCTCTCTCTTTCCGTCTTCCTTCCTCTCTGAAATAAATAAAAATATATATTAAAAATGAATTGCAGGAAGCTACTGAATGTTTTTATTTGCCTTTTGAGAATCATTTTTTAAAAATTAAAAAATTGTAATTGTAAAAAATTTTAATTGTGGTCTAAAAAAATAACAAAATTTACTACTGTAACCATTTAAAAGTGTATGGCCCAGTAGTGTGACATATATTCATATTATTGTGCAACCTTTCCCCAAAACGTTTCATCTTGCAAAACTGAAACTACCCATTAAATGACAACTTCCCATTTCCCCCTCCTCCCAGCCCATGGCTACCACCAATCTACTTTCTGTGTCTATGAATTCCACCAGTTTTTGGGTACTTCATCTAAGTGGAATCATACAGTATTAGTCTTTTGAAAACTGGTTGACTTATTTCAATTAGCATGTCCTCACGGTTCATTCATATTGCAGCATGTGGCAGAATTTCCTTCATTTTTAAGGCTAAATCTGAATAATATTCTATAGTATTCATATTGTCACATTTTGTTTCTCTATTCATCCATTGATGGGCATCTGGGTTGCTTCCAGGTTTTGGCTATTATAATATTCTTATGAATATGGGTGTTCAAATATCTGTTCAAGTCCTTGTTTTCAATTCTTTTGGGTATATTCCCAGAAGTTGGATTGCTGATCATATGGTAGTTCTATTTTTAATTTTTTGAGGAACCTTGAGAATCACTTTTAAAAAGCAAATTCAGCAAGGCTGATTTTGTTGCCTACAAGACAATAGAAAATAGTGTTGGCTGCTAAAAGCTATTCTCTTCTTGGACTACATTAATATACCTTACTAAGTACTATGAATGCAGTACTCTAAAGTTAAAGGAGCTCAGTGTGAATAATTAAATATATACACATTTCAGGAACACCAACTGTATATGACTTGTGTCTTTAAGTGCTTTGAGGGACAATCTTTATTTTTAACCAAATATTGTTGAGCACTTGCTCTGTGCAAGGCATCACGTGGAAACCCAAAATATACCCAGCTTGGTTTCTATTTTCACAAAGCCTCTAATCCCAGAGTGGGCAGCAATACCCTTTGGTGTGTGGTGTGTTAAAATTGTGGTGCAAAGGGAAGGTTCTGGCTGTTCAGGGGAGAGAGGAGTCCTGGGGAAAGATTTCCTGGAGAAGGTAACATTTGGGTGTGATAGGGTTTGGGCAGGTGGTGTGATAGTGTTTACAGGGTTTCAGGTGGCTGGCACACACTGAGCCAAAGCAGAAAGTGTCTGTGAGTTTAGGGAAGGTGAGGGCATGAGAAGTCGAGTGGGAGATTCAGAGAGTTGAGTCGAAGAGGTCAAGGAGAGCTTTAATACCAGGATGAAGAATTCAAACTTCTGTGGTAAGTGGGGTTAAGGGGCTTGGAGGTGTGTTTTTTTTTTAAAGACATATTTTTATTGATTTCAGAGAGGAATGGAGAGGAGAGAGAGAGAGAGAGAGAGAGAGAGAGAGAGAGAGAGAGAGATCAATGATGAGAGAGAATCATTGATTGGCTGCCTCCTGCATACCCTCTACTGGGGATTGAGCCCGCAACCCAGATATGTGTCTTTGACTGGAATCGAACCTGCAGCCCTTCAGTCCACAGGCCAACGTTCTATCCACTGAGCCAAACCAGCTAGGGCCTCGGAGGCGTTTTGATTAGGGGAGTGATGTTAAAGCAGTGCATTGGGAAGGTTAGTCTGGCAGTGATGTGTGTGGGATAGACTAAAAGGGAGAGTTATTGGCAGCTGAGAAATTGGTGAGAAAAGGTTAAAAGGGATAACCCAGTATGCTGTGAAGTAAGTTAGAGAATGACAAATGCCATATGATTTCACTTACATGTGGAATCTAAAGAACCAAGTGAACTACCAAAATAGAAACAGACCCATATATACAGAGACCAGACTGATGGTTACCAGAGGGTAGGGGGGTTAGGGAGCTGGGTGAAACAGGTGAAGGGATTGAGAAGTACAGATTGGTAGTTACAAAATAGTCACGGGGATGTAAAGTACAGCATAGGTAGTCAATAATCTTGCAATAACTATGTACGGGGCCATAGTACTTGAAGTATCGGGGGACCACTTTGTAAAGTATGACTGTCTAACCACTATGTAGTACACCTGAAACTAATCATACCTAATAAAATGGTAACATGCAAATTACCATCACTCTGCTACGCCCACGATTGGGCCGTTGGGAGGCTGGGGGCGGGACTCGGGGTGGCCGATTGGGCTGACTCACGAGTCCCCGCCCCCCGTTCCTCCTGCGGGCCCCAACGGCCGGCGCTGCGGAAGGACCCATGGGGCCAGTGGAAGGTGCTGGTGGCGGAACTTGGGGTGGCTGCGTGGCTGCCCGCACCAGTTTTCCGCCAGCACCAGTTTTCCTCTGGCCACCCGCCGATTGGAGTGCCTCCCGCCAGCGCGATCGGCCACCCAGAGTTCCTCCACCGCCACGCTGGAGGAACTCAGGGTGGCCGATCGCGCTGGAGGCCAGAGGAAACGGCGCTCCAATCAGTGGGTGGCCAGAGGAAAACTGGTGCTGGCGGAAAACTGGTGCCAGCAGCCAGGTGAAGGAAGGTCTTTTGCACGAAACTTCGTGCAACGGGTTTCTAGTACAGAGTAACATTAAATGTAAACTGTAGTTGAAAAATTTTTAAAGGAAGGGGACTACACTAGGCCTGAGGTAATTAGGGTTTGAATTTGGTGGTAGACTGTGGGAAGTGAGCAGTGGAAAGGAAGGGCCAGATAAAGTATCCTGACCTTGGCCCCTTTTCTGTGGATGCCCCATCATACCTTTTCTCCCCTCCCCTTCCTCTTCCTTCCTTCTTTAAAAAAAATATCATATGTCTTATTTTATGACCAGTATTATTCACTTAGGTTTCCTTCAGAACCTTGCATAGTAGCCTACACTTAGCAGGTGCTTTATAACTATTTGTTGAATTGCAATTGGTGACTGATTAGAAGTGGGGCAGGGGCCAAAAATAACCAAGGGTTCAAGCCTGGGTGATAGGAGAAAAGAGGATGCCAGGAGAAGCTGATCAGGTTCAAAGTCAGGTTGAATTTGAGCTCCTGGAAGGTTATCCAGCTGACTTGAAATCTTGGGATATAGCTAGAAGAGAGAGGACTTTTAAAAATATTTATTTTTAAAAATTGATTTCAGAGAGGAAGAGAGAGATACAAACATCAATGATGAGAGAGAATCATTGATTGGCTGCTCCCTGCATACCCCACACTGGGGATGGAACCTGCAACCCTGGCATATATGCCCTGAGCGGGAATCGAACTGGGACCTTCTGGTTTATAGATTGATGCTCAACCACTGAGCCACACTGGCCGGCCAGGAGAGAGAGGAATTTTTTAAAAATATATTTTATTGATTTTTTACAAAGAGGAAGGGAGAGAGATAGTTAGAAACATCAATGAGAGAGAAACATCAATCAGCTGCCTCCTGCACACCCCCTACTGGGGATGTGCCCGCAACCAAGGTACATGCCCTTCACCGGAATCGAACCTGGGACCCTTCAGTCCGAAGGCCGACGCTCTATCCACTGAGCCAAACCAGTTTCGGCAAGAGAGAGGAATTTTAAGGTGCATCCCCACCTTCACCTCCACTCAAGCTTGGGAGATAGTGGCTGTGTTTAAGGGTCAAATTTTGGTCTGGGGTCATATTCTGGTCTGCCACTAGCTGAGTACCAAGTTAGTCTCTCTGAGACTCACCTATGAAAGTGGGATACAGTAGTACTCTATAAGGTGGTTGTCAAGGCCAAAGGTGAGGTAAAATGTATTAACATACCACCTGGGATAAGTGATAGCTCTAGTTATTAGTTATTATTACTATTATTAAGGTTAGGGGAAGGAGCATAAATCATGTCACTCCTGAGTAAGGCCATCCATGGCTTCCTGTTGCACGTTGAATGAAAGGCAGCCTCCTGCCCTGGGCCCCACAGGCCTGAGTTATCAAGCCCCTGCCCACCTCTCATCCAACACCCCCTCACCCACACCGTGTTCTGCCTGGTTGTCCCCTAAAAATGGCAAGATGCTTTGCTGCCTCAGGACCTTTGCATTCGCTCTTTGCTTTGCTTGAAAGGTTCTTTGCAAGATCTTGTATGGCTGGCTTTACTGGGGGGTGGGGGAGCGGGGGTATGTATATACTGTGCAATCATTCACATGAAACATAAGTGATCTTAAGTCTCTCATTGTCCCCTCTGAGCCTGACTTTGCCCATCAGAACAATGAGACTGGATTAGATCATCACTAAGGTTTTCTCTGTAACACTTTGTGAACTTAAGGAGGTAGAGTGTGGCTTTAGATTATTAGACTACACCAAGAATCAGGTCTTTAATTTGCCCTGCAGTCAGAAAGGCCCGAACGGTTCTCCTGGAACAGCAGCCGGGGATGCAGTTTCTAAGATCTGGAAAGGTGGTCACTGAGGCTGCTCCGCCACATTGCCTGCTGCTGTGTAAAAAACTGCTGGGTGTCAGTATCCATCCACTGGGGGGAAACCCCCCAAAACACAAAGACAAAAAACTCCACCTTCTTCTGCCAAGGCTTTGGGTGGAGCTAGAAACACTGTTCGTGACAACACTGAGTCAGCACATTCATCAGGGTCAAGCTCACAGTGAAAAGGAACTGGAAGAGGGCGCTGGTTGAGAAGAAACCTCCAGCTGAGGCCTCTTTAGTCTCAAAGGAAATGGAATCAGTCAGAATGTGCAAGTTCATAATTGCAGATAGCAGGGGGATGAGGTATAATGCTCACGTTAGGGGTTTCCTCCTAAAGTGCTAGAGCTCATATTAGAGTCTCCCCCAAGTATTGAATTTATGGATTGCGTCACCCCAAGAGATAAAGCTCAAAACTGGTTTTCAAAAGTTGCAAAATGAATTATGTGAAAACAGGCTCTTTTGGAGATATGTTGACACTCCTGAGGCTATGTCAGCAAGGACAGCTGGGTTCTCACAAAATGTGTACGTTGGGATTTGTCAGATTTCTGGGCCTGGAGTTCTCATGGACCTGACCTGAAGTGACACTTATGTGCATTAAGTATCAACATTCCTTCTCCTAACAGGATTATTTTGTTGCCTGAATCCCCAGGGTTAAAATAAGGATCCTTGGCTGGCCTCTGAAAGCACTGACTTCTTTATTAGCCTCTGAAAACATGCAGCTGCTTCTCCTGTCCAAGGGCAAATATACTGAGAACTCTTGATGTTTCCCTGTAAGACAGGAAATGACAGTACAGGCATAGCTGTGGGGACTGCAACAGTCAGCTGGGCCCAGGGACATAAAGCTCCCTCCTCAGTTCTTCCTCACCAAGATCACACTTAAGATTTTTCACACAGCATATATTTATTCAGAAAAAAATTGCAATAAATTATAATAAAAAAGATGACACAAAATACAGAATCCCACTAGCAGCTTTGCTTAGTGACCAAAACATTTTTGAGAAATGTAACAAACAATTACAGAATAAGAATCAGAAAACAGTGAAAGGGAGACTAATGCAACATTACCACATAAGTTTGAACAGTTTCTTCCCTAAAACCAAAGATGCAGTCCTTCCCTAACAGTTAGATCTGAACTTACTTCAGAGGTGTTATGGACTAGTACATTGGAGGTACTTAGGAATCAGAGGTTGAGGTGCTAGAGGCACTGTAGGGAGGCAGATCTCTTATGTCTGCTCTATTTCTTGTCTCACCTACCTAGAGATTGTCTAAAACTCTCAACCATGCGTACATCTCAGAACCAGAGCTGGAAAAAAAAGGCTGAGGCAATGAACTAAGTGCATTTGCCTTATGAGGAAAGAGCTAGGATGTTGCATACAGTTCCCAGGACAGGCACTGCTCTATCTTTGTGTTATGACCTTGCCCATCTTCTATAATATGCCTCACCTATAATCGCTTTCTGGCCTAGTAGAGATGACAAAAGTATTCTGTTCACCATCTTCCATTGACTACATCAACACTTAGCCTTTAATCTATCAGATCCGTAGCTATTTGGCACCAATAATTTGATTCCTAGTACCATAAATCCCAGACGGAAAAGGGTTTAACCAGTCTATTACAAGATATGCTTTCTTTCCCCAAAAAAACTCAAGTTAGATGGTGGAACTGGAGATTGGCTCTCTCCTTTGATGTGCCAGAGTTAGGAGTCAACGCCTAACACTGGACATAATGCCTGTCCATTAGGCTCCTTGGATTTAATAGTAACAGGCAAGAATAAGTTAACTCAGGGTGGTTTTAATGAAAGAAAACCATGAGGAAGCCAATTGTATAAGGTAGTTTTGCAGTCAGTGGCTGGTTTGCCAACCGACATAGATTACATTTTTTTTAAAGGCTGCCCTACAGAGCTTGAGTAAATGAAGAGCGCAGAGGGTTGTCTTGAGTGGCAGAGAAAGGTGCTTAGCTGGCCTCACTGCACAATCTCTCTTAAACAGTACTGGACAAAGTGGCTGGGAGCCAAAGGGAGCTGGCTGTACAGTGCAGTCAGCCTTGATGAGGGATGGGGCGACACTGGCCCCTTGTACGTCAGGAGACTAGAAAGGGGGTTCCCAGAATTATCCTCAATCCTCAGTACTCTTGCTGGGGTGGGGGAGGAGAAATATCTCTAAAAAGGCCTGCTTGAGGTGCAGACTAGCTTTTTTAATGTGGTGTAAGTGTTTCTAAGTGGGAGATGGGTCCCATAGTTCTCATGTAAAATTTGAAAAAGAGAAGGGATGGTAGGAAGCAGGACCTGTCAAACATGAATGTTTTCACTTGTGAATACTCAAAGTGTTCCCACTCTGATTCTCTCACATCAATGGAATGTTATTTCTAATAGTCTCTAAAGTTCTGCTACAAAATGAGGTCTGAGACAAGAGAATATGGTTCCACCCAGTGCAGATCCATGAAAAGGCCAATGTTACAGAGACATATGGATACCACTGTAGTAGAAATGCACAAATGCATGTAACAAAAACATGTAGAACGTTAACTCACTGTTGGGGACACCCAAGGAGTCACTAGCCTCACTCTGACTTCCTTCGATGTGATAGCACTAGTAGAGTGCAAAGAGGCAAAGTGGGGATGGTAGGGCAAAAGTGCTTTAGAGGAAGGACTACACACAAGTCTGAGCTACACCAAGTAGTGCTTGTAGGCCTAGAACAGGAACATCACAGAATCTAGGCCTAGGGTGCTAAGGACAATCATGACAGCTGGGCAGGGGACAATAAACACATCCCCAGGTAAAGGAGTGTAAATACAGAACTCTTTGTCTTATAAAGAGAGGACACAAAAACACCAAAATATGGTAACTTTGGCTTGGCAATATAAGTCTAATAGTATTTTACTGTGTAGGATATGGCAAGGGAGGGATTAGGAAACTCTTCCTTTTTCATGCCTCAAAATTCTGCAATAGACCCTTCCTGTTACATGACTTTGCAAATCATTCTGAAATACTTGGTGTCCAAGATCTTCCACCTCTAGAATCTTGGGGAGTAGTTAAGATAAAGGGCTTATTGGTCTTCATCGCCTCCCAACAGGAAACCCAAAAGGAACTGGATAGCACGCTGGCGGTCACTTGCAGTCTGTCTTGCCAACAAGTTAGGTGGAGGCCTTAGGAGAAGACTTGTGAAGAGAGTAGCTAGAGGGCATGAGAAAGAAAAGGGAAAAACCCCTGTCAGACAAAACCTAAGCAAAGCCTCAGGGATGGGGGAGGGGGTCAGGGGATAGGGGCAGTGGGAAGGAAGTGACTGTCTTGTGCCTGGACATTAAGGACATTCTGATCAACATCCACTGTGGCCACTCTTATTAGGTAGTCTTACCGATCATGTTGGCACTGACATTGTTGTATTCAGAGAATTTTAAGAGTTCTCGAAGGAATGCCATCAAGTAACGGAAAACATTTCTATGGCATCTTGGAAGCTGGGAAATCACCTGTTTTTTAAAAAGGGGGTAGGTAGTGAGGAGAACAGTTGGAAGAAGGGAGTAAGAAGAGCCCATGGCTGCAATAAAAGTAGTTTATAATCCAATCTTTACAGGACCCCATTCATCTGTCACAATCCTCCTTGATTTACTCATGACCAACACAGTACCTGCCCATTAATAATTTCCAAGTCAGAATGGTCATACTATTTGGCCCCTGTCCACTCAATGACCAGGCCATGCTATCATCACACATTCACATGCACACCTCACATCACAAGCAGGTCGGTGTTAATCTTGTCTTTTCTCATTTCCTCATGATGGGAAAATAGCAGGTACCCATGGCATCTGTCAAGCTGAATAGTTTTCTCAGCCATGTAATTTAGCATGGATGGGAGCTCCTCCCAATACTCACTAATCTGATTCAGAGGTATTCTCAGCTATTGCTACACCAAGCAGATAAAAAGAAGGCTCACAAGTAGTGTCAGCCAGAATCCCATGTGTGATCAGCTTCCATAAGCTTATGCCACAGTAGAGGTATCTACCCTATTCAATGGGCCAACTGGAAGAGGGTGCAAAATATAATAGGAGATAACACAACCTAAAATTTAAGGGTCCCAACTCTCAATGCTGGTGTCAAGCCATGAAAAACAGATTCAGACCTGTCCTACCATGTACCTGGCTGCCCATCTGGTTTTGTAAACTCAATGGTTTCCTTATGGGGGAGACTGCCCCAAACACATACTCAGAGCAATAAAACTTACCTGTCTGCAAACCCGGGGATCCTGAGCAGAGTCAAGGCATCGCTGATACAGCTCATAACAGATGACAGGCTCTGGCAGGGCTTCCAGGAAAATGAGCAGAGCTTCAGCCACAGAGTGATTACTGCCAGCTGGATAGACTTAAGTCAAGGGAAAGGAACTCCAGGAAAGAGGACACACCTGATTTGCTCCCCTCAACAACTGCTCTCTTCCCCTTATTCAAGGCATACTGATCCTCATAGGGGTTTGATTATTTTATTGGTCCATGTACACTGCAGCTGAGTTGTGACAAAATTGATCAGACCCTTGGGAGGTTTGGGCCAAGTTTAGAGTCAGGGGAATATAGCCTGCAGAATGATAGTCCACACTGTATCAGTCCCAGAAACTAGCCCCATCCTCCTCCCTGTCATAGTGACAGGACATGTGGTGGCAGGAATGATAAATTGCTTGAAGCAGAACAGTACCAGTGCTGTGGGTCCTATTTTCTGTACTTATTAAAAGTCATTATTGCCCAGCTGGCGTGGCTCAGTGGTTGAGTGTTAACCTATGAACCAGGAGGTCACAGGTTGATTCCTGGTGAGGACATATGACCGGTGTGGGGTGTGCAGGAGGCAGCTGATCTATGATTCTAGCTCATCATTGATGTTTCTATCTCTCCCTCTCTGAAATCAATAAAAAAAATATTTTTAAAAAGTCATTGTTACTTACCCTTGATTCTTTATAATAAGAGTCTGATACAAAGAAAGGTCAAAATTTCTTAAAAGAAACTGAGAAACAATTGTATAGTCAATGATTACCTTATAATAAAAGAGACTGGAGGTCAATGGGGGAAAAAGGAGACATATGTACTACTATTTGTAATACTTTAAACAATAAAAAATAAAACAAAAGACACGTATAAAGAAAAGATGGAAGCACAAACATCAAATGTAGGTGGGAAGAAAAGCTTGGCCAAGTACTCATCCAGCTTCCTAAGCCTTTGTCAAAAAGGATACGTATTTTCTCGGGAAGGCTGGTATCCAGGCAGTCTATGATCTGCTGTAACTCTTCCTGCATTCCAGGGGTTTGGAACAGGTCCTCCTACCAAAGAAGTCACAAGGGATGGAACAAGGCAAGATAATCCTAAGGTTCTGAAGACTACCCAGGGATCAGGAGAGCAGCAGGAAGTAAAGGGAAGGATGGTGTGCATATTCATGATTAGGAATGGAGGTGTGACAATGGTGCCTGCTCTCTTTGTCATCTCTATAATTTGTGTAAAATCTTATTTCAAACCAGAAAATTATCTTCAAAAGTTTTAGCCTGTACCAGATACGGTAGAGGACTAGATCAGTGGTAGGCAAACCGCGGCTCG
The DNA here is from genome assembly GCF_951640355.1 of Cnephaeus nilssonii. Classification (NCBI taxonomy): domain Eukaryota; kingdom Metazoa; phylum Chordata; class Mammalia; order Chiroptera; family Vespertilionidae; genus Cnephaeus; species Cnephaeus nilssonii. The sequence continues at coordinate 110,887,425 of NC_137071.1, forward strand.
CGAGCCACATGCGGCTCTTTGGCCCCTTGAGTGTTCTAACGCCACTTCTTCAAAATAGACTCTCCCAGGCCCAAAACCGACTTCTGCGCATGGGCCACGACGTTTCAATCGCATAGTACGTGCGCGCCTGCACGTGGTATTTTGTGGAAGAGCCACACTCAAGGGGCCAAAGAGCTGCATGTGGCTCGTGAGCCGCGGTTTGCCGACCACTGGACTAGATGGCTAGATCTGGAAACCAGGTGTTCCCACCTCTACCATGTTGACAAGTAGAAGACAGAGTCTAAACAGTAGAACCACATTCAAACACTGATACAGGTACCCTCATTTTCTGAAAGCTCACGTTATGCCACTTTACTTTTACGAAAGAACTATGCTAGTACTTGTTTTCGCTAACTGAAAGCAATCCGAAAACAATTTTTTGCTTTTCGGAAAACAAAAATAGCATTCAGTGTTTGTTTTGCAGCAAGCTATTATACAGGCATCCCACACCCAAGCAATGAGAGTGGCCTGGACAAGCTCCTTCCACACGAACCACACCCAGCATCAGCATCTCAGCATTAAGCCACCATAGCTTTGAACTGTCTGTGAGCATCTGTGCTTCATCTCCATTTATTTATGCATTCCTGATTTTGCTGTATGTTAGTGTTATTTTAGGTTTTATGTGTTATTTGGTATGCTTTGGTAGGTCATTTTTTAGGTCTAGGAACATTCAAAAATATTTTCATATAAATTAATGGTAATTATTTCTTCACTTTACACCATTTTGGCTTATGAAAGTTTTCATAGAAATGCTCCAGATAGCGGGGGAGACCTGTATTATGGAATGCTGGGACAGGAGTAAATGGCATGTCCACAGCAAACCTTGCCACTCAATTTGGTCCCAAGAGATTTCTCTTTTTGGGGGAAATAGGTTGGGGGTGACTAGCATATTAGGATTTAAAAGAAAAATGAAGACCAAATTTAAAAAATGGGCTTGAAGTTTGCTTTAAACTTTTAAAATCTGCAATGCCTACATGACAGCAAAAGCAGGCATAACAGACTCAGGTACACAGTGGTCCAGGGAAAAGCATGTGAAGCCGGGAGACAGGCATACTCAGTTCAGGACCCAGCTCTGCCACTACGCTTATGCTCTGGACTTAGGTAAATCACTTAACCTGCAAGCTTTAGCTCTCACATCTGTCAATAGGGATACTTCCATGTGCCCAGACGATCTGACAGTGCTGCTCTGTGGAGGTATCTTGGGACAGTTAAAAGCTCTAGACTGATGTGAGGTATGATCATTTCCCACTGGACTCACATACCTTCCAAAGTGGTAGAGAAGGCCCACTCCCACTTACCTGGTGACAGGCATATCTGAATAAGTGATCTACCAGAAGCCAGATCTCCTTGGGGACCTGAAGGGGTCTCTCACTTGTGCCTTCATCCAATGGAACCATCTGCAGAAGGGATTTCTCCTAAGAGATTAAAAAGGATGAGAATCAAAAGGGCCTCAATAAAAACTTTTGTCTGTTACTCTCCAAATTCTGCTTATATGGGTACAACTTGATCTTCATCTGTTAATATTTTTGTGTTTTTTCCCCCTCACTGGGAACACCTCTGGTCAGAAGGTACTTGATACTGATTCCCACAGTTAAAGGATCTCCTTTTCTAGATGCTTCACTTAACCATTAAGCATTCCATTTGGGTTTATTAGGTTTATCACTTGGATGCACTGTGTGCTATAAATCCTTTCAAGGGTGACACTGAGAACCAGCACTCTAGCGATTCGGTCACGGTAGAGTCCACCCACCACCAGAGACTTGTGGACCATTAAATTGCAGTTGTCAACACAGTACTCTGAGAGAGCCGCATCTACTTAGGTTTTTGTTGACTTTTAACTTATTCTTCTTTCAGGTTTTACCACAAATATTAGAGTTTTCATTGTTGATTTAAATGAGGTTCGCTGGTCCTCAGGAATTCAATACAATTCTTCACATTAGACCTACGTGCATGAATTATTTCAGGCTTGACAAAAGGTCTAATCTTAAGGCACTAAAAGTCGTAAGCCTTAAGATCCAAAAAGAGTAAACTGAATACAGCATACCAAGAGTCAGTAATACAATGAAAAATCCAGGGTCTGAGTCCAGAAGTTATTTTTTATATTAATAGCTCAGCAAACATTTCTTGGGGCTTTGACTCCTTTTACCTATCTTTCTACTTACTATCTGTTAAATTCTCCTGAAAGAATCTAAAAGGAAAAACACAGAAGTGACATAAATTGGATCAATAACTAAATCTGAACTTGAAAATGGTGTGTGAATAAACTCAATTTTCTTATGTTTATATAGTCAAATATAAATTATATCAAAAGATGTCTGAAATGGGTTAAAAGGGAACTGAAGGCAGCCTTCAGAAAAATCCTAGTGGAGAAAACAGTGACCAACTTTTTTGTATCTTTTCCCTATCCTCCTCCTCCAGCTTATGGTCATATATTATGTATATTCAACTTTAGGAAATTCTGTAAATTCCATGTACAACCCTCAAGCCATGTAGCTTTAAGGGAAAGAAAAGAAACATTTTACTACTTCCAGAGGCTGTGTACACCAGAGCAGAGCTAAGGGCTCTTCAATAAGCACTGGTGACCTTTTAAAGCCCCTGAGTCTTTCTGGGGGGGATGAGAAAGAGAAGGGAGTATGACAGCTGGTTACCATTTAAAATCTATTTTGTTCACATTTATTTTGCTTCCTTTCTTCCCCCCCGCCCCCCCTCCTGCCAGGCTTCTATTACTTTATATTCACGTTCCCTAGAGCTGCCAGAACTTCTAACAGTGGCTCATCCTCTAACTTCTTTCTGGTTGCGAGTATTGAATCCAGGCATCCACATGGTACTTGAGCCAAAACACTGTCCATAATGCACTCTGCTCACTTTTTGGACCAAATGCAACACAAGTACAGATTCTGTAGAAGATGCCACCAAACTTAGCATATACAAATTATTCAGCACTGATTCATATACTCATAAAAAATAATCTGACATCCAAACGGCACTTTTTCCCGCACTAAGGCATTAAGGCAACACAGGCACTGTCCAAGATGAAAAGACAGAGCCTGGCCTGCTATTAGCAGGAAAAGGCTGGGAGCAGAACCGTCTCAATCCTTAGTGGTTTAAAAAGGTTAATAAAATGTCAGTAGGTTATATACACCATCCATTATCCATTTTAAAATTCATGTGTGATAATACGAAATGTCACACTTGTGGTCTCTGAAGTCTAGAGAAAGTTCATGCACAAGAAATAACACTTTTTTAAAAGTCCACAAATTATCCTGAGCTCTTAACTTTCAAAGAGAAACCAGGCACATTTTGTCTTTTTTCAACGAGACACATTCAATGTATGATGAGCCCACACAATGTAATGCTAGTGCTAATAACTAACGCACACAAAAAACAGTACATTATCCCCACCACAAAAAGGTCTTAACTGCACCAAATGTGGAGGTCACATTAGTGACTGTGTGAAAGTGTTTTAAGAATGTTTTTCAAGCCCCTGTTTCTCTACTTGATAGCCCTATATGGAGCCAGGCACTCTCCAGCTCAATGAGGCGGAAAGCCGCAAAAAGGAGCGCTTCACTAGCCATTCAGGAGACCTGGTTCTAGTCTCCTTTGCCCCACACTCCTGACACCCTTGATGTCAGGAACAGTATGACTCCGGTGAGTTTTTCAATTGTGCTGGGCCTTAGTTGCCTCATCAACAGAATGGAGAAAACACCTGACCCTGTCCGAAGGCAGAGAGTGGGACCAGATGACCCCTTAGGAACTCCTTCAGCTCTATGATTTTATTCTTATGCTCTATTTCTTGACAAGATCTGGGTATTCTTTCAGCAATTAATCACTATTATCACTAATCCCAAATAACTTTTTTTCCATAGAAAGCAGAAAAATAATTTATTCCAAAAGATGGCAAAAGTAAGAAATTCATCTTGAAAATATACTTTGGTGTTAACTCTGTCGGGACAGATCTCCCCTTGAACATGTTCTGCTATTGGCTGCCGCACTGGAGTCTTACTGTCTTGTGACAGCTTTTAAATACGTCACTGCTTCCCATGTCATGAGCAGGCAGGAGCCATCTTCAGATCCACAGGTCCCAAGGAGAGTGCCGTGTTTCCCAGAAGAACACCTTCTGTCTCAGAGGAGTGCCTAAACATTTGATGGCGTCAGCACAGTTTAGATTAAGGAGGCATATAATTCATCAAAGTGTAAAAAAATCTAACAGGAAAATACTACACTGGAGAATAAGATGGTCAACTGTGGTGTGCGTGTTTAAGACAGCTGATGGCCAGAGCAGGCGAGCCAAGGAAGGTGGCCCAGGTGAGGAGGTGACTGCACATCTAGAGGAATTCACGTCCTGACCTTGATGGCTGAGCAGTGGGCAGCGGGTCTTCTTCCTCAAGGCCAGTGATACTTGAGATACCAGATGGCTTCATTTTTCAACTGTGGTCCAAAGAGAGGATTGAGTTGGGCCAGAATTGCAATCAGCCAAAAGAGATAGCAGCAAATTGAACAGGTCACCACATGGTGATAACTCCCCGGTTGGGACCCTTAGGGATGAACCAGGGCACCAGGAGGCCGACGATGCTCCAGAACATGCTCATCACGATCAGAGGCACCAAGAAACCGCTGTATACCATGGTTGCCACTGGAGCTGCTAGCCCCTGCCCCACCACTGCACTTGGGTCCCACCTGGAAGACCCAAGTCACTCTTAATGCAAGAGTAACCCACTTTTGGTTTTATTATCATTGGAAATGGAGGACAGCTAAGTGGTACCTTCCTCTATCTCATGAGTTTTCAGATGTATAAACAGCTCTTTAGTTATTTCTCATTTCAAAAATACAAGTATGGAACCTTGAGTCCTATTGCTTTTATGTCCTGGGTCTCAATGACTTGACTGGTAGAGTAAGTATCTTTCCTGTACTTCAGACACACTAAAAGCCAGCTCTGGGGGATTTTCACAGAGCCAGAGGTCTCTGAAATGGGAAAGCCTAGGGACAAATTCCAAGGACCACAGTTAAATGTTAATCAAGCACAGGAAAACGCATAGATTGCATTACCTTTTCTAGGAAGCTGTCTTCTTCCTGAGAGCAGAGCAGGAAAAGAAAGTCATTGACAGACAGAAAATTATTAGAATTAATTTACAGAATTAGAAACAGATCAGTATTATTAGAACTCAACTAGCTTTAAACAATTTTAAATTCTTCAAATAAATCATGATTGAAAATGAAACAATTCTCAGATGCAAAGTTCTCTATTATGCATATTAAAATTTTGTTCAGTTTACTGAGACTATCACTCAAGAAACATTCATGTGCAGTTCTAGACTTCTGTGTCCTTTGCCAGCTGCCAGCTGACCTGGTCGAATGCCCCTGATGTTTCCTTTTCCCGTGCTGCCTGGAGGCAGGCCCTGCTGCTGCACCGTGCAGCTTCTTGCTTCACCCTAATGCAGAGGTGGGGAACGTCCGGCTTGCGGGCTATATAAGCCCCTTGAAATCATTTGGTCTGGTCCTGCCAAGGCATTAGGGGTGAGTTAATTAAATGTTTGACCAAATATAGCAGCCTAATTTTTAAGCTGATAATTTTGTATGGCCTGTGAATGATGTTATAAATATCTAAATAGCCTTTGGCAGAAAAAAGGTTCCCCAATCCCTGCCCTAATGCCACTTCAGTGGAAAAATCTGGTTGTAAGCCTGATGGTGGTCATTCAGAAGGAGGTGGTAAGTTTCTCTCCTCTCAACTGCCATTCCTCTCACCCTGGCTAGCCACACTCCTTTCCATCTCCTCATATCCACTCCCCTCCTCAAAGGACTTTAGAGTCCCCAAATATGGAGGTCCCTCTGAAATGTAAATTAATTTTATTTCAGATATTTGCAGACCAGAACATCCATCTTTATCCCTGTTGTGTTTATCCTATAGGACATAAGAGGAAAAAAGAAAAGCAGGGGAAAGGGAAGAAGCGCTGAATTAAAAAGCGTTCTAAGCATCTGTCTTTTGTGTTATTATTACAATCCAATAACAGCAACAATAACTACAGAACCACCACTTAGGGAGCTTCTGCCATATAGTGGGAATTGTGCAAAGTGCTCATACACAATGTCATTTATTCTGCACATGTGTGCAAAGTAGGTATTATCCCCACTTTACAGATGAGGAAACTGAGGCTCTGAGAGGATTAGAACTCAGGTCTGACTCCACAGTCATTACCATTATACTCCCTTAGACAACTCAAAAAGGACAATCTGACTGCTTCCTGGACAGAGAGGCAAGGAAAAGCGGTGAGAACGTATTCCACTCCATAGCAGGCTAAAGACAGTGAGAAACCCTAGTTACAAGGCAGCATAGTTAGCAGAAAGAGTACAGGCATTGGTGTTAGTCCTGAGCACAAATCTCTGTTCTCTTATTAATTTTGTACAGACCTTAAGCAAGTTACTAAACTTTGTAAATCCTTAGTTTCTTCATCTCTAAAACAGGGATAACAAAATTTATCTCATAGGGACAGAAGCAGCCTAAACCCAGTGGTGGTGGGACGGTAGGCCAGCAGAAGGCCTGGGTCCCTCAATGCTCCTCCTACCTGCCCAGAAACTCCCAACAGGAATCCTTCCAATCCCGCCATGGGCCACCAAGAACTCGAGGATAGCCCTAGCCGGTTTGGCTCAGTGGATAGAGCATCAGCCTGCGGACTGAAGGGTCCTGGGTTCGATTCTGGTCAACGGCATGTACCTCGGTTGCAGGCTCCAGGGCAAGTGCAGGAGGCAACCAATCGATGTTTCTCTCACATTGATATTTCTCTCTGTCTTTCCCTCTCTCTAAAAATCAATGGGAAAATACCCCCCATTGAGGATTTTTTAAAAAAAGATGTTAAAAAACAAACAGATAAATAATAATTTTTTAAAAAGAACTTGAGTATAAATCACACATCTAAGGTCTAATAGTAAAAGGAGAAATCTCGTCTCATGTTGCTATCAGAGATGTGCTGGGGCTGAGGGAGCGACGGAGTATGTTCTCTGGCATTTCAAATGGTAATGCTGAGTGCATTCCCCCCAAAGGACTATGATATACGGCGGGTAGGTTGTTAGTATTAATAGATATATTATGAATTAAACATTCTTTTGTGGGTTTACCTGGGCTTTTAAATACCACATATAAAATGAAATAAAAATAATCAGAGTAACAGTGCTTCATAAAGTATATAGTATTTATAGTATTACTAGAGGCCCGATGCACAAAATTTGTGCAGGGATAGGCCCTTGCAGCCAAAGTGGCTGCCTCGGTGGCTGCCTCAGCCCTCACAGCCACTGGGGCTGCCTTGGCCCTTATAGTCCCGGCTTCATCCTGAAGGTCATTCAGCTGTCCGGTCTAATTAGCATATTACACTTTTATTATTATAGACTAGAGGCCCGGTGCACAAAATTTGTGCACGGAGGGGTGTTCCTCAGCCTGGCCTGCACCCTCTCCAATCTGGGACCCCTCAGGGGATGTCCGACGACTGGCAGTCAGATATCCCTCTCGCAATCCAGGATGACTGGCTCCTAACCACTCGCCTGCCTGCCTGCCTGATTGCCCCTAACCCCTCTGCCTGCTGGCCTGATCGCCCCTACCCTGCACCCCTGCTGGCTTAATCGCCCCTACCTTACCCCCCTGCTGGCCTGATTGCCTCTATCTTGCCCCCTGCCTGCCTGATCGCACCTAACTACCGTCCACTGCCGGCCTGAACTCGCCCCTAACTGCTCTCCCTTGCTGGCCTGATCACCCCTAACTGCCTCTGCCTGCCTGATCACCCCTAACTGCCCTCCCCTACCAGCCTGATCTCGCCCCCAACTGCCCTCCCCTACTGGGCTGATTTTGCTCCCAACTGCCTTCCCCTGCTGGCCTGATCGCCCCTAACTGCCTCTGCTTCGGCCTCCACCACCATGGCTTTGTCTGGAAGGAAGTCGGACGTCTGGAAGATGGCTGGTCGACCCAGTCTAATTAGCATATTACCCTTTTATTAGTATAGATAGATTATATAGGATAGGATTGCTTAAATTGGGGGGAGGAAGCCTTTTTCAGCAGGAGGAGATGCTCTTGGCAGACAAAAACACATAATCCCTATATCTGGACTGATAGCCAGCCATATGCACTATACTGCCAAACTGGTCATTAAAAAATTGAATCACTTTCTTACACCTTACACCAAATAGCTATTGCCCTTAAAATTCCACCTCAGCCCCCACCTTAGGGTTCTGCCTTCGCAGTTTACCCAGATTTGGTTCTGATTGGTTGGTTTCTATGCCAGTTAGCGCCAAAAGCTCCGCCTCCTAGGCAGACTTTGGTTCCTCACACTTCACCCAGATTTGGTTCTGACTGGTCGGTTTCTATGCCAGTCAGCATCTCCAGGCCTATCTCCAGGCCTGATCATAGAGGTGAGGCTGATCAGCAGCTGCCCCAGGCTGCTGGCAAGCGGGCTGAACTGCTGACCTCTGGGAGAAAGAGAGAGGCTTGGCTGTTGGCGAGGCCTGGAGAGAGAAGCAGGGTCTGATCACCCTGCTTCTCTCTCCGGGTCTCGCCAGCAGCTGCTGCTGCTGCTGATCAGCCCCGCCTCTCTCTCTCTCCGAGAGGTCAGCAGTTCAGCCCACGCGCAGCCTGGTGTTTGGTTGAGCCTCCGGTCATTGTGGATGTTACGACCCTGGCTCTTTGTATATATAGATAATTGTAATACCTTTTAATTTCAAAGTTAATTCTGAGTGCCAAACATCTAATTTAACACAATTATGGAGCAGAACCTTTTTAAAAATGTAGACTACTTATAAGCAAAATAGAGACAGACTCATAGAGAACAGGCTGACAGCTGTGTGTGGGGGGATGCGGGATGGACATGTGGAGGGATTGAGCAAAAAAAAAAAAAAAAGAAAAAAGAAAAAATTCACAGACTTGGACAACAGTGTGATGATTACCAGGGGTAGGGGTGGTAGAGGGAGGTGGAGGAGAGTAAAGGGAGGGGGATAAATGGTGACGGATGGAGACTTGACTTGTGGTGGTGAACACACAATACAGATGATGTGCTGTAAAATTGTGCACCTAAACCTATATAATTTTGTTAACCAGTGTCACCCCAATAAATTCAATAAAAATGAAAACAAGTGTAGACTACTTAGTAATAAATAGAGAATTAGCCTATCTGACACACTCAATTTTCTCTCCCACGAATACATGCCACATGATATGATGAGTAAAACTAGGCAGAGTTTTTATATACTAACCTGTCAAACCAGGCCCTCAAAGCAGTTTTCTTTGAGCAGCAACCACTAGCAGTACCAGGCACTGTGCTAATGCCTCTGGAGGGTGGGGAGGAGGAAAATGAGGCCATAGAGAAGAAAGACACAGTCCCTCTCTTGATTTTGCAACTGAGTTGGGGTGAGAAGTCCCAGAATTTATGGCCTGATATTGTTATAATTTACAAATATGAGTTCTCAGTAAAGGTTTAAAACCAACAAACAAATAAAACAGCGTTCAAAGGAAGGAGAAACAGCTTTCACCTGGGAAAGTTGGGGGACATTTCACAACAGAGATGGGACCTAACTAGCCCTTAAAAGATTCACAGAGTGTTAAAGGGTAGCAATGGAGTGAGGACATTAGAAGTGTAAGGGCAGAAGTAAACAATGGTGCAGAGACGGTAAATAATGAGGTGAGATTAGGGAAAATTTAGTCAGCAAGTTTGTGGAGAGCGTGGAAAGATGTTGACAAAAACAGTAGGAAATAAATATGAAAAGGTGTGTTGAAGTCAGACTTTGGGGGACCTTGAGTGACAGGTAAAGCAATTTGTATTGCATTCAGCGGGCATGGGGGAGCCATTGACTACCTTTAAACAAGGAGGTGACAGGCCCCAAAGTTGTATTACAGAAAGACCAAGCTGACAGCCCTGAAGAGGAAGAAATGAAAGGATAAGGATACAGAGGCAAAGGGAATGTCAAAAAGCTATCAAGGTGTGTCAAGAAGGAGAGAGTAAACACCTTACCTACAAATCGAAAAATAATATTTTTTTTAAAAAAAAGAATGTATGCACAAGAGCAATCTCTGAAAGAACAGACAAAAGGATTTTGATTAGATGGGCAGTAGATTTACATTGTGAGTTTACTTCCCTGGCTACAGGCATAAAGTGGATGTAAATTACAGTTATTTCAACACTAGGCTCAAGTCTGAAAATAGAAGCACCACTTAGCCCCCACTAATAAACAGCATACTCGTAAGGTAGTCCTATGGTTATTGCTAATTCCTTAGTTCAACTGACCTGCCCACTCTCTGCAAAAGGCTATACCATTGACCACATTTAAAAAGGGAACCTCGTTCAGGATTTCCTCAGTGGGGCAACATTGGCACACTACAAATGTATAGCAAATCATTCTTTACCCCAGCATTTACCCTGAGAAGAATTTTCCTAGTAGTAAATGCAGCTAAAATAATGTAAAAGAGTCATTTAGAGGCAGATTCAAATTTAGAAATTAAAATCAGAAAACTGAATGATATTGATGTTCTAGAAAGGATTGCTTCCTGTGAAATTAAAGAGAAGAAACACAAATCATACATCTAACAGGATAAGAAATGGGTGGTTAGATTAGTAACACAAAGGAAACACCTAGTAGAGAAATCACTGGAGATGAATTAACCACCAAGTTGTTTTTCTTGTTATTTTAAAATTTTGATATTATTTTCCTAATAGACATGTCCCCAAGCAAATACAGTTTGTCTACCCACCACTCAACTTGTCCCATCTCTGTATTTACAAGTCAACCCTTAAACCAGATCTGGTACATTCAAATCTGCTCTCCTCTACATAAGGGACATAGTGAATTAAGGTTAACGGTAAAAGTGAAAAATCACAAGATTTCTATTGTTAACACAAATTACAAACTTGTAGTTTAGTCTATAAGCAACACTGGAATGTTCCTCCTAATGTGTCCATTTACAAGCTCACACCACTTATCAAAGCCTCCTGCTGGCTCTAGATGCTCTCTGGCTCGTCTATAAACTCATCTGTTGACTTTGAGACTCTCTATTCCCGGTCCCCACCCTACCTAACCAGCCCCACACACTCTTATCCTACCTAATAAAAGGGTAATATGCAAATTGACCGCACCTTCGCTACGCCCAAGCCACGCCCACCAGCCCAAGCCATGCGCACCAGCCAATCAGGGCGAGTATGCAAATAAACCCAACCTAGATGGCTACAGCCACAGAGAGCAAGGTTTCCCAGGCAACAGAGGAAGCCAAGCTTTCCGCATGCCCTTGCCAGGCCTAATCCTCCACTCAAGCTACAAAGTTTCAATTATAGAAGGCAAACAAATTCAAACAGAATGGCAGCAGCCACAGAGTTGGAGAGACCAGGCCAGGGTTGCCTGCGGCAACAGAGGAAGCAAAGCTTTCCGCACACCCTGGCCGGGCCCAGGCCTCTGCTTATGGCTACAAAGTTTCAATTATAGAAGGTGAATTAACCCCAACAGAAATGGCTGCCAGCCGTGGAGCATGCAGGAGGCTTGGCTCTGCTCCAGGATACAAAGTTTCAATTGTAGAAGGTAAATAAGTTCCAGATACCAGGGCCTCTGCTTGGGTCACCAGGGGGCATGGCTGGCCTGCAAACCACCACAGGCCCCTTGCTCAGGCCGCCCCACACCCCAAGGGAACCCCCACCCTGATCTGGGACACCCTTCAGGGCAAACCAGCTGGCCCCCACTCCTGCACCAGGCCTCTATCCTATCTAATAAAAGAGTAATATGCAGATTGACCATCACTCCAACACACAATATGGCTTCCCCCATGTGGTCAAAGATCCTGCCCCCATATGGACACAAGATGGCCACCACAAGATGGCCAGCAGGGGAGGGCAGTTGTGAGGCACCCGGCCTGCAAGGGAGGGCAATTGATAGGGACCAGGCTTGCAAGGGAGGGCAGTTGGAGGTGATCAACCCTGCAGGATAGGGCAGTTAGGGGTGACCGGGTCGGCAGAGAAGGGAAGTTGGAGGCAAATAGGCTGGCAGCGGAGCAGTTAGGCATCAATCAGGCTGGCAGCGGAGTGGTTAGGGGGTGATCAGGCTGGCAGGCAGAAGCAGTTAGGGGCAATCAGGAAGGCAGGCAGGCGAGCAGTTGGGAGCCAGCAGTCCTGGATTGTGAGAGGGATGTCCGACTGCCTGTTTAGGCCCGATCCCACTGGGCCTAAATGGGCAGTCGGACATCCCTCGAGGGGTCCCAGATTGGAGAGGGTACAGGCTGGGCTGAGGGACACCCCCCCCTCTGTGCACGAATTTCGTGCACCGGGCCTCTAGTCTTTAATATACATTCTTCCCAGGGAAATCTTATAACTTTTCACTTTCATCTTTTAACCTTAATGTACTATGTCCCTTATGCCTGGAAGAGCCTGCTTACCTAATATATTAGTACATGTTTCTTATATACTTGGGGACTTGACTCAAAACTCTTCTATGACATACCCCAAAACACTTTCCTAGTCCACTTTATTCTTAGGTGCTGAACTAATTTCTAGTTATGTTAATGCTACATGCACGAAATATTCATTAAAGCCAAAATAGGCTGATTTTGAGATTGATTTTTACAAAGATTAGCTGGTTAATCAATAAGCTTTTATAGCATATAACGGCTTGAATAAACAGCTCAGGAAAGGAATCTATTATTAACACAAATTACAAGCTCCATAACTCTCATTCTAAATGACATTCCAAAATATTGACTTCCCAAACACACTGGACATTAGCCAGTAAAGGTGGTTAATGTTTACATCATCTCTAACCGAACTCCCTATTAACCTTGATTTAGAATTTAGCCATATTGTACATACAAGAAAACTTTCATTACCACATAAACCCCATAGTATTTTGTATCCAATGTGTAATAAGTAAATACTGGTGATTATATGCTAATCTTAATAAACCATAAAAGTCTTATCTTAATTCTGAAAAAGAATAAAAATAATTACAAACAGATTCTCCTGCTTGCCACTTGGGCTAATCCCAACTATTCTAGAGGGGCAAAGTCACTGTCATTGAGATGGGAATGAAGAATGAAAGTACTCATGCCAAGAGGGTTTGGCACAAGAATCTTTCTGAAATGGTACATGGAGAGTCAACACAGGCACTGAACTCATGTATTTTTTCACTCAAAATTTAGATTAAATAATACAAAGATGACAACAGGTACCATTATTAATAGCATCACCTCATGGGATATGAAATATATCATCTTGAGACTTGGAACAACGCATTTCAGAAGGGCAAAATCAAGAGTGAGAAAGGTAATACAATTGGGGTACAGATAATGTTAGATTTCTTGTTTACTGCCCATACTAATATGGATAATTTTCCCATCAATGAAATACAGGAATTTAATAATGCGAAAATGCAACAGGCTGTGAAAAGAATCAAAACCCTAAATTCTACAAAATAAAAGCTTTAAAAGAATAAATGATGACCACACACATACAATTTAATAAGAACTCAGCAATTTTGTAATGAAAAATTGATCAGGGTTCTACTTTTTTAAACCTTGAATCATTTGTGCACAAAAAGAAGGAAAGGATTTCCTACAGAGCCATTAACTCCACTAAAGATTTTGGCTACTTCCTATTCATGGTCAAACATGTTTAAATTACCTGATAATATTTTAAATAAAAATTTTAAATTGTATGCTTGTTGAGCTCCTTCCAGTCACTTTAATATGGGACAATTACAGTGGGTATCGTAATGCTTTTGCCAACTCTGACCAAAAGTAAAGCTAGATTCCAGTTTACAGGAACTAGATGGGAGGAGGGAGTTTAAAGGGATAAGTTTAGCCCAGCTGGCATGGTTCAGTGGTTGAGCATCAACCCATGAACTAAGAGGTCACTGGTTTGATTCCCAGTCAGGGCACATGCCCGGGTTGTGGGCTCGATCCCCAGTGTGGGGCATGCAGGAGGCAGCCGATCAATGATTTTCTCTCATCATTGATGTTTCTATCTTTTCCTCTTCCTTCCTCTTTCTGAAATCAATAAAAACATATTTTTTTTAAAAAAGGGATAAGTTTAAAAAATTATCAAGAGGAAATAATCAAATTTTGGAAATGGTGTATTCTTGACTAGACAGCTGTTCTGGACTCTTAAGAATTCAATTCTATTAAAGAAAAAAAGGGAGAACTGTTCTGCTCTAAAAGAGACTTAAGATCTCACCAAATGTACTGTATGAAACCAGATTGGATTTTGGCTTTAAGAAAGCTACAAAAAAAACCTCTTGGAACAACTGGAGAAATCTAGATATGGACTGCCTAGTTTCCTTAGGCATAATAATGGTACTACTGTGCTTATACACAAGTTGTCCTATTCCTTAAGAGAAGCAGGCTGAAATATTCACTGGTGAAAGTGACATATCATCACTCAATTTCAAATGGAAAAGCCAAAAAACAAACAAACAAACAAAAACCCACAAAAAAACCCTCTCTATATATACAAGGGTGGGCAAAAGTAGGTTTACAGTTGTGAGTACACGACAGTTTATTCTTGTATTAGTATTTAACAATTATTGTATGATTTATTTGTATTGCATCTGTAAACCTACTTTTGCCCACCCCACTCCTGTATATATGTAAAGCATGTGAGTGTTCATTGTACTGTTCTTTCTTTCTTTTTTTTTAATCTTCAGCTGAGGATATGTTTTTATTGATTTCAGAGACAGAGGAAGGGGGCAGAGAGAAAGAAACATTGATGTGAAAGAGAAACGTCTCCTGGTTGCCTCACATGCATGCCCTGACCGGGGTTCGAACCCACAACCTAGGTGTGTGCCCTCATAGGGAATCGAACTCACAACCTTTTGGTGTATGGGATGAAACTCCAACCATCTGAGCCACCTGGCCAGGGATGTACTGTTCTTCAATTTTTCTGCACATTTGCCATTTTCATAATAAAAAGTTGAAACAAAGAAAGCTGGAAATAGTGTTTGCAATAGAGATAAGAGGGTATGAGAAAAAGAAAAACAACTTCATTTAGAATATATTCTAAAAGGTTAAATGTTAAATTTGAAAGACAGAACTATGATGGTAGAAGAAAAAACAAGTCTGAAAAATAACAGAATGTCAGGATATGAATTTCTGAAGAAAATGGTTTTCTCTTGGATGGGGGTAATACCCTCAGTCATAAGGGCTCTAGGGAAATACGTGTAATTCCAAGAAAGAATGCTGGGACTGGACTCAAGAACTTTAATCTGCCATCTGAGTCATAGCTAAAACAATTCCATGGCAACAGAACAGATCACAGGCAGACAAGCCAGCAGTCTGCCTGCTGGCCCAGCCCTCTAGCTAGATGATACAATCATGCTCTGGCCAGGCAAAAGGATCAAGTGAATTCTAATGGTAGTGATAATGCAGGGCTGTCACGTCATCTACTTTTCTTTGGCAAAAGAACAAGGAAATACTTTTATAGCCTAAAGAGGTCTGCACACAAATCCAACAATACATTCGTTTAGAAGAAAACTTAATAGGATGAACTTGTTAATAAATCAATGTATGTTCCTAAAGATAATATAAGTTTCCTCCATAAGGACACTAATAATTACAGCTTAGTGACAGGGAAGGGGAAATCCTCCACCTTTCCTTTCTTAAGAGAGTCACCATGTATCAAACTTCTGTGAACATTATAATCTTCTGGAATGCTGATACGTGCAGATTCCTGGGCCTCACACCCTGAGATTCTGATTCTGTTGCCAGAGGTCGGGGGAGGTACCTGCACTTGCGTAAGGACCCCAGGGCTTCTGAGGCAGGCATTCTGAGGTTCACATACAGGCCTGGGCTGCAATAAGCAGCCAAGTTTGACTTAGATTAGATAAGATATAGCGAGGAGCAGTGGACTGGGAGTCAGAAAATCTGGGTGATAGATTTTGTCTTAACTTATTCCACTCTGGAAAAGTTACTGTCTCTGTGCCTCAGTTTTCTCATATGTTTAATGAGCATAATACTGCTTCTCCCACCTACTGTACCTCATATACATGCCAATTTATACAAAAGTGACTTGGAAGTATGAAGAGGGTAACAAACCAGCATCATATCTTTGAGAAGGGAACCTTTAATCTAATTCAGTGATTTTAATATTACCTATTATATTCTTGACAAGAGTCTATTACAGATTACCCTTTCCTCTTTCCATTTAGGCTTAACCTTTTGCACTTGGATGTTGAGTGTGACTCGACACGGTTAGCATTAGAATAAAGGAATCGAGAAAAAAGCAAGCGAGTGCAAAGGGTTAATCTAATGAAAGTAGTGCTAGAGTAAGTGACAGTCTCATTTATCACATGACAGCCCGCCACAGTCCCACCCCACCCCCGACAAAAAAAGAAAGAGACAATGAGGACATCACTTAAGTATTGTGAAAAGTATATCTAAAGGAGGTTCATAACTTAGGATGTTTCTTACCAAGTCTATGAGTTTGGTAACAGGAACTTCTCGGATTGGTCTTTTCATTCGGCACAAAGCCTCTAAGGATGTACCAAAACAACTGGGGAGGTAATTTCCACTGATGGTCAAAAAGTAATCTTTGCCTCCATTCAGGTGAAGGACAAGAATATCTTCAATTTTATCTTCCCCTGAGTTCAGGATGGTCACAGAGTCTTTGCTGACATACACATCAAGGGAAATGTCTACTGTCTCATCTGAAATGTAAGAGATGACACATGGTAAAAGAAACTTCCAAGGGGAAAACAAAATGGGGATGAGAAATAACAGAAGGAATATCCTCTAAAAAATCATCAAGTAACAAAGCAGAGACTGGACACACAAAAGAGGTGTCCCAATATACTGACGGTGAAGGTAAGAGACATGTGGTTAGAGAACAAGAAGTTAAACAAAGGGAGGGGATATGGGAGTCATGAGGAGATGGTACATCACAAGCAGAGACAATGGTAAAGGAAAAACTCACTTGGCTCCAAGTAGCCCTGATAAGGTTCAGCCCGAAGCCATGGCTTGCAGTATTGGCTGTCATTAAGCTTTCGGATGAAAGAAAAATGACAGGGAACCTGTCCATTGTTGGTGATACGAAACTTCTCCTTTTGTAGTTGCCGAAACTTCACATTGGTAAACACAAACTGAGGAAGGACAGACACAAACATGCATCACTAGTAGGGGAAGTAAGTCAGTTGGATTATTCCATAGAAAACATAAATAAAGAATGAGGTAATTATTAACCAAGTATGCAACTGCCGTACACACTCACCAACTGAGCCAGATGTACACTATCCCCTCTCATATATTACTATGCTCATACCAGCAGCAGAGTTAGGCAGTCCTTGCTACTTCTCTAGGCTACTCTGATTGTTCCTGGGATACTAACAGGATAACCTAACCTTGGGTCAGGGTTCCTGAGATATGAATTAGTCAGCAACTCTAAAATATTAAGAGTAGCTAAAACCTGAGGGCTTATTTTGTACCAGGCACTGTTTTAAGAGCTTCACATGTATTATCTTGTGTAATCCTCACAACTACCCCTTTATCCAGAAAAGGAAACTGTAGTTCTAAAAGGGTAAGATACTAGCCGTGGTCATAAATCTACTAAATGGCAGTGCTGGGACTGGAACGTAGGCAGTCTGACTTCAGCAGATATTGTCTTCACCATTTTGCTCTGTTGCCTTCTCTAAGTCACATGGTTTTCCCTGTGCTAACCACCATGGGCAGCAGAAGAGGCTGGCTTGTGTTTTTGCTCACCTCCCTCCTGCTGATTTCTAAGGAAGGAAGGAAATCATTTTCCATTCTGTCCATAATGCGTACACTATCTTCAAACACTTTCCGATACCTCCGTTCATCAACAACCTTCACCTGAAAGAAAACAAACCTCTTTTCAGTCTTACATGCTCCTAGTTCATCTTTTGAGACTACTTAACAATTACAACTGGTCATTACAGCAATCATTTAAAATAAACTGTGGTTCAAACAACATCCTCAACATTCTCTGTTATCCCACTCCATACAAAACTTTTGCCTGAGACCCTTATTTTAGTCTTATGGGCTCTGAAATATCTCTAAGAATCTAACAATTGCCCTGACCGGTTTGGCTCAGTGGATAGAGCATCAGCCTGCGGAATGAAAGGTCCCAGGTTCGATTCCGGTCAAGGGCATGTACCTTGGTTGCGGGCACATCCCCAGTAGGGGGTGTGCAGGAGGCAGCTGATCGATGTTTCTCTCTCATCGATGTTTCTAACTCTCTATCCCTCTCCCTTCCTCTCTGTAAAAAAATCAATAAAATGTATTTTTTTTAAAAAAGAATCTAACAATTTTTAAAAGATCACTAAAGCAGCCCTGACCAGTGTGGCTCAGTTGGTTTGAGCGTCATCTCATGCACCGAAAGGTCTCTGGTTGGATTCCCGGTCAGTGCACATACCCAGGTTGTGGGTGCGATCCCAGTTTGGGGTGCATGCAGGAGGCAACCAATCAATGTTTCTCTCTCTCTCTTCTACTCTCTCTAAAATCAATAAAAACATTTTTTAAAGTCACTAAGGCAAACATAAATGAAACTAAACATTAGAGAATCACACACTTTAAGATGAAAGTAAGGTTAATTGATTAACTTCCTGAAAAAGAGAAACCTCTGTGCTAAGAAGCTTGGAAATAATAATAACATATTTGAAAAGAATAGTTTCTTTTTCCATGGTTATTTGGGGGTGGAGAAAATGTGATGATTTTCTAAGTGATTTCCTGAACTGTACAAAATGACAGTGTCAAAACATACCTATTATTCTTTCTAACAATGATCATAAAGTGTTGAAATAGCAGAAAATATGATTAAAGCGTTTAACTTTCTTAGCTGCTATGCACAATGCCAAGAATCATGATATCAACAGTCAGATTATTCATAATGATAAAGGTATGTTAGTAAATGGAGCCTGCGGCCATTTTAGAAAACAGCTGACCGAAAATGTCCTAGATTAGACTAAAAGCATGATAACAGAAAAATGAGTCATCCTGACCAAAAGATCAAAAATCCTCCTATCTGACACAGCACTTTCAGCTTCCTGACATAGCTGTTTTTTTTTCACTATTAAGATTTCATACAAATCAAAGCCAAAAATGAACATAATTAACACAGTATTTTAACTTATTGAGATCCAAATTTCTTTTTAGAATAGAAAACTTCACAAATTCAGTATGAAAGCAGTTAGAGGTTGTAAAGCAAATATGGAAAATAAAAACACCAAGCTGAGCAAACATCTGCGGGTAAACAGAAAAGCATATGTAAAGGTCTAGAACTGTGCTATCCAATAAAATAGTCACATAGGGACCTTTAAGTTATTTCAAAGTGAACAGAATTGAAAATTCAGTTCCCTAAGTCACACTAGCCACACTTCAAGTGATCAACAGCTGCCTGCAGCTGGTAGCTACTGTACTGGACAGGATAGATCTAGAACATTTCCATCATCACAGAAAGACCTATTGGACAGTACCGGTCTAGAAAGATATAAATTCATAAGGGTAGTTGGCTTAGCTGGGGAGTGGGGGTTTGATCAAAGGGGGGAAAAGGGATAGAAAAGGAATTGAAGATCTTCAGCCTTATCTATAAATTTTGCTTACATATTTTTAATTTTAAAGAGAAAGAACTTTTGAATTCCTGTGTAATTTTAAAAGTAGTAAAAACTAGAAAGATAGACCTTAATTAAAGATACACAAAAATATACAGGAAGCATGAAAAATATCCTGCTAGAAGCTATGAAGTAAAATGTATGGAGTATTACAAATACTCCAAGGTTCTGAAAAGAAATACAAACAGAAAAGCCAAGCTTAACTGATTAAATCAGAAAGATAGTGTTTCAGGAAAGACATCCTTTAAAAAATGGATTAAGAGAACTCAAATAATAAAACAGGGTAGCCCACAAAGTACAAAATAGAAATTAGGCGGGCTAAAAGTAGTATCTGAAGGCATATCTAGTCAGTAAGTTCTTTAGACCTATAGAAGCATTGTGGGGTAGTGGAAAGAACATCTATACTAGTAGGCTTGGGAGTTAAACAGAGTTAACAGATTTGAATTTCAGCAATCCTTCTAGCTGAATGCTCTTAAAGAAGTTATTTAAATGCATTGGTTCTCCATTTGCTCATCTGTTAAATGAGAAATATTTAACTCAAAGCATTATTGGAAGGAGTAAATGAGATGTGTGTAAATTGCCTTACACAGTCCCTGGCACACACTAGCTACTATTTGAGGAACATTTATTATTATTTTAAAATTTCAAAATGCACAAAAGTGAAGTCATGATTGCCTCAATAAAATTTAGAATCTGTTTTAAGATGAAAAAACTAATTTTGTACATAAAAGAAATACCTCAAATTCATTCCCCTTTAATACAGGAGTAGGATAAGACATGTTAGTGATAACCTATCTCAGAAACCCCCCAAATCAACATATACTCAGAGGAAAGTAATTATCCTCCTATGCTGTTTGGCATGTCTTACCTCATTAATCCTCATAAGTAGGTACTATTTTAACCCCATTTTGTAGAGGATAAAACTAAGGCATAGAGATGTTACATAAATTTTCCATGGTTACACAGAAAGTGGTTGGGCTGGGAATTGAATCTAAGCAGTTCTAGCTATAAAATCCATTCTATCAAGCACTGCACTATACAGATCCTTACAGATTACATGACTGAAGGTCTGGAAAATCTACAAGAAATCATTTAAATGTACTAGCTGTAATAAATCAACACGATCCCAAGATATAACCTGCATACTAATAACACACAGCTAGAATATACAATGTGAAAACAAAAGCTTTACTCACAACAGAGACAAAAAGTTAAATAATTGGCAATTTACCCAGCCCAGGGTACAATGGAGTTAAAAAGAAATGTGAAACCTGTGTTCCTGGATGGGAAGACTTCATTATAGGGCTGAAAATATGCTTCTTAAGGTATAGTACATATATACAAATTTGGTTGTCTTCTGACCAGTCTGTGCTTTTGCTCCTGCTATCAGCACCCCTCCACCAGGAACCTCTCTCCTGGTGCTTCAATTTCTTACTATTTCTGAAGAAAAGCCACTCATCCTTTATGTATAAGGACTTTAGGAGGCTAAGGATACTCCCTCACCATTATGCAGCATGAGAAACATCTGTGTCACTAAAAGGCCTGCAGAGTAAGAGCCATAGAGACAACATTTAGGAGGGTCAAGGGTACTAACTTCTCAATGCTGCAAATGACTGTTTGGTTATGGAAACATTTATGGCTCACTGAAATATTGATCTGTTCTGAGTCTAAAAAATACTTTAATAATATAGATACTTAACACATAAACAAATGAATACACAAAGAAGCCTTTACCCCAATAAGGAAGAGGGCGCTAACAGGCTTGTGGTCACTGGTTTTTAGTTCCATGTGACTCCGATAATGAAGCTGATTAACATTTGTTCCTCTCCAAAGAATTCGATCACACCAGGCTGGAACCCGACATTTCCCACTGCAAATAAAGAAAGGAATTATAATGAGAACATACCACACAAGAATGTAATACCTACCACACGCTCTTGTTATATACTTCTCCTTCATTAACCAACCCCTACTATTATCGTCTCTACCATATTGCAAGCTCTGTGAAGGGACTGTGTCTGCTTGTTTGCCAATGAATTCCCAGTCCCTAGTACAGTATCTGTTGCAAAGTAGGTGTTCAATGAACACTTATCTAATGAATGAGTAAACAGTGCTCCTAAAGATTAGGATTACATCTTCAACAACACTGTCCTGGGGGAAAGTATAATGGTACCTTCTTAAAATATCCTCAGAAGGTCAGGATTATATACAGAACATGTCCTCTTCCTTTGCTCTATAAACTACAATGATACTTCACAACAGATAGACAACTAATAAAAATCTAAAAATCCAATACTATATTCCTAGACTGGGCTTACTCCCTGGAGATGAGTAATTGGATTTCTCCTTTAAACCTGGATTTTTATGGACAAGTCTAGCTTCTAATAGAAATGAACTAACATCTAAGCATGCCAGTCTGAATACTTAAGAGCCCATAGAATACCAAAGGTGGGGAAAAATTCCATTCATCATTCTATTAAAATAAGCAACACCTGATCTAGAAGGTGACACAAATAAGTTCTTATCAGTAGCTCTTCAGTTGAATTTCAAGTCAGGTGAGTGGAAGAAACAAGGCCAAGAGTACAGATCTTCTGCCAGTGTCACCTTTCACTTTCTGACCAGCTTCTGTGAAGCACAGACTCCTCCCTCCCCACCCTAGTGCTCCCTGAGTCTAAAGAAGCTGAATATGTCCAGGGGCTCAGCCAGCTAGGAAACAAAGAAATAGATAATAGGTAGAAGACAAATAGTTACCAGAAATGTACTGACAATGGCACTTTACTAGGGGTAATTAGGAAACAAAGGGCCCCCAGACAGTGGGTCTCAGCTTTCTCTGGCAGCTGCAGAAGTTGGGCCCAGACATCAGTATTTTTTAAAGTCCCCCAAGAGATTCTAAAGTGTACTCAGGACTGAGAACCACTGTGCTGGAAGAACTTCCATGGCTTTTTGTTTTTATCTTCTGGTGTCTTGAGTCAAATAGTTAAGAAACAGTTTGAAAAAGGGCAATAGGTAAGGAAACAGGGGTGAGATCAGGAAGGTCAAAATCTAAGCAAGTCTGCCAGGGTGAGAGAAATAAGGTACTGCAGATAGTCCATAAGACTGCAACAGCCCTGATATAGAAGTTATGCTTTTTAAAAATATGCTCATCTTTGAGTTCATATGAATTAAAAACTCTTCTATAATAGCACTGGACCATTAGGTGTTTTATATCTGCTTCTGGCATTACCTAAAAATTTCCTAGCCCTTCACCACCATGGGGGGCAGAAATAAAATCAGGCCTTAACCTATTCCACGAGGAGGCTTTTGCTACTTTACCTGGAATCCCATCGGTCTGTTTTGGAGTCATACTTATAAGTGGGGATAAACCTGATTTCCCCTTCAGTGAAGTCAGGAAAAACCTTTTTCTGTGTGCGCTGAATATTTAGCTACAAATAGAAAGAAGCATCACATAAGCAGGGTCACACCACCCTATCCTATATAATAAAAGCCTAATATGCAAATTGTCCCCTTGACCAGGAGTTTGACCACTTGCTATGACGTGTGGTGACCACCAGGGGGTGGCACAGAACATGGCAGGCATTGGCGGCAATGCGCTATGACCTCTCGTGGGCTACCTGGGGGCGGGGTTGACGGGGACAGAGGTGCGCTGAGAATGCAGGGTGTCCGCCAAGCTCGCTCTCACTTCCCCTGCTACCCTCCCCCGGGATGCCAGGGCTCACACGCCAGGGAAGCCCCCACACTCAGGTGCCAGGCGCCCATGAGGAGCCTGCCCCGCACACGTGCGGCGTCTTCCTGGTGAGCCGGGCTACAGCTGCCAGGACCGCAGGGGTCAGTCAGGCTCCCCATGGGTTTGCACAGGAGCTGGTCTGCGAGGCCAGCTGGGAGAGAGTGCGCTGCCCACCCAGCTTACGTGCTGCGCCGTTGGGTGGCCAGAGGCCCACATTGCATCCCAGCCTGTGGCATCCGGCCACACTCACCACATCTCCATGGGGACTTGGGCGCTGTGACTCAGGTGGAGGGGTCACATGGGGGCCTAGGGGCCCAGGTGCTGCCCAGGACCCAGAGGTCAGCTGGGACCTGCCCTTCCACGCCAGACGCTCATGCTTTGATCTCTGGCCAGGCCTAGGGACTGCACCTGTGCACGAATTTCATGCACCAGGCCTCTAGTCTTAATATAAGTGACAATCTGATTGATTGGCCATTTCTAAGTAGCTAGTTCCACAGCCTTTCCAACTGTCAAAATATATAAATAAAATTTCTGTACCTTATGAATTGAATCATGTAATTCCCATAGCACTCAAACTCACCAACATATAGGATGCTCATTATGAGCACACTGCTGATTATTTATTGGTAATAATAGGTAAAATGGAAAAATTAAATCTGAATAGTCCTAAATTCCTGAAGTTGGACAAGAACCATCTAGCACAATTTTACTTTTAAAAAAAGCACACATACCCAGCTGGTATGGCTCAGTGGTTGAACATCGGCCTATGAACCAGGAAGCCATGGTTCGATTCCTGGTCAGGGCACATGCCCAGGTTTCAGGCTCGATCCCCAGTGTGGGGTGTGCAGGAGGCAGCCATTCAATTATTCTCTCCCATCATTGTTATTGCTATATCTCTCTCTCCCTCTCCCTCTCTCTCTCTAAAACAAAGACAAAAAAACAAAACACATAGTTCTAGCCCACTGCTCAGTGGTTAGAGCGTCAGCCCACAAACTGAAGGGTCACCAGGTTCTATTCTGGTCAAGGGTACGTACCTTAGTTACAGGCTCGATCCCGGCCCTAGTTGGGGCGCTTGTGGGAGGCAATCAATGTGTCTCTCTTACATCGATGTTTCTCTCTCTGTCTCTCCCCCTTCCTCCCACTCTCTCTAAAAATCAATGAAAAAAATATAGTCAGGTGAGGATTAAAAAAAACACCACACAAATGTTGAATGGATAATTCCAAAAGTCAAATTCAGTGAAGAGCTACAGATTGTTTTGAAAGTTATCCTCACTCAAATATTTTACCAGAAGTACATAAGACTAAGAATTTAATCCAACTATAACCCCCTTGGAGGCAGAGTAGATAAAGCCAAGCAAAGAAATTAGCCAACCAACCTCAATGTGAAGGAAGACAGCCAAGAAAGGCTCACTATAAAAATCATTTACTGCAAAACACCTGAAATTTGACTATGTCAGATCAAAAGGCTCATGGAAGGATTTAAAGACATTCAAATAAGAAGCATTCACTTTTAGCATCCAGTACTCATAAGCTGAAACAAAAATTCAAGTCATGTGCTAGGTTCTGAGGCAAAGTTACAGAAAACTAGGTTCCAGAATATCAAGTTTTATATAAATATTACCAAAGCAATACTTTCCCCACAGGTTTTAACAAACCCCAACCTCTCAATCAGTTCACATTAAACCACAGTCTGTGTTATTTGTCCCAAACTTCTCTTCTGTGCTTCCCGACTCCCTTATAGGACTTCCCTCTTTTACCTCCAAACTATTGCTGAGCCTGCCAAATAATCATAGAGCAGCTTTCCCTATTCCATCTGCCAAACCACATCAACATGGCTGAAGGCCCACTTCCTCCAGGAAGTGTTCTCCAATTCATCCCACCCATCCTCCAACTCATTGACACAAATCTTTTCTTAATAAAAAGTTAACGAATAACCTTATATTTACTCTTTATCACTATCTCACCTCCTGCCATCTAAGCGCTTCATAAAAGCACCACAAACCTTGTGTGCATTCACTGCATCACTAATCACACTGTTTCCCAAGACAATGAGACCCTTCCATCTATTCCTAGAGTAAGACACACCTCCCACACATCTGTCTCATAACAATTTTATCTGCTATCTAGGAAAGTACCTATAAAATGAAAATTTACTTACCTGGTCAAATTTCAGGAGTCTCGGAAGATCATTCCTGCTAATAAGACTCTTCACTTCATTGGCATCAGGCATGCAAAGTCTATAGTTCAAATCTCCCAACCAGATGACCACACTGAGGATAAAGAAATATATGAACATGCTAAGTGAAATAAGTCAGTCAGAAAAAGTTAAGAACTACATGATTTCACTCATATGTGGGATATAAAACTAAAATTCATGAACACAAACAGTGTGGTGATTGCTAGAGGGAAGGGGGGAGGAGGGTCCTAATATATGGTGACAGGAGTAGATTTGACTTTCGGTGGTAGGCACACAGTGCAATATATAGATCGTGTAACACCGAAACTCACACCTGAAACCTATATGTTCATGCTGACCAATGTCACCCCAATCAATTTAATAAACATTTAAAAAAGAGAAATATATGAACAGAAGTAGCCATAATTAGCATCAATCAGAGAAGAAAAATGGGCAGATTATTGATAAGGATTTGTTTGTCACCATCTGACAAGGGGCTGAAGCTGTAATTGCCCTTTAGGGGAAAGCACTATCAATACCTGAGAGGGACTAGGGATTATAAAATAGGCAGGAGGGTAGGCACTCCAAACATGAAGAACAATGATGGGGAAATAACACAGTATATGTATGGGATTCAGAAGCCAAGGAGTTAACTGCCTGAGAGAAGCATGTAGTTTATTTGCTGGACTAGCTTCAAAATTTTGCCTGGCTGCTTGCCAGGTCTCTAAGGGAAGAGAATCTGAATGTTTTCTGCCTCTATAAGCCCTGGATTCTGCAGGCTCTCCACTAAGGTCTGCGTGGTCTGAATGACACCTCTCCCAGGCAGGGCTCACTCGGAAAAGTGGGTCCAGGGCTCTCTGCTGCAGCCAATCTGTCTACCCCTGCCCCAGATCTGTGCTCCAAATCCCAAGCAGAAAGGAGACTTGAAATATGTTGGGAATCTATAAGCTCCCATGGTATCCTCAGGCTCCCAATCACACCAACAGGCCCCTACATGTGCTGAGAACCCCATAGGTGAGACCTTGAAATTACCATACCAAAATGGATTCTCCTGTGAGATACTCAAGCACTGAATGAGTCTCTTTGCCAATCTTAAGTGCAACATGGAATTTCTGGAATCCTGGGGAAATGAATTTATGGAACTTCAGGGCAACTTTATGACCATTAATGCTAAGGCCTTGACTTTGCCACTGTGAAACAGAATTCCATATGATCCTAATTATTGAGACAATATGAAAACAGGCCAACATCACTATCCTTCCCTACTCTTTCCTCAGTTACCCGACTCTCTATTTATTCTAATACCCTGAGATTATCTTTTGTTTTCCTACAATTCCCATCTCAAACCACTTATTCTAAACCACATCATCCTCTCAGAATTTCAAGTACCAGTATTAATTTCGTTACAACTGATCATTTTCTACCACCCAACCCATTCCTCAATTGATTTCTACTTCTATCCTTATTAAGTCCCATTCTTCACTAAACTTTCTCTCATATTGATCCATTGGGGTCTTGAAATCTCCACCACTGCTATTCTTAATGATTCACAGGTATTAAAAGAACAATCTGGATCTATATATACTGGCTTAAAAAGAGATCCATAATAAATAGGACAATATAGTCCCATATAATAAGTGTGTGCTTGTATGTGCATAAAGAAAAGTCTAGAACAGCACTATTCAAAAGAAATACAATGCACATCACAAATGTAATTGTAAATTTTTTAGTCGTTTCATTTAAAAAGTAAAAGAAACAAGTGAAAATAACTTTAACAATAAATTTCATTTAACTCAATATATCCAAGTTATTATCATTTCATCATGTAATCAATACTAAAAATTTTAGATATTTGACATGTTTTCCCAAGTCTCTGAAATCCACTGTATAGTTTATGCTTATTAGCCCATCTCAGCTCAGCTTAGCTGCTTTTCAGAACCCCAGCCACCCCTGGCTCCTGGCTGTCATATTGGACAGCATGGACTTAGAAGGATACACATCAAACTGTTAGTAGTGGTTTCCTCTGGAGAGAGGGATTGGCTGGGGAGAGTAGAGGATAAGAAATGAGGTATTTTTACTTTTAATTTTATCCTTATTACATTTACAACAAACATTTCTATTTTATAATTAGAAAACAATAAAAATTGACTCCAATAGACAGACCCTTCCTGCATTACTTGAGATGCCCTAACACATTAGTCAACAGAGCCAAATATCAACAGTACAATGATTGAAATTTCTTTTGAGAGCCAAATTTTTAAAACTTAAAACTTCTTCTAACGCCACTTCTTCAAAATAGACTCGCCCAGGCCGTGGTATTTTGTGGAAGAGCCACACTCAAGGGGCCAAAGAGCCGCATGTGGCTCACGAGCCGCAGTTTGCCGACCACGGCTCTAACAGAATTAACCTTTTCTCTGATAGCATCTACTTTCTCTGCCTCAATGAATCTATTCCTCCAAACCCCCTCTTCTTTGTGACCCTATCCCTAAATGGTAATCCCTTACTCTTCACAGTTCTACAGTTTCTCACCACGCTTATTCTTTTCTCAGCTCTACTATTCCAAGGCTAAAGGAGACTTAACCACTCACTCATGCTTCATGATGTTCAGCTGCGGGAGGGCCTGATTTGGGACCACAAAACTCATTCGTGCACAGATGTCCTTATAATCTTGATTCCTTCTCTCGAAGTCTTCCACATGGGCAGCCAGGTGGGAATTGACAATGCAAAATGTAGTGTTGTGAAATACAAACCTCACTGCTACCCCACCTTTGTTTCCCTGTTGGCAAGAGTAATTGTTCAGTTAGTTCAAAGATACAAATAGCAATTGAACTTCACATGGACGTAAGTAATAATCAAGCTCATTTCCAAAGGAACTCACCATTTTCCCCATAACTCCGGTTCCAACTGTTTCTGTAGCAACATCACAGATATATTGCCACTGATCCTTTTTGGCAAATATCATGAGCATCATTCCAACAAGGCGAACTAGTTGAACCTATGAGATTCAAGGTGTTAGAAAAGGTTCATGTTAATACCACTCTTTTTAGATACCACATATCTAACTTCACACAACTAAATTTCCATCAAGAAGGCATAACAAATACCAATATGTATCCAAATCATCTAATTTCTTGGTGGACCTCCATGCAGAGGAAACAAAATTTCTCTTGAGAAGCTCTTCTGACCAGTAAGTTAAAAGTCTTTGGGGGACAATGAGTGTACTCAGCTCTAGAGCCATTATTTTAATCACTTTTTTTAGCCTATCAGGAGTAGGGCGTATTAAAAATTCAAATAGTCAAGAGAAAACCTCTATCCCAGTTTGTTCCCTTTTCCCTCCTTCCTAGTTTCTAATTTCCCTTTTATTTTGATTATCTTAAGTCTGTGAACTAGAGCGAGACATATGTCTGAAATATGTATTAGGCAGGGGCCAATTTGAGAGGAATAACATCATCAGGATATTATTACCTATATCAACTGTTAGAAGATAGAGATAAAAATTACTCAGGCAAATAACTCCTTTTAAAGGTCTTAGTGTGGTAGCCCTGCAATTTAAACAACTCTTATGGTAGCCTCTACCTTGTGCCTTCTAAAGACCAACAAATTGGCCCACCTTGCTAAAGTCTTAACTTATGACCAAGTTTAGAACTCATTTAAATACCACAACACTCTGTATTCTTGCTCTGATTCCAAAACATACCCTATGCATCCGCATGCTTCAAACTGCTTTTCTGTAAAGCATTCATTTCTGACAATGTCAGTGAACAATTTCAACCTTAAACTCCTACTCCACAAATCAGTGGCCTTATAGGTAATTGTTTTGAGTTAATTATTGTTATAAGAACAAAATTCTTTTTTTTCTCCTAAAAGCTACCTGAGCAATGAAAATACAGGATCAGAAAGCTCAGGGAATTTTTTTTTCTAAGATAGATATAAAAAGGATTAGTCTGCCCTATTCCAGTATTACATCTGAGAAAAAACACACAATTAAATCATTCTTTTGGAACAAGTTATACATAACAATAAATTCTAGACAGTTCTATTTAGTCACACACTAAAAAGATAATTAAATGTGACTTACTTTCTTATACTTGGCTTGGGAATGCAAAGCCCTTTCCACAGCCATAGACCATTCTTGTTCTTTGATGGATTCAAAGTAGAAAAAGGCTTCTGTGCTCAAGTCCAGCTCTTGGAATCTGAGAAGCAAGAGGATGTAAAAGCTATATATATCCCATAATTATAGCTGACTACCTCCTATCCCATTTTAAGACATTAGGTGAAAAAAGAAATTGGAGAGAGAGAAATTTTATAGAGCTACTCTGTTGACCCAGGTGATCTGTAAGGATAAGTAGCTTTCTTTTCAAAAGACTCCCCACAAGTATATGCACAGACTATGCAAGATGTATACACACAACCCTCCACAAGGGATACAGTAGAGTTTTATTTATACATCCTAGAAATAGTAACTGTTAGAACTGACTCCATGTCTCAGTTTCTGTGAAGAATATAGTTTTCTGTAAAGAATATAGTTTATAGTGTTTTTCGAGAGGACTAGATGCTTCCTTATACCATTTTAGGCATTTGTTCATTTTTGATCTCACAAATAACTCTCACTTAGAGTCTACAGCAGGATTTTACCAAATAGGTTTGTTTTTTTTAAAAAAAGGAAGGCAAAATTTCACATAAACTAACACCAAACATACAGCCAAAAGGAAAGGCCAAACATATTCTTTACCCAATGCAATAGATATCAGGAGGATCCGGATCACAGTTCAGCCAAGGTTCTAACCCACTATCAGGAGACTGGCCATTCACATTCCAAGTTCCAACAAAAAATCTAATATATAATACAAAAAAAAGTAAAAACAAATGTCAAGAATGAAACAATGGAAGTTCTCTCATCACTTCTATACAATGGTATGTTCACAATAAGCCAACATAATTTCTCAAATGTTTTGCCATAATAAGAAAAACCGCCTGCACGTAGAACACAAAGGCAGTGAGCTTATTAGCTTTACATTAGGTGAATCTACAGAAAGGAGCCAAATTCTATTTTAAAAACACAAAGTTAATTGATCTGCCATATTTCTTTTCAATTCAACTCCATCCAAACTCATACTTGAAAGGAGAGCTTGTTGATGGGGAAGAGGTATCTTCATGCTGTGTGTCTAATATGGATAACTATTCTGTAAGGAGCTATACTTGAATTAAAAAACTTACTTCCAGAATTACAGGTGTCTGTAATTCTGGAAGTAAGATATAGTTTTAAGGGGGAAAGCAGAGGAAAAACTACTGATTGTTTTAACTATTTACACACAAATATAAGCATCATGGGGACTATAAGGAACTGAAGGTTTTAGCATAGGGATATAGCTATGATTGAATTAGAATAAATGAGGCATAATGGGATAGCAGATGGGACTGGAATCTTGGAACAGAAGGGCACATGCTGTTCACAAATAAAGAAAAGTGTTATTGCTTTGTACATTGGAATACACACCAGGCCATGCCACATCACATACCACACACTGGGTCCAGAAAAGAAGATATCAACAAGTAAGGGTGACATGAAAAACATAATACAGAGGAAAGAATCTAAGACATACCTCCCCACCAAGAGGATTAGGTGAAATGTTCTTTAGTTAACTACCAAAGTAAGTAAGTTAAGATCTAGTGGTTATGGTGGACTTTAATATTGCAGTATTTGTGGGGGGAAAATTCAGCAGGCCAGATAGATAAACACACTTGCTTATGGACTGTGCTACGGGACAATTCTCTAGTACAGTGACTTTCAACGTTTTTCATCTCGTGGCATATAAACTAATTAATAAAATTCTGCGGCACAATCAAAAATATATTTTTGCCTATCTGACGAAAAATAGGTATAATTTTGATTCATTCACACCAGACGGCTTTGTTGTGTTGGCTGTTGTCATTTTCTTATTTGATGATCTAATGGAAAAGAGGTCAGTGTCCCTGACTAAATAATCGGGTATTGCATGTTTTAAAAATTCTTCAAGTACACCAGTTAAAAATTGCTGCTCTAGAACATGTAAGCTTGATCTGGTTCCCTAAGAGTAGACAGAAACATTAGTAGACATAGTATCATTAGTAGTTAGAAAATCCAAGGGAAATTGTGGCATTTGTATTATTTCGGATAGACATAGGGGCTTGAATCAGCTGACCATTCCTTTTCATTATGCCTTGATTATTAATTAAGCTAATTAAACTAATACCTTAAATATCAAAAGGCCATTTTCTGCTATACTTCAGTAGTGCAAGACAGACCTACCTGAAAGTCTGAATGTTGACATACTCTTTTTCTCGCTTTGCCAGGATATGTTTGATGAGACCTTCCCGCTGCCCAGACTGGTTATTTGGTACAAAGAGCTTCCGCATGGTATCAGTAACTTTGGGCTGTTCCTTGTTAGAAGCTTCTTTGTCACGTGGAAGCCTAGCAAATAAATGAGAAATCCAAAAGTTAAACTGCCTAAAACAGAAGTCTTCTACATGGGAAATATGTTTTGACATAGGACTTACATTCTGCTCACTGAAGGGGGTGGGGGTGGAGGTTCCCGGTGAATTCCAATAGGCTGACTTTGTGAATTTATTTTCTTCTCCAAACTCATAGATGAAAAATTATCCTCAAATCCAAGAATCCCTGAAGAACACAGAATCCAGCATCAAACCAGGGGGCGGCGGGGGGTTGGGGGGATAACATGCAACTTATCCAGGACAAATAGGGCTTTGCTTTGATCAATGGGTTTGATTTGAGCACTGACACATTAACTAGAACAGTTAATTTGAACCTTAAATAATAAGCGCTAACGTTTATTGAATATTGAGCACAATGCCTGGTTGATGGTAAGGGATTATATCTTATCTTGCTTAATCATCACAAAGACCTTGTGAGGTCAGTGCTATTAAAAATCTTCCCATGTTACAGAAAAAGAAATGGAAGCTCTGAGTTGTTGAGCAACTTGACCAAGGTCATATAACTAGTAAGTTGTAGAATTTGGGATTCAAACCAAGGAAGTGTGGCCTTGGAGCTTGCATTTTTTTAAAACTACACTGCTAAGCTGGCTCCTGAAGAGCTAACATACCACGGAAAGGATCAGGAGTGCACCTTGGTCAGTGGGCATGGACTCCATAAAACCACTCCATAGGAGATGCCTGACACTAATATTAATCCACATTATATTCTCTATCTAGATAAAATCTATTGATTCTGCAATGATCAAAGCAACCAGGAAAAAAAAAGAATCTTTTCAGTACCTGAAAAACCAGAAGGTTGGTCCTTAGTGTCTAATTTCTGGTACCAGCTGGATGAGTCCTTTTGTTCTGGAACAAGAAGTTGTGAGTGTGCTGGAGAGATAAGGGTCATGGTCAGAAACTGGGGAGCCCATCATTGGGTGGAATTTACGACAACCAAAAGCCATTCACTCAGCACTCCTCAAATGCAGGGCCAGCAGCATTCTTGAATGTAAAGGAAGAAACTAAGAAAATGAGGGCAGCTTGGGGATCATTTGGGGACAGAAGGCAGATACACTCTGTTGTAAGCTGTCATGTCATGATAATGAAGATTCTGGAAGCTGGCTCACTGTCCTTAAAGGTGACTAGACTTGTTCCCTAACCCATCATTGGGTTTACTCTTGAATTTAAAAAACAGCAGCTATCAAGACTCAGGGGGTGAGGTACTTTGTTCATGGCCACTTGCCTCTGTATCAGCATGTCAGAACTTCATTCCTATTCAAATAGTAGAAAGAAAACTGCTGAGTCTTGAGTTACCTTCTTGGGCAGCAAGGACCTCTGACAGGAACTTCAAACGGCGTTCCTCATTAGGGATTTCAAAGCGGCGCTCTCTGGTCCGGTCCCCCTGAACCCGAATTCTGGAGCCACCTAAAAAGAATTGAAATCCATACACATATAGCTATGAAATACACGGCTTTCTTGGGATCATATTCTCAACTTACCAAATGAATAGGAGAAAGTCCAGATCACAAATATTTCAGACCTCTAATGTAGGAAACATGTCTACCAGTGGTGGTGGAGGGTAATACAGGGTTGGAGGGTGGTGCAGAGAGGGAAATCTAAGGGGCTGGTGAACTGTGTCAATGAGCAGCCCAATAGAGTGATATAATATATACTAAAATTATAGTTTCGTATGTTCTGATATATTTCTCAGATGTCAATGCAGGGACTTCTAAATTCTAGCAAAAGATTAATTCTTCAACCACCCTCCTCCCATCTCCTAGCTAGAAATTCTTACCATTTCAAATCCAGATCACATAGTAAGAGTATCTGAAGTGTGAAGAAAGTAAAAGAAATAGGATGATTATTCCTAGGTACAGATGTACCTAGGCAATCAAATTTACAAACAAATTAAAATGAAAAGAATATGGGATTGGTTTAAATTATTCTGAAAAGAAGCATGTATACTTCATTACTAGTGGAAAAACATATGTCTTGGATAAACTTATAAAAGCAATATAATGACCTATGTTCAGGAGTGGTCTGGTTCAAGTACAACCAATTGGAAAACAGTATAATTACAAGCAAAGTTATCTAGGACTTTACAACATACAATCTCCCTTTTTTCTGATGCCCTATAGTTATCATCTATATCAATCATCTGGATATGGTGATCTAGGAAACCTATGTACTTGTTTATATTTTTATTTTAACTGATTTATTTACATCTATTGCTTTCTCATGCCCCTGGAAACTATAAGCTCCTTGATAGCAAGAGGCAACCTGAAAGCACATACTTTTGATGGTCTCCCAGGGTTGTCTACAATGGAGGGGCTTCTCAGGACTCAGAACTTGCAAAGCTAAGACTAGGAATGTCCCAGGCAAACAGGGATAGTTGGTCACTTTACCGGCGACAATGACATGATGACAGACTTCACAGACAGAAGGCATTTAATAAATGACTTTAACTGGACTCTTTCATACTTGTAAATAAAAAAGAGATGAGAAAATGAAATGAAAATCCTAGTTTCTCATGGTAGAAATCCACTGCTGAACCTTTGACTCTTTTTTTCCTTCTGTATTTCCTTAAGTTTCTATCTCCATAGATTTAGTGATCAGAAAAGAGATAAAATAGAGAAATAAATAAAAAAGAAGGCACCCAAGGGATCAGAAATAAGAAAATCAATGATGGTGCCACTGTAAGGAGGCGATAAAAAGAGGGGGCATGAATAGATTGCCAATTAAGAGCAGCTGTGAGATAGAGGGAAATGCTCCTTCAGGGCACAAGTAGTCCTTTCTTTCTCAGATAATTTATATTAAAAGCAGCAAAATAAATAAATAAATAAATAAATAAAGAGAAATTTCAATCTGATAGAAACTTAGAACAAGAACACATAGTCTCTCTCTCTCACAATCCTTGAAAGATATTTTAGCACATCTAAAAATAAATTAACCCATTTAATGGACAGAAGATTCCAGAAATTGCTTACAAAATAACACTAGATGCTCTCTCCCCATGCTGCATGGGAAAGAGGACAAATTACCCCACGACCCTACCTTCTATTTGGCTCCCTTTTAAAACCCTCTGGACTCTCTGTGATCAACAAACTCATCTAGATCTTCAACTTTTCTGAACATTCCCTGCAACTCTCAGTGGTTTCCAACTACAGCTTCATTAGAATTACCAGAGGCACTTTTAGAAAATACTGACTCTTAGGCCCCACTTCAGGCCAATAAAACAGAATCTCTGGGGGGGTGAAGCCCAAGCACTGGTAGTTTTTAAATTACTCCTTTAGTGATTCTATGTGGATCCAGATTAAAAATCAGAGTCACCTGCAAACTGGCTGGTCCCCCTGTACTCCTCTGAAATGGAGGCTGTTTGTAGCCTCCCACACCCTATGTAATTTAAGATTCATGTCCTTGCATGTATGGGAGTGGGGTGGGGGGGCAATGGGAGAATATGGACACATGTAATACCTTAATCAATAAAAAAATTGAAAAAAAAAAGATTCATGTCTTTATTTGTCCTAATGCCATTTCCAGTCCATTCCCTCTTCTCCCTAGGAAAAATCCTATCTCCTTTGAGACTCACCTATTGTGTATACCAGCTTCTTCCCCTCCTTCCTCCATGAGATCATTTACTATCTTCCCAGAAACTTCTGAATCCAGGGTTCAATATCTGACTCATAAGACTTCCTCTCCACTCAAACTCCTGCCTTAATTTTTGGTCCCTTCAAAATTAGCACAGAAAACCCAGTCAATGCCTTCAATTTCCTTATCCAATGACCTTGCCCCTCCACCTCAGTCACCTACTCCATTAGTCCTTACTGGGACTCCCTCAGTTATACACTGGACCTTTTCATCATAGAAACACCACCACTTCATAAATCTCTAACTCAAATATCCCACTCTGACCTGTTATTCCTTTTACCTTACTTGCTCATATGGCAACCTCTCCAGCCCATTGATCCCTCCTCTTTCTCATCATCCACTCACTCACTCCCTTTTGCTTTCATTTCCCTTTATACCAAACAGATGCCATCATTATGCTCTGTTCCAAAAGCCCAGAACTTCCTTTCCATTCTGTTCTTCCACAGCACTTAGCTGGCAAACATCCAATCCTGAGAAATCCAACTATCTGCCTTCTCTTTACTTATACCTGAGCAACTACACACACATCATAAATTGATTGCTAACCTCAACCGGGCACTCTATGATATGGAGCAATCTAAGTTTTCATAGTCAACTAGTGTCCTACTACAATCTAAAACAACTATTTCACATCTTTTCATTTATCCTCAATCTTTGCATCCCCCTCTTCTCAAGCACTCTTATTCTAAGCTGAATGCTTCACTTCACACTTCAGAGAAAATGGAAGCCATCACATGAAAACCTACCTGTATTTGTACTCATTTTTTCCTTTCCCTCCAGATATAAGGAAAAAAAGGCCACATTTTCTTTTAATTACAGCCCCTATCAAAGGCCAATCTTTTCTTTCTCAGAACCCCTCTGATTCTCACAGGAATCTTAGAATCATTCCTAGACTCCTCCCCCAAATATTTTTAACCTGATCCCTTTTGTAGGCTACTTCCCATCATCATTAAATTAAACCATGTTTTAAAT
Organism: Cnephaeus nilssonii; assembly: GCF_951640355.1. Taxonomy (NCBI): domain Eukaryota; kingdom Metazoa; phylum Chordata; class Mammalia; order Chiroptera; family Vespertilionidae; genus Cnephaeus; species Cnephaeus nilssonii. The sequence continues at coordinate 110,924,015 of NC_137071.1, forward strand.
CCTTCCTGTTTAAAAAAAAAAACAAAAAAAACTTCCTGGATTCCATATTTGCTCCAACTCTAGTCCGTATCTATATTCCCCTCCACAGTCAAGCTCCTTCAAAAAACCAAAGTCGCAACTTGCTCATCTCCCATTTCTCTCTTAAATTCACTCCAATATGACTTTGGCTCCAACCGCCTCTATGAAGTTGACTTGCTAAAGTCACCAATAACCTCCATATTGCTAAATCCAATGGGTACACTTCAGTTACCTCATTTGACATATTAGCAGATATCAACAGTTGACCATTCCTTGAAATGATTTCTTCCAAAGGCATGACACCATCTAGTTCCTCTCCTTCCCTTCCTCTTCCCCTCCCTCCCTCTTGTCACTAATTTTCAGAGCCCTTTGAGGCATCTCCTTCTCTGTCTAACCTTTAAAAAGTAGAGTTCCTTAGAGTTCAATCCTAAACCTTTTTCTCACTCTATAACAGCATTGTCATTGGACTTACTGTGATGATGGGCATGTTCTATAACTGCACTGTCCAATATGGTAACCAATGACCATATGTGGCTAATGAGCACTTGAAATGTGACTAGTGCAACCGAGGTACTGAATTTCTAATTTTATTTTTAATTAATTTAAATAGGCACATGTAACTAGTGGCTACTATACAGTATCTGATAGCACAGCTCTATATGCAATCACATTCTCTCTCTTGGTTTCAAATACTATCTATGTACTAGAAACCCAGGCCTGAGCTTTGGAGATATATATACATATTTATACTAACAAACCCAAGGTCCACCTCCTGCAACATGCTGTGTGCCTTAAAGTTTATGTATGAAGTCCAAGGATCAAGATAAAATTTGGTTTCAGGGCATATTACTAAATGGGCAGAAATAACAAAGAATTTTATTCAAATGGTTACTTATTTCCCTTTTATGATCCAGTAACTTGAACTCTGGAGAGAGTAACAGATGGCTAATTTCTATGTAAGAGAGGCCAACAAAACTAATGCCACAAACTAGGTGTTTATAAGAGAAAGGCACACTTTAGTTTAATTTTTCAGCTTTGGATGAAATACCTATTTCCACACTAAGAACAGAATATTTCAGTCTCTTCTTTCAGCAGCAATGTTAGTCACTGCTGAACTACCTTTGCTCAAATTTTTTTAGAGTTCTTTTTGCCTTCTTTCTAAGCACAAGAAAACATATATTTTAAGTTATTTGCTCTCTTGGATACCTGCAGTAGAAGTCAGGAGCTGAGTTTTCTTAACCTTTAGAAATCAGCCCTTAAGATTTCCAAAATCCAAGACTTCCAAAGAAAAGAATAATAAAACGCAAACCGGAAAAGCTCACCCAAACTGTTAAATGCAAATTAATGGTGCCAAGGACAGGGACTATGTGTCTAAACAAAAGTGACAAAAGTGTATACAATTCACAACTCCAAGATAAAAGCCCGGCCCCACTCATCCAAGGACTCAACCAAGAGATAAGGCAACTAGTTTGATTCAGATTCCTATGGTCACATACTCTTTTCTACAACAATCAAACAGTGCCCATTTTCTCCTCCCCATAACACAGTACAATTAGATAAGCAAAGAACAGCTTGCACAGAAAGTCAATGATTTGCTTCAGATACAAATGAAAGAATGAAAACAGTGAGAAGATGATGTTCTCTCTAATAAATGGATGCCTTGAGGGGATGGGGCTAAAATAAAAGCCCAAAATTATTTTAAGAAAAAAAAAAAGGTATGCCTGGTAAGAGGGACTCTATAGCCTCCCAAAAGAATATATCAAGTAAAGGAAAACATTATGATTTAACATATAAAAATAATAAATGGATTTTTAAAAAAAGCTTAAAGCATAACAGCAGTTAAAAAACAACCAATGCCCTGGCCAGTTTGGATCATCATCCTATATACCAAAAGGTGGTGGGTTTGCCTGACCGGTATGGCTCAGTGGTTGAGTGTCAGCCCATGAACCAGGAGGTGACCATTTGATTCCTGGTCAGGGCACATGCCCAGGGTTGCCTGCTCGATCCCCAGTAGGGGATGTACAGGAGGCAGCTGATTGATGTTTCCCTCTTCCATGTTTCTATCTCTCTATCTCTTTCTCTTCCTCTCTCGAAAATCAATAAAAATGTATTTTTTTTTTAAAAAAAGGTGGCGGGTTCAATTCCCAGTAGGGGCATGCACGAGAGGCAACCGATCGATATTTTTCTCTCAAATCGATGTTGCTCCCTCCATCTCTCTCTAAAAATCAATAAATATATCCTTCAGTGAGGATAAAAAACAAACTCATACACCTTATGTGCTTTAAACATTTTCTGGCCCTTCCTATAACTATCAATTCCATAGCAAATATTTAATTGATAGCAACAATACTGGTAGCTTAAAGAAGTTCAGCATTAGAAACACAGATTGTATTTTCAACTTTTTAAGAAATTCTTGCCAGCCACCTGCTTTTTCTTATGCTTAGCCTAAGAAATACTCATTTGTATGGCTGCCTGAAGAAAATGGAGAATATAGGATAAGATGGTAAGATAAAAAATGTGGCAAAAAGGTGTCTTAAATATAGTGGGTATTCAAGTAGTTGTTTGTTGAATGAAAATTACTTCCATTCAGAAAGATACTCACTGTTTGAAGCTATATCAATCAAAAGATTTTCTTCTGCTTCTGAGGGGAAAGAAGAATAGGATCAGGGAAGAGAAACCAGTCATTACAACCAAAAGAAGTATATGTCTAACTAAAAAACTGCTTCTCTCCATCACCACTTCTAGGTCCTAGAACACATATTTTTAAAAAATCCTTTGCTTTTTTGTTTAGCATTAAAAAAAGAATTTTAATAGTACTAGATGCTAAAGATTATGAGCAATTCAACTAAAAGAAAAATGAATTGAATAATTAACCAAATGGAACGCCTCAAAGCAAATCAAGGAATTAAAATAGTAGGGAACATAACATGTTAATTCAAGTGAAGATGAGTTTAAATCCCCCCAACTATAACATACAAATTCATATAATCAGCATAATTTAGATAATTTTTATAAAAACCCAAGGAAGTGACCCCAAAAGCCCAGAGGTTAATTACTTTTTACACTCAGATCTAGTCTCTGAAAATTTCCCAGTGATCCCATTACCTCCGCCCCAGCCCCATTTAGGAACAAAGACTACCCAAAGTTCTTTATCTTCAGGCTACAACTAGTACCCATGGGTCCAAGGCCTCCTACGCCCAAAAAGGAAGTATAAATTGGGGCAAAGTATAGTCTCCATGTTCAGAGTTCTCTTTTCTCTCCATGGCTCTCCTGGAATTCCTTCTTTACCTTTAGTGTTTAGATCCAACCCACCTCTTCCTCTCTTACTTCCCTGGATTTGACCTACAGCACCTGCCAGACCTTCCTGGTTAGCTGTACTCTGGGTACTGAGTCCTTGGGATTAGCCTGGATCGACTGTGGCCAAATGGAGTAGTCTCAGCCTTTCTAGTTCCTTCACAAGCCAGGATTGTATATTTGGCTCCATTATTCAGGCACAACAGAAGCAACTGGTAAGGAACTAAACTGTCTAATATTAGGAAACAGTCTTAATACTCTCACTAGCATCATGAAGCAAGGGACATCAGGACATAGCTGTTTATATGTTTGCCTTTGTTCTTCAGTAACTAATTCTTTAAAACCCAGTATTTATAGACTTTTCAAAACAGGGCACAGGTCAGGAAACAGAAAATATGAAAACTCGAAGTAACTTCCTTTTGTTATGGGGAACTACTGTGTGTGTGTGCACACATATTTTCCTAGATTCCAATCTAACACTGTTGTATTTCTTATTAAAAACAATACTAAGAGGACAAAAGAGACTCTAGAAGTAGTACAAAAAGGTATAGAGTTAATAGGATACTAATCTAAAGCCATCTTTGGCTTTTCTCCCTAAAGGTCTGGGTATGCAACAAAGGGTGCTATACCATGAAAAGTGAAGTGACTACAGCAACTTGTGTGGTATGCAGGTGCCTTGTTCAATGTCTCTCTCACACAGGGCAAGCTGAAAGGTTATGACTTCAATCTTTTCTACAATGTGGATACCATTCATTGCAGGTATTTTTCATTCTTAATGCATGCTGCCTTAAAAAGTCATATCCACTTAGTATTTCTACTTGCAAGAACAAATGCTAAGGAAAGAAAAGATGGGTAGAAAGATTTATGTACAGAAATATTTATCCTATTACTATTTATACTGGCAGAAAATAACCCAAATGTCAAACACAGGGAAATAATTACATTATGGGCCATTCATAAAACAGAATAGTATACAGCTATTAATGGCAAGGGAAAACACTCATAACATGATAGCATGCAGAACGGACAAAAAACTATATATAGTTTGAGTCCCACCAACTCTAAAAGTTACATGTGTAGAAAAAGGGGAAAATGTAGGTGTTTATCACTGAAGGATGGGAATTTGCTTTGGTTTATACATTTCTGTTCTTTCAAAAATTTTTATTATAAACTTTTGGGACAAAAAAAAGTTCAATGTAGTTTAAGAAAGAATCCATGCAAGGTAGAATTCAAGTTTTCCAAGGAGCTACAGCTTATACAGAATGCTTCTGTCTGATGAAGCCAAGGGACCCACTGGAAACATAATGAGTTTGTTCTCTAGTAATCAGTTTCCTTTGGAGAGCAATGTGAGATGACACAAGCAACACCTCCTACACAAACCTCCCAATTTTTTGCTGCTCATTGTAGCAGATGAAACAACACATGTTCTGTTCTCTGTCCCTAAATTTGAGGGCAGGAAGCCAAATATATCTTCCCCAGAGCTGATTTTCTTATGATTCACCAATGTCAAGGTAAATTGCCAAATGTTTTAATTTTAAACGGTGAGGAGATAAAGTGCTGAATGTGTGTGAATCCCAGCAACTTTGATACTTTACAATGAGCAGTTTGTCAATTAAACCCAAGAATGTCACTTAAATATACATATGAGTCTGTCAGCATAAAAGACTACCTACATAGGTAACAGACTACATTTCTAATCCCCAGCCTGGGAAGCGGGTAAGCGGGTGAGAGAGAGAGAGAGAGAGAGAGAGAGAGAGAGAGAGAGAGAGAAAGAGAGAATTTCTGTTTTGTTTTGTTTTTTTCAATATAACCCTTCAGCTCTCTTAGACACAGCAATTATCATCTTCTCAATAGTAGGTTCATGCAAAGAGTAGTATGTTTCATTTTATATACAGTGATAAATTTAAATATATATGGTATTACACAAGGCAATAATAACCATGGAAAAACATTATAAAACTAGCTAAGCAATTAAAGCTAGTACCTTGAACACATCTAAAGTGGCTATTTATAGGAATGATATCTTGAACATGCTGTTCCTTCCCGTGCAACTGGATTATTAACCTAGGAAACAGAAGAATGTATCAACGAATAGCTACTGAAAAATCCAAACATTTAACAACAAAATACAGTGCTGTGTTGTTACACAAATCTAGACTGTATTGATTAGGCTTATTGTATCTTGTTCCCTGGATCTGAGCATCATGACAGCTAGATATTGCTATAGGTCTAAAAGGATTTAGTGGTGATCAATATCTGAATACCCACACTGTTCTACGCCATAAATAACATAGAATAGCCTATGTCCTAAGAACAGCTTACAATCTTAAGAGCATGAATTACAGCACGTATACCTTCAGAGTAGGCATACCAGAGTGAAGAACTAATAGCAGCTATGTATGAACTCCATAAGGGCAGGGACTGTAGCTTTCTACCATAGTATTTCTAGCACCTAGCACAGTGTCTGGCACATAGCAATTGCTCAAGTTTGTTGAATAAATGAATTAGAAATTTCATAAAATACCTCTATAATTATATCCTCATGGCTTTTACCAAAGAATGGTTCTATCTCTTCGAAGTATACAAGTTCATGGAGGACTAAGAGGAAGTGCCCAGCCAGCTGGATCACTCAAAATAACCACAGTGGCCAACAAGGTAGCAGATATCACCAGACTGCCTTTATATCCCTTATGTTTTTTCCTCTGGTTTCCAACTTCATGCTGGCAGTTCTAAGTAAACATTACTAAAAAACTTGCCCCCCCCCCAGTATAAAATGTGAGAATTCTAAATTCCTATGCACACCTGAAATATTAATTTTCATTCACTACTTATCCATTGTGGCCCAGAATCAAGGCATAGCCTACTGGTAAATGGCCATTCTGAACACATTCCCACTTCCCCCAAACCTATCACTCTTCAGGTGGTTCTCTTTACCAGGAACACTCTTCTTCCCAAGAGCCACCTCAAATATCACCTTCCATGTGAAACTTCCCCCAATACCCCAAGCAGAGCCTGAGACCTCATCCCCTTTGTGTGCCCCCGTAATACAGCACTTTTATACTCCATCATAGTTATATTTATTTCCCAAACATGTGAGCTCCTTGAAAGCAAAGACCCTATCATATTCACTTTGTCTCCTGCCTAATAATAAATATTGGTTGAATAAACAAACTAGATTAAACTATAAACAGATATGAATGTCTAAATATAACTGTTCAACATCTGACATAAAAAGCGTCATTGTTTTGAAGGGTTTGATTTCTATTTTGTTATCATTTGGGGAGATAACCTGGAGAAAGAAGTTGCTTAGACAGAACTAAGGGAAATAAACTAAGGAAAAGAATACTGCTTTCCTGCTCTGACCTTAATTTGCAGTGGTTTGTATTTTAAGGTGACTAGGGGAATGTGGGACCCTTTCAACCTGCAAAGTTCATGAGTTGAGCAGAGTCCTATAAACCCAGATGGAGACCAGAAACTAGATAAAGGCTGACAAAGCAAGGGTCGAGGAGGAAGAACTTACTTTGAGAAAAATGAACACATACCAATATAATCTCAAAGTAACTAAACTAGAAACCGTGTTAAACATTAGCAGTAAAGCTTCAACTGGAATGTATTGCTAAATATGATCACAAAACAGGCAACACGGATGGATCTTGAAGGCATTATGCTAAGTTAAATAAATCAGACAGAGCAAGGAAATATTGTATGATCTCAACAAAACCCAACAAGAAACTCAGAGATACAGAGAACAGATTGGTAGTCTTTAGAAGTAGGGGGTAGGAGGTGGGCAAAATGTGTGACGGTGGTAAAAAGAAACACAGATTCAGTTATGGGGCTGTATGTTACATTCCCATAACTTACTTTAAAAAACTGTAACTCTCAACATATACAAATATTGAATCTTTACACTGTACAACTGAAATGCAACCCCCACAAAAGCCCATAAGAAAACAAAGATAATCTGAGAATTTAATTCAATTCCACAAGCATTTAATGAATATCTACATGTTGGTCACTAAATAAATTGTGGCAAGAAAGTAGGGCTAAGAATAATCACAAAAATGCTACTTAACCATTCCTTTTAGAACAGAAAGGAACATGACAAAACAATGGAAATCAGAATTTGGTAGTTATCAAGCAGTATAGAGTGACAAATTGTAAATGTGGATTCAGAGGAAATACTATGATTTGTTCAAGGTAGGTTCAAGATGAAACAACAGCTTGCATCATAATCTATTTTCCTTGGGGAAAAAAAGAAATGTTAGCTTGATCCCATTTCCAAAAATCTTATTATTTTTAACTGTAATGTTAGTCTCTCATGTAAATTTCTCCACGGTCAATAGAAGCAACTCCAGAACTAAAGATTAAAATAGGCTTCAAGTTCTAGGACAAAAATGCCTAAAGTAAAAAAAGTTCTGGACACCCAATTCAGAGAAGGAACCCAAGAGATAAGAATTTGAGGACTATAGATGGTATGATAGTATTGGGTGTCTCTAATAAATGATCTCTAAATAAACTTCAGACAATGTAATTCTGAGATTGTTATATGGGTGTAAATCTCGGCTATGTTACATCCTAACTGTGAGCAAGTGACTTAATTTCTGGGTGCCTCAATTTCTCTCTATATAAAAGGGGGATGATGAAAAGTGCTTAGAAGAGTAGCTGGCACAAATCAAGCCATTAAATGTTAGTTGTTGCTATACCCCCATAACCTATGAAGATATGGAACACAAGAATTGGATTTTATGTGGGAAAGACACAAATAGTCAGGAGAGCTACCACTGCAAGTTTAAAAGTTCTTCTAGTACAAGTTCAGATAGAGTGAGAAATTTATCTCAAGGCCAGCTGCTCACTCCCTTATTAGCTGAATCCTGGGCTGTGATGATTTCAACAATGCAGCTATTTTATTTAATCCTCATAATTTTTTTTGTCCATGAGGAAACCAAGGCACAAAAAAATTTACTCATTTGCCCAAGAGTCACATATCTCCACCCTTTTCTAGTGTCACACGATGTAATTCTGAGAAGTGGCAGTGGTGGTCCACTTTTCAATTCACATTTATGTTAAACTGATTTAAAAAATATATATTTTATTTATTTTTTACAGAGAGGAAGGAAGAGGGATAGAGAGTTAGAAACAACGATGAGAGAAACATCCATCAGCTGCCTCCTGCACACCCCCCACTGGGGATGTGCCCGCAACCAAGGTACATGCCCTTGACTGGAATCCAACCTGGGACCCTTGAGTCCGCAGGCCGACGCTCTATCCACTGAGCCAAACTGGTTAGGGCTAAACTGATTTTTATTAAATTGGTCTTGAAGAGTTTGATGAAACCTGGGAAAAAGAGTACAAGCTTCCTACATCAACAGAACTGACCAAGAAGGCCCTTGGGAAGAGCTACTTCATAGAATCAGTTGATGTCCAGATAGGGTGGCACTAAGAGTCTCAGAAAAGGGCAGGATAGGCCAGGGGGAATGTCTTCTGTATAATTAGATACAGACTGAGTCTGGACAACCTAAAAGCAGGGACTGAGAAAAAATTGTGTTTTTTTTAGGCAGAATCCAATGTTGGGCGATGGCAGGATTTAAGTGATCAACAATTTTTAAACTCTAATGTCAAGAGACCTGTGAATAACCAAGAGAGGTGGCTTGAGCACACAGGGATAGATAGGGACCTATGAAATGTAATGGTCACCATAGATACTTTTAAGATGAGGCATTAGTGGCAATGGAGTGAAACCAACAGCTACAGTGATAGCTTATCAAAATAATCATTTGATCCATCAGTCAACAGTATTTACCGAGCTCCTACATGCATGGCAGAGTAAAAGGTAACACAAAGAAAAAATGCCAAATGTCATTTCTATTTCTGCACATTTCATTACTTTTTCTAACAGTCAAGTCAATAAATGAGGCACTTACTGGGCTACATTAAACCATTACTGAATTAATGAATATGCCTTCTAGCCAGTGGACTAAGTGAGTGGGGAGACTGGAGGAACCAGTTGAATGGGGTTAAGAAAAGGCACTTCTGTCAAGGTTAACAATGAAGTGATTCTATAGCACTCTTACTTTTTTAAAAAAAAATATATATATTTTTTATTGATTTCAGAGAGGAAGGGAGAGGGAGAGAGAGATAGAAACATCAATGATGAGAGAGAATCATTGACCAGCTGCCTCCTGCACATCCCCTACTGGGGATTGAGCCTACAACCCAGGCATGTGCCCTTGGCTGGCATCGAACCCAGGACCCTTCAGTCCGCAGGCTGACGCTCTATCCACTGAGCCAAACCAGATAGGGCAGCACTCTTACTTTTTGTAAACCACTCTCACATTTATTATTCTTTCAGTTCCAACTCCAAAGGCTGTAAGGTAAGCAATTAATGTTTTTATTTAACTGATGACGGCAGTAAGGCGTAGACACCTTTATTGACTTGCCTGAGGTTACACAACTCATGTCAGTTGCAGGGGCGGGAACTAAGAACCCAGGCTTCCTGCTTCCCTGCCCAGTGAGTCCTTCCACTAAGCCACACTTCCAGGAGCCATCCAGCAGCTTAGGAGTTGGAGACAAGGCCCTGCGGTTAGAGCACTCGCAGTTCACACCTGGCCCTGAACCTGTTGCCCACAGGCATCAGTGGGAGGAAGGTGGTTGGCTCCTCTGTTTGGGGCTGGGAGGGAATGGCAGGCTACACTGTGGGAATCAGCTGTTACTTACTCATATTGCCCGTTCCTCTGGGCTAGGGTCAGGGTGCAGGGCTCCAGGACAAGACCCTTGATCTCCACACCCTCCACAGTATGTGGGCTTTAGTCAAGGGTTTGCACTAAAATGCGGCCAGTGAGGGGTAGCCCACTTCGGGACGGAGGGAGACTGCCGCCCCTCAGCCCACCCGCCCCTCTGCCCGCCCACCCCTGTACCGCAGACTCGGCCTCCGGCGCCGGCCCCCTCCCTCGGCGAGGCTCGGCCTCAGGGCCTAACGGCTCCTGCTCCCGCCCCACCCGCATTCCACTGTCCCTCCGACCCCCACCCTAGCCCGGCGCGGCCTCCCCTCCTCCTTCCCTCAGGCGGATACTGCAAGGGGCTGGGCTCCCACTGGAAGCGGCGGCTCCATCCGGGCGGCCACCAGACTCGGCCGGGCTGCGGACTGCGGGCGGATCCGACGACACTGCCTCCCGCGTTCTCCTACACGCGCGCTTCTGTTGCGTGTCGGTTAGGGAAAGCTCCACGCCGCGAGCCGCAAGCCGGAGCCGGGAGCCGAGAGCTGGACAGAGAGAGAGCGTCGCCTCGCGTCCCCGCCAGTTTCCCAGGCCGCCACGGAGCCCGCCCCCTGCGGCCAACCTGCGGAACTGCAGCGAGATACCCGACGGATGGGGTGTCTCTGACACGTCCAGCATGGAATACATTTTAAATGCTGCCCTTGACACTAGAATTGTTCTGGAGACTTTGAAGATTGCCACAGAAATAAAACATAGTCATATCTATGAGGGAACTCAAAGGAGTTGGGCCAACAGGACCCACATCATCCATTCAAAATGTCCTTATTACAGTTACAATGCATGGTCCTGGGTATCTCTCAGATGTTCCTTCCTCTTATTCCTTCTACCCAATATATCGGAAAAATCACCAAAGCTCAGATCTTTGAGCCCTTTCCAGGTCACCTCTATGCAGGCAACGACCAAAAGTATAGCCCTGCCCCTGACCCTTTGCCTAATATACCCCATTGTTACCACAACACTGAATAACAAAATTAACTCATCATAATTTCACACAGCCACCCAGGCTTGAAACTTCAAAGCCATATGCTTTCTTCCTCTCTCCTCATTTCTCTGTATCCAATCAGTCAACAAACCTTGTTAATATTTCCTTTGGAATTATGTTTTCTCTCTATTCTCACCACCATCACTTTATTGTAAGCCATTGTGATAGATCTCTCCTTTGACCATTTTACTCTGTTGACAGTCATAAAAATATTATTCCCAGAGGAATGCTTCAGCTGTTATTCATTTGCTCAAGAATCTATAATGGACTATATGTCTGATTTTAAACTGTTTTTAAACCTAGAGTAATTTAGACAGTGTGTTATAGAGGTAGATAGACCAGTTGAACAGAATACAGAGCCCCAATACAGATCACACATATATGGAAGTTGATATGCATCATGTGACATTTGAAATGAGTAGGGGGAAATGGATTATCTACTAAATGGTGCTAGAACTATAGATCATCCACATGGAAAATTATAAAATTATATCCCTACCTCACACCACAGAGGGGAAAAAGCAATTCTAGGTAGATTAAAGATGTAAATGTGAAAAGCAGATCTTTAAAACTTTCAGAAGAAAATAGGAGACCATCTTTATGACCTTAGAATACGGAATGAGAATAATTACTTAGTATACTAAAAGGATAAACAATAAGGGAATTGATTGGAACACTTAACTATATTACACTTCAAAATGCATGCACTCCAAGACAACATAAAGAAGTTAAAAGACAAGTCACAGACTGGGAGAGCATATTTTCAATATATACACTGAGTGGCCAGATTATTATGATCTCTGAACGCATAATAATCTGGCCACTCAGTGTATATCCTATATAATAAAAGGCTAATATGCAAATTGTCTCCTCGACTAGGAGTTCGACCAGCAGGCAGGCCGGCCAACCGCCCATGTCCCCTCCCCCTGGCCAGGCTGGCCGAACCCCACCCATGCACAAATTCATGCACTGGGCCTCTAATCTACACTAATAAAAGAGAAACATGCAAATTAACCATCACTCCACTATGCCCACCAGCCAATCAGGAGGGGCTATGCAAATTAGAAGGCTAAAGATGGCAGCCACCCAGTTGCTCCAGGCACAGAGTGGCCAGGTGGGGCAGGATGCCTGCTATGAGTGGGAGGGCAGGGGACGAAGGGAACTATAGGAGCGGCACTTGGGCTTCAGCGAAGATGAAGACTGCAGACTCCGGAGTCTGCAGCGAAGACGGCAGACTGTGGCTGGAGTCTGCAGCGTGGATGGCAGACTCAGACCGGAGTCTGCAGCGAAGATGAAGGTGGCAGACTCTGGCTGGAGCCTGCAGCAAAGACAAAGAAGGCAGACTCTGGCCGGAGCGAAGGCCTGGGTCCCGGGTACCGAAGAAAACTGGTGCTGGAAGCCAAGGGAAGGAAGGCCTATTGCACGAATCTCTTCGTGCAACGGGCCTCTAGTATATATATACTGAGTGGCCAGATTATTATGCGTTCAGAGATCATAATAATCTGGCCACTCAGTATATATAACTGACAAAGGATAACCTGTGAGGTTCTACCTTTCCAGCTGTTATCACCTTTCTGACTTCCTCTTCCATCATTCTCCCCAATTCACTCAGCTTAGACACACTGCTCCTTGCTATTCCTAGGACTTGACAGGCACACTCTTGCCTTGGGGCCTTTGCACTTGCTGTTTACCTTGCCTGAACTTTCACTTCCTTCAGATCTTTTCTAAAATGGCACTTTCTCAATGAGGCCTTTCTAGACAACTTTATTTAAAATTGCAGTTCAATAATCTCCTTTTCCAGTCCCATACTCTCTTCCTTGTTTATTTTTCTCTAGAGGATTTATCACTATCCATTAGTCTATCTGTTTTACTTACTAATTTTGTTTATTGTGTCCCTTCCCCTACTAGAATGTTAGTTCCACGAGGGCAGGCATTTTTAAAAAATATGTATTTTTATTGATTTTTAGAGAGAGAGGAAGGGAGAGGGATAGAGAGAAATGTCAATAAGAGAAACATCAGCCCTAACCAGTTTGGCTCAGTGGATAGAGCATCGGCCTGCCGAGTGAAGGGTCCCAGGTTTGATTTGTACCTTGGTTGCGGACACATCCCCAGTAGGGGGTGTGCAGGCATCTGATCGATGTTTCTTTCTCATCGATGTTTCTAACTCTCTATTCCTCCCCCTTCCTCCCTGTAAAAAATCAATAAAATATATATTTTTTTAAAAGAGAGAGGAACATCACTGGTCAGCTGCTTCCTGCATGCCCAATACTGGGTATCGAGGCCACAACCCAGGCATGTGCCTTGATGGAAATTGAACCAGTGACCTCTTGGTTCCTGGGTTGATGTTCAACCATTGAGCAACACCGGCCGGGCATGAGGGCAGGCATTTTTGTCAGTTTTGTTCATTGCTTCATTCCCAGTGCCTAGAACTATTCCTATAACAGAGTAGATGCTAGAAAAATATTGATTAAATGAATGGATGAACTAGTAGCTAGACTATATAAGCTCCTCTATAAATCAGTGAGCAAAAAAGAAAACTAGTAGAAAAATTGACAAAATATATGAATAAGAACCTCATAGTCAAGAATACCCAAATGGCCAATAAAGACACGAAAGGATGTTTCACTTTATTCCTTTTTAGGAAAATTGAAAACTAGAACCATGAGATAGCATTTCACGACCATTAGTTTGGCAAAAATGAAAATTCAGATGACATCAAGTGTTGTTGAGGATGTAGAACAGATAGAACTCTGATCACTGTGAGAAGGAGTATAAGTTGGTAGAACTGCTATGAAAAGGAATTTGACATCATATAATAAAATTGTATATGTAATATACTTCAACCCAGAAATTCCATTTCTAGCTGTAGACCTGGGTAAAATTCTGCACTTTGTGCACAAGGAGGCATGGAAAAGAACGCTCATTGCAGAATTCTTTGCACTCTCAGAAAAAAAAAAGGAAGCAAATTAAATGTCCATCAACAGGTGAATGGATAAATAAAGCATAGTATTCATGAAGTTGGTTACTATTTTTAAATTAAAATGAAGAACTCAAACTATATGTATTAAAAGAGTTAGATCTTATAAAATACAATGTTGAGCATAAAGAGAATATTGCAAAATATGTACAGTATACCATTTATATAAAGTCTGCAAATATTGTATGTTTTTTTATGGCTACATAGATATAATAGTAAAAGTCTATAAAACATGAAAGGGCAGGCCAGGGCCGGATTGCTCAGTTAGAGCAGAGCGTTGTCCTGATACTTTCAGGTTTGATCTCCGGTCAGGGCACATACAAGAATCAATCAATGAATGAGTAAATAAGTAGAACAACAAATCTGTCTCTCTCTCTCTCTCTCTCTCTCTCTCTCTCTCTCTCTCTCTCTCTCTCTCCAATAAAAAAATAAATAAAAAAAACATGAAAGGGCATAATCACCACCAAGAAAGGGAGTGTACTGAGACTGGAGAGACGCATACAGGGAATATCACCTATATCTGTAATATTTATTTTTTTAAACACAATCTGAAAGTTGATGTTGCAAGATTTGATATAGCTGAAACCGGTTTGGCTCAGTGGATAGAGCAGGCAGACTGAAAGGTCTGTGGACTGAAAGGTCCCAGGTTTGATTCCGGTCAAGGGCATGTACCTTGGTTGCGGGCACATCCCCAGTAGGGGGTGTGCAGGAGGCAGCTGGTTGATGTTTCTCTCTCATCGATGTTTCTAGCTCTCTATCCCTCTCCCTTCCTCCCTGTAAAAAATCAATAAAATATATTTTAAAAAAAGATTTGATATAATTGGGTGGTTGCTACATATATTGGTTATTTCATGTTATTTCCTGCATTTGAAATTGTTTGCTATCAATGAAAAAGAAATAATATGTAGGGGAGGGTCAGCATTGTCAAATGCTGAAAACAGGACAAGAAAAATGAGGATTGAGAGACTGTCTTCAGATGTGTTAAGGAGTTCACTGGAGACCACAAAATAAATGGTTTCAATAAGTGCTACGAACAAGGTGACAATTGAGAAGGAGTGTATCATGAGGAAATGAGAGATCATGTATTGCAGAGGTTTGAATATAAAAAGGAGTGGAATAAAATTTTAATTAAATTAGTTAGAAGGGTCAAAGAGAAAGACTTGGCAAAACCTGAAGCCACTTTAAAACAAAGGGGAAGGAACCGGTGAAGGGGGCACATTTAAGATACTAGTGAGGAAAGCAGAAACTTTGCAAGAAAAAATCCTCAGTAATTAGGAAGGGCAAGGATCCAAAGTGGAGATGGACACATCAATCTTAGAGAAGCTCATACTTCCTCCTCTAAGTCTACAGTATCCCCAGCATGTAAAACAGTGCCCTGCATATAGTGGGGTACTCAAGTATTTGTTGTAAAGAATAAGAGGTGGTGCCCTGGCAGGGTAGCTCAGGTGGTTAGAACATCGTCCCGGTATGATATGGCAAGGTTTCGGGTTCGATCCCTGGTCAGGGCACATATAAGAATCAACCAATGAGTGCATAACTAAATGGAACAGCAAATCCATGTTTCTCTCTCCTCCCACTTCTCTCTCTCTCAATCAATCAACAAATAACAACGAACAATAACAAAAAAGAGGTTGTGAAGAAATGGAGGTGAGGACACTAAAACTTCTGGTTTCTCAAAGAGGAGATGATGCTTTTCTCAAAAAATGTAATAAGTGGATGTTGCAATAACAAAAATAATCCCTAATCCTGGTGGCTAACATTGAATACTCCCGTGACAGACATTCCTCATGGCTTTGCATACATACTTTTAAAATTTTAATTATCACTAAATCTCTGTAAAGAAATAATATTGTTTCTATTTTAAAGATGAGAAAACTGAGACTCAGAGAGGTTTAGCAACTTGGTCATTAATTAGTAATTGGCAGAATCGCGATTCAAACTGACATTTGTCTAAATTCAAAGCCGGAGCTTTGATATATATATATATATATATATATATATATATATATATATATATATATATATATTCAGAGAGAAAGGGAGAGGGAGAAAGAGATAGAAACATCAAGGATGAGAGAGAATCATTGATCAGCTGCCTCCTGCATGCCCCACACTGGGGATTGAGCATGCAACCCAGACATGTGCCCTAACACTCAACCACTGAACCACACCAGCCAGGCAAAGCCAGAGCTTTTTAACCAAGATAGTTTGCCATTCATTCAGTATTAATAGTAAAAACAGTGTTTATTTGGAACCTTCAATGTGCCAGGTACTACGGTACCTGCTCTACCTGAATTATCACATTTAATCTGATGAAATTAAAGTTGAGAGTAGAGGAGGGTTTGAGAACTTAAATAAGGCAGAGAAGGAGGGAAGGCACTGTTGGAGAGTGATAGCAAATGCAGAAAAGTTAATAAAGGGTTTTAGAACAACAGAGAGAGCCCTATTGGAAGCAGATGGCATGACTTTCTACAGTGATCCAAATGAGCACGCATCTATAACTTTTTTTGACAATGCTTGACACATGGAAAACAAGGGTAAGAAAATATACCAAGAAGGTACATTAGGCTTGGGAATTAGTATAGCAGACACAGCAGAAGGTCACGGGGTGAGGGAGTCTAAAGTGGTGCTTAGGATGCATTGAAATAGCTGGCCCTAGAGTAAAAGTTAAGTGAAGATATGAATCCCCTCAGACTAAGGCCAGCAGAGGGGACAAAGGCAATCCTGATGAATTTAATCATTTCCTTAGGCTTGATCCTGTGATAAATTGTTATATCTCCTTTGGGGGGATCATTTTGGGAACTGTATGTGCTTCTGTATGTAAAGTCATTTTTGTAAGTTGAGTAAAATCATTTTTTTAAGTTCACAACTGCCTTCTGACTCATCTGTGGTTGTTAATGACATCACTGTTTAACTAGTCATTCAAGTTTGAAACTTCAGGTTTATCCACCAACCCTGCTTCTCCTTCACCTATGATACTCCAAAACTCAAGTTTTGCCATTTCTATAGTAAATTCCTTAATGTAGAGCTCTGATCATTCTCACCTATCAGATGGCATTTTGCCTTAATAGAAAAAGGTCCTGTGCCCTATACTTGTATTTACATACAAGAGACATCCAATGCAAAAAGTTAAATGGTCATTAAACAAAATTCAAATAAATGAAACACTAGCTTCAAGAAAACACAGGCCTCACTACCTTCATTACACACACACACACACACACACACACACACACACACACACACACAATTAAATGGGTACTCAGTGCCTGTCTTTATCCATTAGACAACTATAACTATGTGCTTAGGATTTATGGGATCTTTAGAGACAAAATAAAAAATTGAGATCTGAAAAAAAGACTATAAGACACTAAAAGAAAAGGAACACTCAAAATAACCATTTAATGAAATGGTTACAAAATATAACATTATACTAAGTTCATTAATTATTAAAATTTGTATTTATTTAAGAAGTTGTTTTTGAAAAGAATTTTTAGGTTGGATCATCTCACTTCCCAAGAATTTCCAAGTATGCATAATAATTATAGAGAAATTATAGCCATTTTCAATTAAATTAGTTATGCACAAATAATTTCAAGAGCAAACTTACAAAAGCCCTTTCAAAAATGTACAGCAAAAATATAAATATTTTAAATGCAGAAAGCTGAAGCTTTCACAAGCAAGAAATCTTTGGGCCTGCAAAGGCAAAAACAGGCCTGCTTAACATAGATGAGGCTGGAGAGGAAGATTTCGAATAGGTGAGTCAGCAGCCAGAGGCTAGAAAGCAGATCAGGCAGAAGTATAAATGACTCAATGATTTTTAAACCACCACTAGTTGAAAAGCCTTGCTTTTCATATGCACAAGCCCAACTTAGATATTTCTTTCCATACAGAGAATCATAAATAAGAGCTCTTTAAGATATAGATAGATAGATAGATAGATAGATAGATAGATAGATAGAGATAGAGATAGATAGATATAGATATAGATTCATAGAGGAAGGGAGAGGGAGAGAAGATAGAAACATCAATGATGAGAGAGAATCATTGATGGGCTGCCTCCTGCACATCCCACACTGGGAATCAAGCCCGAAACCAGGGCATGTGCCCTTACTGGGAATTGAACTATGAGCCATGCAGAAGAGCTCATTTTTATTTACATATTTCCGTTTATGTTTTTCATTCCTTGTAGAATTTGGGGTGAGAAAGGCTCATTAGATGGTGACAGGCACCTTCCCTTTGCTACTTTATTTCTGCCCACGCTAGTTTCTTAATTCCCTTTGTCCTATTTCATTCTGCTAGGCTAGGCTCTCCTGTCAGCTCAGTGAATCCCATAGCCAGGTCCTCAGGGATTGGAGATATGAGCTAAAAGAATATAGACTTAGCTTGGTATTTAAGGCTCCAAGGAATCTGTCCTGAACAAACCTTTTCAGAGTTACCTTCCAAGAACAGTCTTCACAAATCCTACGCCCTATCCAACATTTCCCTTAGAAACTGAACATGGGCAGTGGTTAGTGGCAATCAGATGGGTGTGCTCATGACTCAGGTACTTTGTTGATCATGCAGCTGAGTAATGCTAACTTGACATTTTGGTCTTGATCTTTAGATATTGCTAATTTAAAAAAAACAACTGGCCATAGTTGTTTAATGTATATCTACAAAGAAACAAAGACATGCTGATGTTGAAACACAGGTGATAAAAATGATAAAAATTCTACAAATTCTCAAGATGATACTCATCAGACCCATAAGCTGCATTTATCTGATCAAAATTCCTACAGAGCACGTAAAGATTCCTCTAGTACTTTGAAAATCTTAAAAGAGAAAGTAGAGTTATGGCTAAATTCAACTCAGTTTTTAGCTTATTGGGAATAAAAATGATCCACATCTGCCAAGTAAAAACATTTCTCTAATCTCATTATTTGGAAACAAAACACAGAAATTAAAGTAAGCAAGCTGATATTTTTTTAAAGCACAAAATTTTCAAAATCAACCAGATCTTGAAAACAGTTTTTGTCTAGTTGTGACATTTAATCAACTCTTTGATGGATCCAGTGGGGCAAACCATGAAGATTAGCTGAGCTCCCTTCTGCCTTCAACCCTGTGAACCTTCTCACGGCAGGCAGTGACCCATGAGGCTGATCTCACCGCCATGGTCGCAATTGAAGGGCAGAATACACTCTTGGTTTTTAGGTTGTTTTCTGTCTCATTCCAGAGTATAAGACAGAAAATTTTAGGGAAGAATGCTTGCTGGGTAAGACATGTTAGGTTACTTACCCCATCCCTCCACCCTAATAGGTAAGAACCTCCCAGATGAGAAGAAGGAGACAAGTAGGAAAAGAGAACTTAGAAGCTGGGGTCTGTGGTCCTGATGAGGGGAAGCAGCATTGGGTGGCAGTAAGAACCATGCCATTAGATGCCTGATGAGGAGTTGTCCACCTTAATGGATGGCAGCAGGGAGGGATGACACGGTGACTGTACATCTTAGGGAAGGCCAGTGCGGAATATATTAAGAGCCCTAGAAGTGGACACCTCCTTCTCACCACTGCTATTTTAATCTTAGAAAAACTCTGGAGTTCAAAATCAATAGTAGGGTCATGAAGGAGGGAGAGGGTGACCCTAAATCTGAGTTTAATCATGAAACCACACACACACACACACACACACACACACACACACACACACACATACACACACACACCCTTTTGTGGATGAGTCTAGATTGTTTTCTGCTCTCAGGAAGAATGTTGAAATTAAATCAAGATATAGGCAGTGTAATTTTCAGAACCTTATCTGTCTTGCTAGGATGCGTGTATTCCTAGCACGTAGCATAGTAATTATTCAGTGGTATCTGTGGAATGTATAACTATTCCTTAGAGAAAATAATGTATGATTTAGAATTTTCCTACGGGTGATAAGCATCAAAACAAGTTGGGAGTTGGTCTGGCTTGGCTCAGTGGTTGAGCCTCGACCTATGAACCAGGAGGACATGGTTACATTCCTGGTTGGGACACATGCGGGCTCCTGCATGGTCAGGGATATGCAGGAGGCAGCCAATCAATGATTCTCTCCCATCATTGATGTTTCTGTCTTGCTCTCCCTCTCTGAAATCAATACAAATATATAAAAAAATAAGTTGGGAGATGCTACTCTAATCAATTTAACTATTTAATTTCTTGATCACATGCTTATTTTTACTTCCATCACGTTAATGCTGTCTTTCCCCCCAACCTCCTCTGCAACTGTGCCTGCTAGAATCCTCTCTGTTTTTCAATGCTCACCTCAAATGGTCCTTCTTTTGTGAAGCTTTTTCCCTGTCACCTCTCAGCTGGAAAAGAATGCACCCTCTTCTGAACAACAGTGTCTCTGTGTACCTCTTATAGAACTTGGAATTTCTCAAGGTCGGTTTGTTTTGTTATATTGTTACAGAGTGCATAAGCACAAGATAGTGCTGGTCATTCCCCCCACAATCTTCTCAGGGCTTTATAGTTATACTTTTTAAAGTAAACATTTATAAAGTATTTATTTGTTTGTTTATTTATTTATTTATTTATTTATTTATTTATGTATGTTAATCCTCACCCAAGGATATTTTTCCATTGATTTTTTTAGAGAGAGCAGGAAGAAGGGTAGGAGGGAGAGAGAGAGCACGTGCCTGAGAGAGACATCAATGTGGGAGAGGCACATAGATTGATCGCTTCCTGCACACACCCTGACTAAGGCTGGGGATCAAACCTGCAACCCAGGTACATGTCCTTGACTGGAAATTGAACACATGACCCTTCGGTGCACTGGTTGATGCTCTAACCTCTGAGCAACACCAGCCAGAGCAACATTTATTTATATTTTCCTATAGTATGTCTATATTTTCCTTCTTTCAATGTGCATAAAATATATATGTACAGTTTAACAAATGATTATAAAGTGAATGCCCAGATAGCCTTCACCCAGGCCAAGAAATCGAACATTGTTAGCATTTTGGAAATCACCCTCAAACAAGGTGCCTCTCTCTATAATCATCCCTTCCTCCCCGACCCAGAATTAAACCAGGACTAGTATTGAGCCAGCATACTCAGGTGAGGTATAAAACTTCTGTCTGGCCTTAGCTGGTTTTGTTCAGTGGATAGAGCGTCGGTGTGTGGACTGATGGGTCCCAGGTTCGATTCCAGTCAAAGGCACATGCCCGGGTTTCGGGCTTGATCCCCAGTGAGGGACATGCAGGAGGCAGCTGATCAATGATTCTCTCTCATCACTGATGTTTCTGTCTCCCTCTCCCTCTCCTTTCCTCTCTGAAATCAATAAAAATATATTTTAGAAAAACCCAACAAAGCTCTTGATTCAAAAACTTCTTAAAAACAACAACTTCTGTTTTCATTGGTCTAGATTTTTTAGAAAGATATTAAGCATCATGTAAATTCTCACATCTTTACTTATTATTTTTTAGTATGCTTCATTGATTTATTAATTTCAGAGAGAAGGCCGAAACCGGTTTGGCTCAGTGGATAGAGCGTCGGCCTGCGGACTCAAGGGTCCCGGGTTCGATTCCGGTCGGGGGCATGTGCCTTGGTTGCGGGCACATCCCCAGTGGGGGTTGTGCAGGAGGCAGCTGATCGATGTTTCTCTCTCATTGATGTTTCTGACTCTCTGTCCCTCTCTCTTCCTCTCTGTAAAAATATCAATAAAGTATATTAAAAAAAAAAGACAGCCATCCATCCTTAGGATAAAATTAAAAAAAAAATTTTCAGAGAGAAGAAGGGAGGGGATGAGAGAGACAGAAACATCAATGATGAGAGAGAATCATCAGTTGGCTGCTTCTTGCACGCCCCTTACTGTGGATAGATGGAGCCCACAACCCAGGCATGTGCCCTGACTGGAAATCGAACCATGACCTCCGATTCATGGGTCGACGCTAGCCATTGAGAACACCAGCCCGGCTTCATTGGTCAAGATTTGCGTCATAGTGATTGATTGTTAAAAATTTTGATGATCATCCCATAGACATAACCACTATCTTGACTTCTGTGATAATCATCTAATTGCTTTTCTTTATAGTTTTATCACTTGTGAATGCTGCCTAAATACTGCTAACCTGTTTTTGAACTTTATATGAATGGCACCATACAGTATGTACTCTTTTATATCTTGCTTATTTCACTCAATATTATGTCATGCATGCAGTTGTATATAGCTACCATTTTTATTGATGTGTAATAATTCATCATATGAATATATCACAGTTCATTCATTCTCCTGTTGATGGACAGTTGGGTGGCTTCCTCTCTTTGGCTACAATAAATAAAAACTGCTATGAGCATTCTTGTGCATAGTTTTTGGTGCACTTAGGAATTATTTTCTCTAGGGCATATTATCCTAGTGGAATTCCTCAGTCAAATATATCGCACATTGGGCTCTCCTGAGGCAAAAACTAGGATGGAGTGCTGAGTACAAAATGCTTATTAGGGACCAAAACTCATGAATGTAAGGCAGAGGAAGTACAACTGTGCAGAGGGAAAGGATGAACAGCAATACAAATCTGACAAAGCTTGGGTCAATTTGACATGGAGCTGGAATATAAGGAGTGCCCATCAATGTGTTCTGCATCAGGCTTTGCTCATTTCCACTCCTACCTTGCTCACTCACCTTAGGATCAGCGTGACCTTGGGCAAAGTAACTCTCTGCAGCTAAGGCAGACCCTCAAGGAGCTGGTAGCTAAAGGCTATCTATAGACAGCATTTTCTGTATCTGTGCAGAGTGGCCTTCCTTGAAGGAGAATCTGGGCGGTACATCTCTGTTTCTCTACCACAATAGGATACATATGTATTTGGCTCTAGTAAATAATGCCAAACTGGCCTTCAAAGTGGTTGTGCAATTTACACTCTTATGTGAGTGTGAGTTCCCATTGATTCTCATCCTCATCAATTGTTGGTACTTTTAGTCTTAAAAAAAAAAAAAAGGTCACCCTAGTGGATGTGTAGCAGTACTTCACTCTGGTTTTAATTTGCAGTTCCCTGATTACTATCAAGGTTAAACACTTTCTCATGTATTTATTGCTTTATGTCTTTTTTTAAAAAACGTGTATTTGTTTTGTCTTCCTTAGATAATCAGTCTCTTTCAGGTAGGGGTCAGCAAACATAGCCTGATGCCCATTTTTGTGTGCCCCTCAACCTTAGAGTGTTTTTTATATTTTTAAGTTGTGAAAACCAAAAGAGAAACAATATTTCATTATATGAGATTCAAATTTCAGTGTCCATAAGTAAAGTTTTATTGGAACCTGGCCATGCTCGTTGTGTTTACCTATTGTCTATGGCAGCAGAGTTTAGACATTGTGACAAAGACCTTACAGTCTACAAATCCTGAACTATTTACTGTCTAGCCCTTTATAGAAAAAGTTTGTTGACCTGACCGGTTTGGCTCAGTGGATAGAGCGTCGGACTGTGGACTGAAGGGTCCCAGGTCCGATTCCAGTCAAGGGCATATACCTTGGTTGTGGGTACAACCCCAGTGGGTGTGTGTGCTGGAGGCAGCTGATCGATGTTTCTAACTCTCTGTCCCTCTCCCTTCCTCTCTGTAAAAAAATCAATAAAATATATTTTTAAAATAAGAAAAAGTTTGCTGATCCCTGTTCTAGGTCACTGGTTCTGAAGTGTGGTTCCGGACCATCAGCATCAGCATCACCTGGGAACTTGTTAGAAAGGCAATTCCTAGCCATACCCCAAACCTATGGATTCAGAAACTCTGGGAGTGGGCCAGCCATATGTGTTTTATTTTATTTATTTATTTATTTATTTATTTATTTATTTATTTATTTATTTATTTAAGGTATTATATGTGTACATATCTTACCATTGCCCCCCCACCCCACTCCCATATATGCCCTCACCCCCCAGAGTTTTGCATCCATTGGTTATGCTTACATGCATGCATACAAGTCCTTTGGTTGATCTCTTATCTTCCCCACCTCTCCCTAACCTTCCCCCTGTAATTTGACAGTCTGTTTGATGCTTTACTGCCTCTGTGTCTATCTTTTTGTTCAAGTTTTTAATGTTCTTTATTATCCATAAATGAGTGAGATCATGTGGTATTTTTCTTTCATTGACTGGCTTATTTCACTCAACATAATGTTCTCCAATTCCATCCAGGTTGCTGCAAATGGTAAGAATTCCTTCTTTTTTATGGCAGCATAGTATTCCATTGTGTAGATGTACCACAGTTTTTTAATCCACTCATCTGCTGACGGGCACCTAGGCTGTTTCCAGATCTTAGCTATTGTAAATTGTGCTGCTATGAACATAGGGATGCATATATCCATTCTTATTGGTGTTCCCAGTTTCTTAGGATATATTCCTAGGAGTGGGATTACTGGGTCAAATGGGAGTTCCATTTTCAGTTTTTTGAGGACATATGCCAAAAGAACTTCTTCACCGATACTGCCCCTAGGGCAATGGAAGCTAAAGAGAAAATAAACAAATGGGACTACATCAAAATAAAAAGCTTTTTTTACAGCAAAAGAAACTATCAACAAAACAACAAGAAAGCCCACTGTATGGGAGAACATATTTGCAAATGGTATCACTGATAAAGGTTTAATCTCCAACATCTACAGGCAGCTTGTACAACTTAATAAAAGGAAGATAAATGATCCAATAAAAAAATGGGCAATGGACCTAAATAGAATCTTTTCAAAAGAAGACAGAAGGAAGGCCAAGAGACACATGAAAACATGCTCAACGTCACTAATTATCCGAGAGATGCAAATCAAAACAACAATGCGGTACTATCTCACACCTGTCAGAATGGCTATCATCAACAAATCAACAAAGGACAAGTGTTGGCGAGGATGCGGAGAAAAAGGAACCCTCGTGCACTGCTGGTGGGAATGCAGACTGGTGCAGCCACTGTGGAGAACAGCCATATGTGTTTTAACAAGTCCTCCAGATAATGCTGATGTGTTAAAGTTCGAGACTCCTGATCTAGGACCAGGACAAGGACCTAATCTGTTTTCTTTGCAAATCTTCATAGTCCTGATATCTTGTTCTACATGTAGTGGATAAGCTGTAAAAGAGCCTTGAAAAGTGTTCTATAAATGTATTCTTATGCATGTCAAAGCTGGTCAAAATGGACACCTGGGCAAAATTAATGAGGAAAAGTGGGAGAAACCACAGAGGGCAACATAAAAATCTGAAGGGTATGTATGGAGGAAAAAGGAAGACCCAATGTAGCTAGGGAGCCAGCCCCTGGATCCTCATCCCTCCACCTCATTTTATGTAGATTCTTAACAAAGATGAATCAGATATGGTCCCTGTCCTCAAGGAGGTCACACTCTAAGTAGGGAAGTGTCTTGTTTCCCCTCTTCTCTCTCATTTACTGCCTTTCTTCAGAACTTACCTTTGAGGAAGTGTAATTGCACCAAATTGCTGACACTAATAATGAGAATGAACAGAGAAAATTAACTTGGCAAACAACAGTTTTGCTTTATTCCCACTTTGGTTTAGGACTGACTTCCAGAGTGACTTTCTCATATCCTGGCTTTTTCCTTGGCTCACTCAGTGTGAAGCTCAAAGCATCCCTGCGTTTTTCTTTTTCTTTTTGTTAACTACCATCAATTGAGTGCATATTACATGCCAAGGCCATGCTAAATGCTTTACATTAAATCCTCATAAAGCCACTTTGAGTTAGGTGTCATTATATTTATTTTACAGATGCAAATCTGAGGCTTAGAGAAGTTAAATAATTTGGTAGAATTGGACTGCCAAGTCTTTTTGACTCTAGAGCCCAAGCTGGCAATAATTGTGCTATTGTGCCTTTAATAATATTCACCATTTGCAATATTGCAAAACAATGCAAACCAAATTCAGATTACTTAGCATGTGCTTCATGTTTTAGGATGCATGGGTGTGTAGAATTTCAGGGAGGGAAATATTTAAAAAGCAGCTTTATCCTTTTCCTAAGCTAGATTATGTGTGATAATTTTAAAAAAATATTTTTATTGATTTCAGAGAATAAGGGGGGGAGAGAGAGAGAGAGAGAGAGAGAGAGAGAGAGAGAGAGAGAGATCAATGATGAGAGAGAATTATTGATTGGCTGCCTCTTGCATGCCCCACACTGTTAATCAAGCCTGAAACCAGGACATATGCCCTGACTGGGAATCGAACCATGACCTCCTGGTTCATAGGTCAATGCTCAACCACTGAGCCATGCCTGCCGGGCCGCGTGATAATTTTTAAAAGTAGAAAAATCCTTTTGCAGACAACTTAAAAGGATAATGTCATAAACAGTTCCTTAACCTGGTAACATTATTGTAAATAGCACAGTAATTTATATTTCTTTTGTTACACATTAAATAACTGCATTGATTCTTCATTATGAAATTGTTTTTTTTGTGTGTGTTTTTTTTTGGACTCACTCTGTCTCACTCCTGTTAGGGAACATTTCAACTGGTCCATTTTTGAGCAATATTTTTCAATTCATCTTTAACAATATTATTTAGTTATTATATAAGTATAAATACCTTCATCGAAGAAAATTAGAATAGAAAAGCAAAAATAAAAAAGTCACCCATAATCCTACCACCTTGCTGTAACTACTGTTGATATTTGGAGTAGAACCTTCCAGACATGTTTCTTTGTGGAAATTTATTTATGCAAATAGTTTCTTTTTCTTTTGCAAAAATGGGACCATTTATTTTCTTTTTAAAACAATCCTCACCCAAGGAGATGTTTATTGATTTGAGAGAGAGAGGGAGAGAGGGAAAGAGAGAGAGAGAGAGAGAGAGAGAGAGAGAGAGAGAGAGAGAGAGAGAGAAACATGGATAGGTTGCCTCCTCTACGTGTCCCAACCAGGGATCAAACTCACAACCTAGCTATGTGCCCTGACAGGGAATCAAACCCACAATGTTTTTGGTGTACGGGATGACCCTCCAACTAACTGAGCAACCCTGGCTGGGCCATTCTACTTTCTTCCTTGCCTTTTTTTTCACTGAACAATATCTTAGGAGCACATTTCCACATTCACAGATATATATTTACCAAATCATTCATAATGACTGCACAGTGTTCCATTTATAAATGTACTGTACAATATTTTGTCAAACAATTCTTCTTGGATATCTAAGTTGTTTCTATTAGGTTTCTCCCTTTTCTGCACTCTAACTGTCATGAGTCCCAATATTGTTCCAAGAATTTACTCTGGGTACATGCAAGAATCCCAAATTATTCTCCAACTTCCACCTTATAATAATTTTTATGTAGACCTAAAGAAATTATCTGGCCATCTTTACACCAGAGCCTATGATTGACAATTTCTCCTTATAAACTCAAAGGCAACACTGTAAAGACAGATGGCAAAAATATTTCTCATTCATTTTCTCAATATGATTTCTACTGTCAATGAGAAAGCCCTGTGAGGGACAGAGAACTTAAAAAGGGTGAAGTGAAAAGATGAGTTTTGAAGCCAGACAAGTTGAGATTTGACTATGGCTTCTGACACTAGCTATAGGACTTAGATGAGTTATTTAGCCTCCTAAATCTTTGTCTTCTGATATGTAAAATAGTGATAATAGCATTTGTTTCATAAAATTCCTAGTAGTATTAGCAATATAATATGTAAAGAATCTAGAACAGTGCCTGACACAATAGTGGGTACTCAAAAAAATGGTAGATGTACGCAAGCTATTACCATTACCTTTTCCTTAACATACAGAACACTGAGGAAATATCACCTTTTTAAAAATGCCACTATTGTAAATGTGTTCAAGAAGAATGGTGAGAAAGCTTACTGATATAAACAGGATGGTTACTAAAGCTGTAAGCAAGATACTATTACCAGAATCTTTTATACCAGTTTCTGAAGAACACTGACCAGTGGGATCACAATGTGGTTTTAAGTCATGCTGTGATTTCGATGATAAACCAGGTACAGCATCAGAGAAGGAACACCAAGCCCTTGACTTCACTTTTATGAACTTTATAAAAGTATTTACTAGTAATACCACCATTGGACATGCATTCTGCTGGCTACTAAACAAGTTTGGCTATGAAAAATGACCATTGGATAACTTCTACAATATCCACAATCTGACAAAATGGATGTATTATCCAGTAGACTAGGATTCATTTTGAGGCTCCCAAAAATGGCCCCAAGGTTCTTTACAAAATGTTGCTTTGTTGTTCAACCTCAATGGGGCAGAGCAATTAAAGACCATGTCAAATGAAAAGACAAGAAACAAAAATACTAGTAGTATCAGATAGAGCAAGGTGTTGAGTAGGATCAGAACCCAGGTGACTCTTGTTCTTTTTTAAATCATTTTTTATTTTCAATTATAGTTGACATACATTATTATATTAGTTTCAGGTGTATATCCCAGTGACCAGACATTACATTACTTAATAAGTGATCACCCCAAAAAATCCTGCACCAGTCCAGTACCACGCCTAGTTATTGGAATATTATTGATTATAGTCCCTATGCTGTACTTTACATCTCATGACTATTCTGTAACTACCAATTTGTACTTCTTAATCCCTTCCAGGTGATTTGTTGAACAAAGTCTACAGATCATGAATTTTAGGCAGATTTGCAAATAAGGTAGCACATGCTCTGTAAATAGCAGCTGTTGCCACAAGCCAAAGGGCAATATTTACATGAATCCTGTCTCAAGGTCTATGGATCAAGCTTTGACCTTTCCAGCCAAACTCAGACTTGGTAGCACTTTCAGCCATGTCATCTTGAAAAGAAAGGATCACATCATACATACATGGAAAATTGCCAATGTATAACTATATTCTACCCCCCAAAATTAATTTCTAAAGTTTTGTTTTGGAACTTGGAACACATGTTCGCACAGAAAAGGTGTTATAAAAGGAAGTGACTTTCCCAGATTTCCTCATAAGAGTACATTTAGCCCAAGATGTAAGTGAAATACTGTACATTGGCCCTGAGAAATACAATGGAATGAAGTAAGTACCCTTGCACGCAGCAACACATCAACACACAACAAATATTTCTTGAGCCTTTCCCTTTGAAGCCTCAGGCAATGAAAAGGGAATTCAATCCTCCCATAGCTACTGTTTGCTGAAAAAGAAATTCTTCACTGTCCTCGCTTGGAAGGGTCCTTCTCAAGTCAGGTGGATGCATGCATTTCAGCATCCCTCTTTTTCAGTGCTTCTTGAACTTTCTCATCAAAGAACCCTTAATGACTGAGAAGATTGAATAGGTAGTGGGGAAGAGGCAGAATGTCTAACTGGAAGTCTCTTAAGCTTTTATTTGCAGAAACTTCAAACTGTGTAGTGTATTCCTTAACACATCTGCACATTTTAATAGAAAAAAAAAGTGTTTAAAAACAATCAGTTAAGTGAGTGAATTCCGTCCCACTTTTTGACTAAAGTTGATGCTCCAGAAATATGAACCATTTTTATACTGATGCTCACTGTACCTGTTGGACAGTATGCTTGTGTACTTAAGGATGAGAAACAAGGGCATCAGGGGGAAGATGTAAAGTAAATGAGTTTTTTCCCCTCAATCCTTCCACCCCCCCTCTCGACCCCCACCAGAGCTGTCTGCCTGCTCTCTATGGACTAGGAAAACAGTGTGGTGATTGCCAGAGGTAGAGGGGGCTGGAGAGATAGAATAGGGCATGGGGGGAGGGTTTAATGGTAATGGGGGAAAAAATATAGTAAATGAGAACCCAATGAAAGTAAAATCAGAGCAAAGCTAGCTAGCGCCACCAGCCTCTCCTTTCCCCTATCAGTGACACATTCCTTCAATCACCAGTGTCTTGCTCATATCCTTTTCTCTGCAAAACCAGTCCCAGGACAGGATCTCACTCACAGTAAAGTGTAAATGACCAATAATAGCTAAAATGTCACACTTTTTTAAAAATATATTAAGTGTCACAACTTTAAAATAAAAAGGAATTTAAGGTATTATCTCCAGGTAAAAGCGATATATTTGAGGGGGGCCAGCAATTGTGTGCCTTTCTGCGTTTTGCAGAATTCACACTTGATTTCAAATTGGTAATTTACCAAGGAGTGTTGAGGGAAATTAATCACAATTTCTTTACACTTTGGAAAGTATTTGCTTCATTTTGGAAATTATAGGTTTTGTGACTGTTGTTTGCTATGTTTTGCTCTCTTTTGTCTCTGGAATTTAAAAACTAGGAGGTAAATCTCCCCGATATTGATAAAAATAAAGGGCGATGAGAAATAGAAATGGTGATATTTAATAATTGATATTTGCACACTGTTGCACCCTTTACAAAATGCTTTTATATTCGTGATCATGTATATTATTGGCACTGAATTATTGCTAAATAATAACGAGTATACAAATATAACACACACCAAAAAAATCACAGTAATTCAATCTAATTATTAACATTAGGCACTTACCATGAGTTGCCCAGGTTCTGTGGGGACCTTGACCTTGCCCCCAGGATTTTTACAATTCAGTCGTTATGGCAAAGGAAAGGCATATTGGCCATCTGAGAGGTATGAGTTGAAAATAGAACACATATGCGTAAAACCCAAGAGTCATTTTTGCCTTGGAAGGGTATGTTTGCCGCTACAATGGAGATTCAAGAAGTGCTTTTCCTTGTGCAGAATGTACAGAGGTGGGAATAAGCACCACCGATCCATCGCCCCTTGGACCTGGGAAAGGGCAGTCCTGGGAGAGGAGGAGGGAGGGAGGGAGGAGATTCTGGGTTTTGCAAATGGTGAGAAAGACCTTCGCCTGTACAGTTATAAACAGAGGAAAAGTTCTTTGTGCAGGAAGGGGAAAAGCACCTCGATGTACAAAGAGCAGATTTAAGGGAAAGAAGATTCCTTGTGCACACATCTGCGAGGGGAGCTCAGGCTGACTGTTGGGGGCTTGTGGGAATGGAGATTTGAAGGGGGCTGGAGGTTGTGGGTTCCCGCCTCCACTCCAGTCCGTGCCCCACACTCAGGCAACAGTTGGTCGTGCGGGGCCAGCTCGGGCTCCGAGTGGGGAGGGGGAGTCTCGCGATCGTTGAGGGGGGGTGGGGAAAAGGGGGAGGGTGACGGGCGGGGGGAGGCCATGACGTAGGGTGGGTGGACGGAAGTGGGGCAGGGTTGAGGGTTATTTAAAGAAGGGGGGCCGAGCATAGGGGTTGGAAGCAGAGTGATTCCCCACGCCTGCTCCATCTAGCTCTTTCCAGTGCAGCCTGTGCCGCCGCCCAGGAGCCCTCGTCGCTTCCTCGCCTCTCTGCTTTTCCCGCTCCAACGCCATGGAGCAGGACACCGCTGCAGTGGCAGCCGCCGTGGCAGCCTCGGATGCGACCGCCACGATCGTGGTCTTAGAGGGCGAGCAGGGGCCGTCCACCTCTAAGGAGGAGGGAGCGGCCGCCGCGGCCGCCGAAGCCACCGTGGCCACGGAGCAGAGCGAGAAGGAGGTAAATCGGAAGGGGGTGTGTGTATGTGTGTGTGGGGGTGGTGGTGAAGAGAGATCCCGTGCCGGCCACTCGGAGGGGAGGGCCCCAGACCGCGACCTTTTTGCGCCGACAGGTACCCACGAGCTCGGGGGGATGGGGGTCGCAGGCGCGGAGTGGGGTGGGGGCGGCGGCACAGTTTATAGCATTCGCTCCCCTCCCCCTTCCCTTCTCGCCGCCTGGAGGGCGGGGGCGGGGCTGGGGCGCGGGCGCTGCGCGGGGTGCAGGGCGCCGTTATCCCAGGGCTCAGAGGCTCTGGAACCCCTCGGCAGCCCCCAGCCCCCTTCGCATTCCCGGAACTGGGGTAACGCGCGGGGTGGGGGATGGGGCCGTGCAGGAACCAGCCTCCGCCTCTCCCTCTCCTCTCGCTCCCTCTCCCCCTCTTCCCGTCGGCCTCTGCCTGGGAAATCTCGGCCCTTCAGTCCCACACTGGCGCTAAAGGGGTTTTGCTGGGGCTTATTTTTTCAAATTTGAATTTCAAGGTGCCAGTGGTTGGGAGGCCGAGGACATTCGTTCGGGGAGACTTTTACTGCTCTGATTGGCAATGTCGGCCTTTTGGGTGGCAGGGGAGAAAAACCACATTCCTTGTTCTGTGGGTCCCCGCCTGCTGAGGTGGGGGGGTGTCACCCGGAGAAAAGGAGGTCTCTCGCCGGACCACCTCCCGCCCCAGTTCAAACCCCAAACTGAGGAACCCTGGAAGCTGGGCTTAGGAAAATTTCCAACGTGTGCACCCTCACCCTCTCCTGCCCCGCCCCCAACGGTATAGTGTTTCACTCCAGGGCCACCCAAATGGTCCCCCAATCCGGCCCCAAGCCTTTTGGGCTTCTTCCTCCCTCTCCTAGTAGGCTCTGCTGGCTCCTGGACACAGGCAGGTTAAAAAAATTTTTTTAAGAAAACCCAGCTTCGCCAGGATGAGCTGCTGCTAATATGCACGAGGGGACTGCTCAGACACGTATTAAAGCCAAATCCAGAAAATATGTATTACCTCCAAAAGGCATATTTCATGTGGATCGAGACTTGCAAATAAAACTATGAAAGGAATTGCACAATTGATATAAAAATAGGATGGGGCATAAGGATTTTTGATGTATAACAACATTGTAGGATAGATAATTTATGGGTGGATTTTTTCCCGTTTATGAATAGACATCACAATTTAAAAAACGGTGGGTAATTAAAATTATGGTTAAGAGATCTCAAGTGGCTTTGTCTGAATCATTATATCAGACTACGACCAAATGAAAAGCTTTTGAGGGAAATTTACATCTTGCGCTGTGAATTAGAATAATTTTAAATTCAGCAGTTGCTTAAGTGACATACTTTACTGTTACAAGGTTGACTAAACAGAAAGACAATTGTAGTGCTAAATGAAAACAGTAGAAAACATGCATTTTAAGATCCATGCGATACTTGGATCAGTAAGACAATATTGATGATTAAAGCTGGGCTAAATACCAAGTGTCAATATAAATCAAATGTTGGGAAATTCAGAAACCCATCTAAGGTGTCTTTTATTCCCCAGACTGGGCAAATGTAACTGCTAAACTGCCTTTTGTATGACTCTAAAGGTTGTTGAATTTCCATGATGAATACATTTTTTGAATTGTGAAAAGAATGGGAATCAATTAAAATAGCCTGTATAATAAGCACTGAGTTTATATATATATATTCAAGAGATCTGTAGCCTCATCAGAAAGTGCCTTAATAATGGAACCTTATTTGTCCACTCAGCATAGGGAAGTGAGGTGCTGCATGGCAGGAACTTTCTGGGTATCTGAAGTTTACTAGTACTTTACTCATTACATCTTTTTGTTTTTATTTTAAAATTTTCTTGAAATTTAAATAGTACCAAAACATCTACTTAAGTTTTTTTTTTTATTTGTACCATTTCTTCAAATAAACTAATTTGGTAACCTCCCTCCCCCCCCAAAAAAAAAACAAAACAAAACCACACTATATTACACATTATCTTGACTCCTTAAATGGTGTACTAACAGTGCAAACTAACCTTTTCCTCATATCCATCAATTACTGTACTCTGTACAAAGGCATTAGAGATCTAAGAGGTTGTTTTCCCTCAATTAAGTAACCACCTCCCAGAAACTTTCAGTATTGTGTTGATTTTTCAATAATTTCTCAGCTTTCTCCTTCAATTGTCAGGCTGTTAGCTATCACTTTTTAATTACTTCATCTACTTTCATTAGAATTTTTTTATGATAATGGCTGTAGATGTAAAAGATTGAAAGTAACTGTAAAATACAAAAATACAATTGATGCAGCGGGGAGAGGGAAATAGTTACACCTGAACACCAAGGAAAAGGTGTTCTGTAGGGGAAGTCACATTTTAGTCCTGGGCTTCTGCCATCCCTTCTTACTGTTGACAGTGTGCCTTCTTCTAGTGGTCTTTCTCATGTCATTTGCTGCTGTTTTTATTCTCTGTACTTTGGAAAGCCAGATTATTAAGCTTGCTAAGAATTGTATATCAAATAAAAGAAAATAGGCTCTGAATGAGAGCATTTTCATGAAGCATAAAGTAGATGAGATTTAGTGGATTGACTTCTGACATTTAGCTACAGATAGGTATTTTTGCTTATCTTCTGGTTCTTCAACTTTTTGAAGATAGGTATTTTTGCTTACCTTCTGGTTTTTAAACTTTTTTTGATGTAAGTGATAGCTGGATAACTTCACTGTTAGATAATCTAAGCTGGAGCTGGTATTTTTGGTAATAAAAACATCAAGAAAAAGGTCATGGTTTTTTAAGACAGGGCATCTTGATGACCTTAAGCTACATTCTCATGGCATCTCAATTACCAGATGATAAAGTTCATAAGGAATTTATTAGAATAGCACAGTCACCTTTTATCTTTTCCTGTATGAGAAGCATATTTTTGAAAACATACACGTATACAAATAAGAAGGTGTAGAGGGTAGGTTTAGAATTTCTTGTGGAAGATAGTGCCAATTAAGTAATTGCCCACATCTTTTAATAGCACTGTTCAAGATTAGGAATTTTAATTAGCATATAATTAAAATTTTATGGTATTTTACTGCAAGGTAAGCACAAAAAAAGTAATGAGTAAAATGTTTTTCTAATATTAAAGCCTTATTTTTTTATAAATCCCACATTATTAGATATATATTTGTATATATGAGGTAAAGTAATTTTCACTGTTTTGAAATTTGAAAATGACTTCATATAGCTGTTCAAGGAATAATAGGTGTGGGGTTTGTTATCCAATTTTCCTTTAATTGTCGCTTTGAAAATACAAAAGAACTTATAGTATATGTCATTTTAAAAGTATGTGGTTGAGGGGATTTTAGCAGTTATCTGATCTTATCCATCCAGGATTACATTCAAAACACTATATATATATATATATATATATATATATATATATATATATATTGCTGTAAATCAAGATGGCTGTTATTTGGATTAAGAATAACAATACCAGATCCGTGCTCCAAAGTAGAACCATGACCAGGATCAAATCTCTGGATTTCAGTTTGGATTTCCATAGAATAGAAATTTTAGTAAATCTTGGAAGATATGTACATTAAATATTGGAGCCATGTTTTTCTTATGTTTAAGGTTACATTCTGCTTTTGATTTATGATCTAAGTTTTCAGGAAAAGGTTGACAAAAAACCATGATAAAATGAACATAATTTCTTTAGTTTTCACAAACAGATTTGTATTTTGACTTGTGCAGTCTGTGTTAAAATTGAAATACTCTCAAATTTGGTACCAATGGGTAGATTTGTGTTTTTACTATTTTATTTCTTGATTTCTTGCAGGGAAGGACTTGTATTCTATTTACTGATTTATATTTACAAGTACAAGCTTGTCTTTACAAAGCATAGAATGAATAAGCCCCCAGATAATCTCAGTATTTTTAAGTGAAATTAAAGCTGATTTTTTTTTTTAGTTTTCACTAAATTACAACGTTTTAAATACCAAAGGTTAATAGTTAATAGCCTTGAAAAACTGCTTCTACAAAATATTTATGTAATATAGATAGTTAAAATAGTTTTTTTCCCATTTGGAGAAAATTAACATAAGCCAAAAGTTTGAAACTGTACTAGTTATTTTAAATATAAATGATCAATTATATTACATTAAAAAGTTTAAATATTCTAATTAGAATATGGAAACAATAAGACATAGTGTCTTTTCAGGAATAGAAACCACATTTTTTTTCTTCTGAAACTCTGGCTTGATTCCATTACATAATGTGTTAGTATTAATATTTACTTTCCTTGAATTCTTTGGTTTGTGGTTGATAATATAAGTATATTCTAGATTTATTATTTTATTATTTTAAGTATATTCTAGATTTTAAATCTTCTATTCAATGATTAGATTTTCTTATGCTTTAAATGAAAAAAAATGCGAAAAGGTTCAATGTTTCTCCTTTTGCTTTTTAAATATGTTTTTATTGATTTTTAGAGAGAGAGGTAGAGGGAGAGTTAGGGAGAGGAAGTGAGGGAGAGAGGAAGAGAGGGATAGGTGGAGAAAGGGAGAGAGGGAGAAAGAAACCTTGATATAGCCTCCTGCATGCCCCCTACTGGGGATAGAGCCAAAACCAGAGCATGTGCCCAGCAACCTCTTGGTGCATGGGATGATGGTCAACCAACTGAACCATAGGGGGCCAGGGCTCTCCTTTTGGCTTTTATTTTATTTAATGTTGTTGCTCTGGCTTTCACAATTCTTTGGATTTTTTTTTATTGGACTTCAGGTGCACAGAACTGGATTAATCATAAGCCCTGCTTCATAACATGCTGTCATCATTGGTCCATGCATGGCTCTTATTTATTTATGTATGTATGTATGTATTTATTTATTTAGTATTTAAGTAATTTTTACTTTCTTCACATGAGAATGTTGATCACTTTAAAGACCTTGCTTTGCAATTTGATGATTTATTTTCTTTGAAATTCTAGAAAAGCGTTTCTCCATTTCAACTCAAAATTGCTGCTAAAGTTTCTAAATCTGAAAAGGAAATGGACCCAGAATATGAAGAGAAAATGGTAAATATATTATTGGGTAGGATAGTGAATACTGTAGTTGATTTTTATAGAGAAGTGAAAGATTTAAAAAAATACATGTGTATGTATGATGAGTACAGAATCATAGATTTTAGAATTGGATTTTTTGTTGAAGAAATGAATCTCCACATTCTCAGATGAGGAAATAAAAAAGCAGATAAACTATATGGAATATTTGGGACTAGAAACCACATCATTCTCAGATGAGAAATAAAAGAGCAGAGAAACTATGGAATATTTGGGATTAGAAGCCATATCTCTTCATTTTTGTTCAGTGCTCTTTACCCCATAATAAGGTGTTTTGTGCTAGAAGTACTTTATCCACTAAGTGAAAATACCTGTGTCAATATCAATATGGCTGAAAGAAAGCAGGTCACAAAGCCAGACATATTTTTTGCTCCCTCTCTCCATTGCTTTGGATTTATGAATGCTACACATTATGAAACATGTAATATGGTAATATGTCTTCTGAAGGTAAGGATATTTCCCAGTGCGTGAAAATATTACATGTTTAAGCAATATAGTCTTAATTTATGCTCATCTGCTTTGCTCTACATTTAATTATTTAATTTTTAGTCACTGAAATCCATATTTTAGGTTTAATTTAATTATATATTTTTATGCTTGAGATTTTTTAAGACCAGTGAATTTGGTAGACTTAAAGAGAAATTAACAGGTAGTTGGAACTGAGTTTTGTTTTGTTTTGTTTTGTTGAGGGGTTGTTTTTTTGCAGTAATATTATAAAAATAAATAGAGGTGAAGTACATTTTTTGGTGCTTCATAGTGATTTTATAAAAGTCCATTCCTTAATGTTTAAGGCCATAGCTAACAAACAGTTAATGTTTTAACAACTCTAAAAACAACATTCCAGTGAGGATAACATAAAATGAAAAGGTTTTGGCCTCCTTCCAGCTACCGGTCTGAATATATTTGTCTAATTCTTGTATTTATGTTAATAATCTCTTGTAAGTTTCTGGTGTTATTAATTATGCATCCTTGATTAGCAATCAAATATTCTCTACCCTGTGAATACAAAATCATCTTAATTATTTTCTTTATCTGGAATGAAACATATACATCTTTTGGTCTTTTAAGATTTTCAGTGAAAAGAGTTTTTTGCATTTACATGGTACAAGTTCTATGACCTTTTACAATGTATTGAGAAATTATAATATATATCAATTTTCCGTAGTAAATATACTATTTCGTGTGTGTGTGTGTGTGTGTGTGTGTGTGTGTGTGTGTATTTTCCTACAAGTCCTGCTTACTTTGGGGGGAAACTTTATATACTGTTATCATAAAACATAATTTTCCAGATCATTGTAATTGAAGAGAAAAATGTTTATTGCATTATTGTACCATACCATTGAAAATGTTTTGAGACAAGGTGACACTGGATTCTAAGATTACAGTTATTTCTAGAAGCAACTTGAAAATTCTTAAGAGTTCAGTATATATATATATATATATATATATATATATATATATATAATGGTTAATTTATATTTCCATATCTGGGATACATTATATATTATGATAATTTTATTAACTGCTCAGGAAAATAAAATTGTTATGGTTTGGTAAGAGGATTTGCTTTTTGGCCACAACTCTTTAGCAGGGCACTTCTTATTGAGGGTATTTACTAAGTCTGGCAGATCATTTGGCTTCTATTCAAAATATTTGAAAATACCATTATCAGATTTGGCTACCTACTAGTTGTGGGAGCTTGAGCCAAGTTATTTACTCTCTCTGTACCTCAGTTTTATCATCTATAACGGGAAAATACTAGTACCTATATCATAGGTTTATTAAGAGAATTAAATGGGTTAGTATGTTTTAAAGCTTAGAACAATACAAAGTAAGTACAGTATAAATGTTTATTAAGTAAATTTGAATGAATAAAAAAGAAAATCATTACTTTTTATTTTGTTTTGTGAACTAGAAAGCAGACCGAGCGAAGAGATTTGAATTTTTACTGAAGCAGACAGAACTTTTTGCACATTTCATTCAACCTTCAGCACAGAAATCTCCAACATCTCCTTTCAACATGAAATTGGGACGCCCTCAAATAAAGAAAGAGGACAAGCAGAGCTTAATTTCTGCTGGAGAGTATGTTGACATCTCTCTCTACTTTCTTCTCTTTCTCTTCCTCCTGTTCCCCCTTCTCCCTCTCCTCATACACTCCTTCCCTCTTCACATATTCAGTATAATCTTATGTTCAAAAAATAAGGTTATTGTTAGTACAAATATATTTCATAGGCAATAATATTTTTTTCTCACTAGCAGTTAATCAGTAAAAATGTAGGCTGGTTCTACCCACTTCTGAGCAAGATCCTAGGTAACACATTGCTTTTTTTTCATAAAAGATATTAGCAATATATACTGACTTAATTGACACCTTAGCATTTGGGTTGAATATGAAGATGTTTCTTTTTTCATCCCAGCTACCGCCACAGGCGCACGGAGCAAGAGGAGGATGAAGAGCTACTCTCAGAAAGTCGGAAGACATCTAACGTGTGTGTTAGGTTTGAGGTGTCACCTTCATGTGAGTACTTCATCATGTTGTTGTTTTTTTCTAATTTGGTTTTAGAAAAATTGTACTTGATTGTATTAATGAATGTATGAGATATTGTTTTTTTCAGATGTGAAAGGAGGACTACTGAGAGATTATCAGATTCGAGGACTGAACTGGTTGATTTCTTTGTATGAAAATGGAATCAATGGTATTTTGGCCGATGAAATGGTAAGGAGTTGGTAGCCAAAAATGCATTCTCAGTTATCAATACTTTTTGTGTGTGTGTGTGAACTTGAAATAACTGAGCTGAACTGCCCTTCTGAGGTCTGGAGGCTAATTTTATTTAGTTATTATAGCATGAAAGGCATTTGTAAAGTCAAGAATGGTTTCTTTAAGTAACCTTTTAGAACATATACGTCACTGGCGATAACATTCTTTTTTTTAAAGTATGTTTTTATTGATTTTAGAGAGACAGGTAGGGAGAGGGAGAAACATCTATGAAAGAGAACCATTGATTGGCTGCCTCTTGCACGCCCTCTACTGGGGATCGAGCCCACAACCTGGGCATGTGCTCTGACCAGGAATCGAACTGGGGAACCTCTAGGTCCTTGTGAGGACACTCAACCAAGTGAGCCACACAGGCCAGGGCTAGCCACAAAATTCTTATTGAGAGTTGCTCAAATGGCATAAAAACCTCCTTGTACTTTTGTTTTTGTTTGCACTTTGGCTTCCAGGAAGCTCAGAGCCAAAATGAATGCCAGAATGGAGCATCTGTGTTAATTTTTAATGGTCTGCTTATTGTGTGCCCTTTGTGCCTTATCCTATTCTTTACCTTTTAGTCTTATTTTCCTTGATCCCTCTTTATTTCTATTTCACTATTAATTTCCGTTCCATGTTTTCATCACAGGCCACCTGAAACGAGTTTTCATTGTAGGCTATCTGAATTTATTTGGGGAATGAGGCAGGGTGTATAAGCCAAATACTAAATGAATGAATGAATAAACCAAATAATAAAACAAATGAATGCATGCATGAATGAATGTAAATGCCTCCATGTGTGAGCAACCAGAAAGTGAATAGATGGAATAAAGAACAAAATAGTAAAGAGCAATGTTGAGTCTTGACAGTTGAGTGCCAGTTGGGAGTCAGGAAGTAAGCCATGAAATGACATATAAATAAAATGATCAAAGATAAAAAGTAAGGCTATTTCAGATGCTAATTTAGCTGATAAAGGGAGTATCTAAAGGCCTAGATTGGTATTTTAAGACCAAAGGAATAAGATGGAATTTAAGAGAGGACAAGGGGAGTTCTAGATCTATATGTCCCAGTGAGACTCATTTACATAACTACTCTAAAGAGTCTCCATATTGAATTTATAGTGACACCAGATATGATTTAATAACTAAAAGGGAAAGATACTTTAAGGAGTATAGAAAAATTGGGGGAAAAACAAGAAAAATATTAAAAGTAAGTCATAATTCTGCTACCCAGCAATAACCACATTGAACATTTGGACATATTTCTCTTCAGTTTTTTTCCCTTCAGATGTATTTATTTTGCATAGTTAAGATTGTAGTGTATATATAAGTATTTTTATTTTTTTCACATTCATATGTATTTTCCACATACTTTAAACCTTTTTATAAAAATAATTGTTAGCCCTAGCCAGTTTGGCTTAGTGGATAGAGCGTCAGCCTGTGGACTGAAGGGTTCCGGGTTTGATTGCAGTCAAGGGCACATCCTCAGTTGTGGGCTCGATCCCCAGTAGGGAGCATGCACAAGGCAGCTGATCAATGATTCTCTCTCATCATTGATGTTTCTTATCTATCTTTCCCTCTCCCTCTCTGAAATCAATAAAAATATATTAAAAAAAATACGAATAATTGTTAGTTACTGCATAATAATCCTAAGGAGGTACTAACCATCATTTTATTAATTTCCTCCCTTATTGCTGATCATTTGGATCAGTAGATGTAGTGTGCATGTGCGTGTACATGTGTGTTATATAATAATGCTATTATGAGAACCCTTGTAATTTATTCTGTACCTCAAATTATTTTCATAGGTTTTCTAGAAGTGGAGTTACTTGGTTAAAGCGTATAAACATTTTAAGCTTTTGATGTGTAGCATAGAAAACTGAAGCAGACAGAACTTTTAGGTTTAGGTTTATAAAAGAAAATATATACTTTGCATAGAGATAAAGCCAGAAGTTGTTTTAAAAGCCATACAGCATAGGACATTGTTCCCTTTCCCATGGTTAGGTGGTATGTTCTTGGTGGTAAATACATTATTTTTAAAAGTCCACTGGACTAGATAATCTCTAATATCCTTTATGGTTTAAGAGTTCTGTTATGTTCTGTTCTTTTATGGTTCCTTAGGTCTTCAAGGGTGTGAGGTACTTATATAGAGCCACATGCCCCTTGACATGCATAGTCTGAATACTTCATGCCTGTGTTGTAGTGGTGGGGACAATGGGCAAGAAAGACTGGTATCTAAGCAGGCTGGTAAAATAAATGTGTCTTTGTGAAATACACACTCAAAATTCTTAATTTTGAAATGGTAGAAAAAATTACATAGTATATTGTTTGCTTTTTAGGAGTTAAGTCTTCTAAATAGAGAGTTGCTTTGTTGAGCAACTTTCTAATTGCAAGTTCTTAGTTTCTTTTTGTGCTCACAGTAACTATTGAATTGGTATGGTTATTCACTTTAAAAACAAGCAAGTTTTTTTTAAAAACTTTTCCCTATGTGAGATAGTTGACAAGTATCTTTTGTAATGTTGTTATTAACAGAATGTTTCATTAAATAAAAAATGTTCATGGATATTTTTTTCCTTGTGATGATAATGCAGGGTCTTGGTAAGACTTTACAAACGATTGCTTTGCTTGGTTACCTGAAACATTACCGAAACCTTCCTGGACCTCACATGGTTTTAGTTCCAAAGTCTACTTTACACAACTGGATGAATGAATTTAAACGATGGGTCCCATCTCTTCGTGTTATTTGTTTCGTTGGAGACAAGGATGTGAGAGTAAGTGAGAAACAGGTTTAAAAAGGCAATCAAGACTAACATTATTTCTGAGGTTAAGTTGCATACTATTGCCATAAAGACATTTAAGTTGGCTACTACTACTAAATAACACTTAATTTGTGCTTACTCGGGCTCTGTTTCAGTGCTTTTTAGTATATTAATTTCATTCTCACAACACTGTTATATGGTAGATGTGTTACTTAATAATAGTCCATTATTTTGCTTATCTGCATTTATGGTTATTCTGTTAATCCTCACCAGAGGATATTTTTTTTCCCATGATTTTTAGGGAGAGTGTAAAAGAGGGTGAAAGACAGAAACATCGCTATGAGAGACACATTGATTGATTGCCTCCTGCATGTGCCTCAACTCGGGGCCAGGGATCTAGCCCTTGACCAGAATTGAACCCCAGACCCTTCAGTCCAAGGGCCAATGCTCTAACCATGAGCAAAACTGACTAGAGCTGCATTTACTTTTAAGTAGCTCATTAACTTAAGCATGTTTGAGTTGTACTTTTAAGAGACATTTTATTTAAAAACGTTATTTTATTAACAGTGTATCTCATCAGTAACTCTATCATTTGTGCTGTTTTGACACCAGAAATGTGTAAATTTGCATGACTTAAGGTTTTATATTTAAGTTTTTGACTTTTGACTTTGATTTGTATACATGCACACCCATGCGCATACACACACATGAATGGAACCTTTTCAGTTTGTATTGAGAGCCTTGTGTTTTGTGTTTATGCATAGATACAGCTTTCAGCTTTGGTCATTGAATAGAAAAATATACACTGAGTGGCCAGATTATTATGATCTCTGAACGCATAATAATCTGGCCACTCAGTGTATATTCTATATAATAAAAGGCTAATATGCAAATTGTCCCCTTGACCAGGAGTTCGACCAGCAGGCAGGCCGGCCAACTGCCCATGTCTCCTCCCCCTGGCCAGGCTGGCCAGACCCCACCCATGCACGAATTCATGCACCGGGCTCTAACACACACACACACACACACACACACACACACTGAGTGGCCAGATTATTATGCATTCAGAGATCATAATAATCTGGCCACTCAGTGTATGTCTGCATGCATTCTTAGATACGAAACTCTGAGCTCTTGTTTAAATTAGCTTTTTGTCAATCTAGGCTACAATTATTTTGGGAGTGTAGAATTATTTTAAAAATAATAAATTGTGCAAAAATACAAAAATTAATAATCAGCTTAGAAAGCATATTATTAAACTTTGTCTTTATTTTGCCTCCAGAGAGCATAGTTTAGAGTATAAAGAGTTACTCTATTTTACATATTTTAGATACGTTATCAAAATATATATTCAAAAGGATGGTAGCATAATGAATTATGTAATTTTATTCTTATTTTGCTTGAAGAAAAATGATGTAAATTTATTTAAATTTAACTTATAAATAATTTTAAATATTGAACTCATACATTTAGAATTATAAGCTTGATTTTGCCCTGTGCC
The DNA here is from genome assembly GCF_951640355.1 of Cnephaeus nilssonii. Lineage (NCBI taxonomy): Eukaryota > Metazoa > Chordata > Mammalia > Chiroptera > Vespertilionidae > Cnephaeus > Cnephaeus nilssonii. Next base: position 110,967,579 of record NC_137071.1, read on the forward strand.
TAATATTTTCCAGTAGCAGATTAGTCACTTAGAACTCTTTCTAATCACTACTGTTATTTAATGCAGCAATTTTCAACCTTTTTCATCTCATGGCACACATAAACTAATTACTAAAATTCTGCAGCACACCAAAAAAATATATTTTTTGCCCATCTGACAAAAAAAATAAGTATAATTTTGATTCATTCACACCAGATGGCTACTGTTGTGTTGGCTGTTGATTATTAATTTTTGTCTTTTTGCATAATTCATTATTTTTAATTTGACAATCTAAGGGAAAACAGATTAGTTTTCCCTGACTAAATAGGTAGCGGATGTTTTAAACATTCTTGGGGCACACCAGTTGAAAATTGCTGATTTAATATTATATTACCCCTTATAAAACTTTGTATTTCTAAAGTATTGAATTCTTTTTTCTGAAATCATATCCTGATGAAGATCACAAGCAAAATAGAAATATCTAGGCTTGTGTTTTCATATCTCAGTAAAAATGTATGTCAGTGATTTTCAACTATATTATATAGAATCCAGCAGTTTTATGAAGTATCTCTGAAGTATTTAATGGCTTGTAAAGAAAGAGTGGATGCATTTAATTTGTGACTGCCCTATCTCTACCCCATGGGAAGTTGGCATTCTTCTGGTAGTTTCAACATTTTCTTAATTTTGAAAACTAATCTTCAAATCGGTGTTTTTCAAATTGCCACTCAAAGGTTGGGAATTAATCTTAGTGGTGGTGACGACAATTTCATAAAACATTGAGATAGAATAGAATAGAATAGAAATAGTAGAATGTTTTATACATAGTAAGGATATACATTGCTTTTTTCTATATACACACACTTGAACATGTATGTATATACTGGATTGCAACCTGAAATGTAATTTTACTATGGGCCATGGTCAAAAGAGTTTGAAAACCAGTAATTATTAATTATATAAATAATGTGCCTTATTCAACACTTAGACATTGATATTGGTATGTATAGAGAAAATCCAGGTCATTATGCATTGACAGATTTGAACCTTGGTACCACATGGGAAAGATATATTGGGCCTTTCTGGTTTCCTGGCCTTTTGTAAACATTATATGAGGTCAATATTTTAGTAATAAAAATTTGATGTAGGTGACAATAGGTGTTTGAGTTGGGAAATTATTAGAGGTATTCCTGGTCCTGTCTGATGCTAGTATAGTCTTGAAGTATATAGAGGTGTGATTCCCAAACATGGTGTTTTTTTTTAAAATCATATATGAGCATTTGTTCCAATAATGTCAGTAGTATGGGGAGAGCAGTCGGTCACCCTAGAAATTCTGATCTGATCCCCCTCGTGAGTTGGCTGATTATATACACACTAGAGGCCTGGTGCATGAAAATTCATGCACTGGAGGGGAGGGGTCCCTCAGCCCGGCCTGCCCCCTCTCACAGTCCGGAATCCCTCAGGGGTGGGAGGTGACCCGGTGATCAGGGGAAGGCGACACCCCCATCACACCTCTGCTCCTTCCACTGCCGGCAGCGCAAGCCTCGGCCGGCCCTGGTTACCTGAGCCTCAGGCGGCCCTGTGTGGCTGGACAGCTGCCATCCGAGGCTTGCCTGCGCCTCGGGCTGGCCCTGGGTGGCTAGGGGGTTGAGGGGACTGGGGGACCCTGGAGGCAGGCACACGTAGTGGCCCGGCCTTGCTGTGCACCTGCCACCCTGGCGGGGCTGAGGGGACTGGGTGCTGCCATCTTGTGGCTGTGGGTGTCGCCATCTTTGAGGGTGTGGCAGTCAATTAGCATATTCCCTTTTTATTAGATAGGATGAAGGAGAAGATAATTCTGTGCAGCTATGAGCTGCAAGTGTAACAGAAAGAGGAGGGGAGCGTCTGTGGTCAGGCCTTCATTGGAACTCAAAGTCCGATAACAAGGTGGCTAATCTTCTATGATGTTACAAACAGCTCAGTCCAGTTCCTAGGACGTGAGAATGGTCAGTTCCTGAGATAAACTCCTGGAGGTGGTCAGGGTCCTGGCACAGCAATCAAATCAAAGTGTGTCCTGTCCTTGGTCTGTTTTCAAAATGTATTTCTTTTCTTTGTAATGGACCCATTGAGGCATCTTATCTTTTTACAGCCTTGTTTCATCCTCCAGTTTCCCAGGATCTGTAAGAAAACCTCTTATCTATACTTAGTAAGGTGAACAATTCAACAACTGTAGCTCTATTCTTATTACATGCCCTTCCCCATTATCAAGATCACTATGGTCATGTCCCCTAACAAAATTATGTCTGAAGGAAAAAGATTATTTAGCAGTTTCTTTGAACATTTCCATTAAAATCCAAGAAACCTGGATCATTCTGCCAAACATGATTTTTTGACCCTTTTCTTTTCCACTCTGGAGGCATCAAAGATCAGGGACATAGAAACAGATCTGTTTTTAGTTCTGGCTTTGCTATGACTGTATGATGTTAAGTAGATCTCGAAGGGCCTTAATTTTGTCACCTATAAAGTGGGAGCTTTTGGATTTTGTGATCTTAAATGTTTTGTCAAGGTATTGAAATCTTTCAAGTAGTTAACAAATTTCAAAGCAGAGCTAATTTAAATTTTAAAATGTGCATATAGTCCATGAAACAGTAAGAGGAACCATTAAACTGAGTGTTTCACAATATCAAACAAGGATTAAGTGTTTGCAGGACTGAATGGGGTCTGGCACCCTGGTTCCCTTTATTTTTGTTTCCAATTCTCCAAATATTTTAATTAACTTTTTTAACTTGACTACTTTCAAGAGTGCAACTGAGATTTCTATAAAGGCTTTTTTTTTCTTCTGTTCTTTACTTTAGTCTGGGCAATCCTTTTATACATAGTGGGCACTCAGTGAATATTTGTCGAATGAGTTCACAGTGTTTTGGTGCATAACTGTGAATTTATGAAGTAAAGACTTTGCAGTGAACAATTAATTTTGTTTATGCACTGTAATTTCAGATTTATAATACTAACCAACTTCACCAAATAGTTTTTGCTGCTCCCTGTTAACTTCTGTGGTTTTATTTTGACCCATTCATCTGGAATTCAGTTCATACAAGTTAAAAGTGCTATCAGTTAATTGGCTACCATGTTGGCCACTGCCTGTGAATATTTAAAAATAGTTTTAAATAGGCTCCTTACTAAGATAGAGCAAGTATCATTTATAAAATCACATTTATAGCCTCATAACAACATCAGGATGTTCACAAAAACATGAATAGGCTTTTATGACCCCTTAACCCAGTGGTTGGCAAACTCATTAGTCAACAGAGCCAATATCAACAGTACAATGATTGAAATTTCTTTTGAGAGCCCAATATTTTAAACTTAAACTTCTTCTAACGCCACTTCTTCAAAATAGACTTGCCCAGGCTGTGGTATTTTGTGGAAGAGCCACACTCAAGGGGCCAAAGAGCCGCATGTGGCTCGTGAGCCACAGTTTGCCGACCACGGCCTTAACCAAATATATGACTTGTCCTTGCTAGAGATCTCAAAGGGTTGAAATCTCTCATGTATATTGAGTTATTTCCATTTGTTGAAACTATATCATGTTGGTAATGCTTAGATCTTGCTAAGAATGTGGTATTCAGAAAGCAGTTACTTTGCCTATGTCCTTTTGGACCCTTTGTGATATGAAGAGAAAGCCTAGTAATTTGGTAATCTTTTGGTGATATATTCTGTACTTGTTTAAGGGAAGCCATTGCTTCTCTTTTATTGATGAACTAGAGGCCCGGTGCATGAAATTCATGCATGGGGGGTATCCCCTCAGCCCAGCCTGCACCCTCTCCAATCCGGGACCCCTCGGGGGATGTCTAACTGCCGGTTTAAGCCCGATCCCTGGCAGTCAGACATCCCTCTCACAATCCGGGACCACTGGCTCCTAACTGCTCACCTGCCTGCCTGCCTGATCGCCCCTAAATGCCCCCCTGCTGACGTAGACGCCCACAACAGACCCCCCCCCCCACCGGCCTGGTTGCCCCTAACCTCCCCCCCACCCCTGCCGGCCAGGTTGCCCCTTACTGCCCCCCCTGCTGGCCTGGTTGCCCTCAACTGCCCCCCCCCCCGCCAGCCTGGCCACCCCTAACTGCCCTCCTGCCAGCCTGGTCACCCTTTACTGCCCTTCCCTGCCAGCGTGATCGCCCCCAACTGCCTGCCCTGCCAGCCTGGTCACCCCTCACTGCCCTCCTCTGCTGGCCTGATTGCCCCTCACTGGCCCCCCTGCCAGCCTGGTCACCCCCAACTGCCCCCCCTGCAGGCCTGGTCACCCCACGCAGCCTGCTGCTCAGTTGTTTGGTCACCCCTCACTAACCCCCCTGCTGGCCTGGTAGCCCCACGCAGCCTGCTGCTTGGTCATTTGGTCGCCCCTCACTAACTCTCCTGCTGGCCTGGTTGCCCCACACAGCCTGCTGCTCAGTCGTTTAGTCGCCCCTCACTAACCCCTCTGCCGGCCTGGTCGCCCCACGCAGCCCACTGCTCAGTCATTTGTTCATCCCTCACTAACACCCCTGCCAGCCTGGTTGCCCCACACAGCCTGTTCGGTCATCCGTTTGGTTGTTTCGGATGCGACGGTTGCTTAGACTTTTATATATATAGATATATTAGCATGTCATCCCAATAATTGACACTGAGGTATCTTTGTGCCTCAGTTTTCCTATCTTTAAAATGGATGAGTCCAAATGATTTCCAGGGTCTCTTAGAATTTTTAATCTTCTTTTGATGCTTTAATTCTGTGTTAATCTTGTCAGCATACTCTAATACAGTGGTTCTCAACCTTCCTAATGCCGTGACCCTTTAATATAGTTCCTCATGTTGTGGTGACCCCCAACCATAAAATTATTTTCGTTGCTACTTCATAACTGTAATTTTGCTACTGTTATGAATCGTAATGTAAATATCTGTGTTTTCCGGTGGTCTTAGACGACCCCTGTGAAAGGGTCACTCGGAGTCGCGACCCACAGGTTGAGAACCACTGCTCTAATGTAAGGATTCTTATTTTGCATTAGGCTATTTTTATTCGTGATGAAATGATGCCAGGAGAATGGGATGTTTGTGTTACTTCTTACGAGATGGTGATTAAAGAAAAATCTGTATTTAAAAAGTTTCATTGGCGATACCTAGTCATTGATGAGGCTCACAGAATAAAGAATGAAAAATCTAAGGTAAGCCAGTTCTCAATATTTTTATTAAAGGTTTATTTTACTATTATGTCTGTTTACTTCTCTATATTCAAAATAAAAAACTGAAGGAAGATTGTGATTTTATTCATGGAATATGAATGAAAATCAGTATTTTAAATGGTTTTAGAGTTTAAATTATTGAATACAAAACACATGAAAATTGAGCACAGTTTTTAATGTAATGAAAATTGGTTGTTCATTTGCTATATCTGTTGCAGCCTAACTCTGTTCTGCAACAGTATTTTGATATTTTGTTAATATTTTATGTGCAAATGTCATTTGCATTGGTTTATCTTTATTGAGGAGCTATCTTATGTATATTCATCTGGATTAGAAAAAGTCATTTCTTGGAATTATCTGACTTGTGTGAATTAGAGTGTGGTGTTAACATAAAAATATTATATTTCTTGCCATTCAACTCCACCAACAGTAGGAAAAGCATCAGTTATTATGATGAACCTCTCTTTGGATCACTGGGCTACTTTGAGAGAAATAGGGACAGAAGTGGAGCAAAACCACTAGGTGGATCATATTCCTTTCAAATTGGAACTAATACTAGATAAAAGGATGCATGTTAGAGAATAATTGTTTATTTGAGAGTATTCTAAAGATGTGTATTTTTATGGATAAGATTACTGTTCTTTTATACTTTTTGTGCTTTCATTTGTGTGGCCATGTATTTTGAAAGTCAATGTAAGATAACAGGGAAATTGGGCTCAACTCTGCTGCTTAAAAGTTGCATCCAGGTCAAGTTAAAACTTGGCTAGGCATGTAGATGACATAATTGACAGGGTGAGGAAGATATTGTGTAAAGTGACTAGCTTGAATTCCACAGAGTTCTGACTGTTTCTGTGAACCCAAAATGGAGACAATAAATTTTTTGAAGTGGGAGAAGGGTCTCAGGTATGACTCTAATCTGCATTCTTGTAAGTGTAGAAATGCGTATAATATTTTATTCAGTTTTGCTTTACTGAGGCAATGTCACCTGCACTAGAATGTTTTCCATAGAAAAATCCTTTTTAAGTTTTATTTTTAAATTATTATTTTTAAATATATTTTTATTTATTTCAGAGAGGAAGGAAGAGGTAGATAGAAGCATCAATGATGAGAATCATTGATCTGCTGCCTCCTGTTGGACCCCTACTGGGGATTGAGCCCACAACCACGGGCATGTGCCCTTGACCAGAATCGAACCCCGGGACCCTTTAGTCCACAGGCCGATGCTCTATCTACTGAGACAAACCAGCTAGGGCTAAGTTTGTTTTATTCAAAAACTGTATTGGTTGGATAAAGGACTGAATGTTGAGTATTCTAATAAATAAAACAATGTTAACGTAACTATTATTTCTCTAGCTTTCAGAGATTGTTCGTGAATTCAAGTCAACTAACCGCTTGCTCCTAACTGGAACACCTTTGCAGAATAACCTGCATGAACTCTGGGCCTTACTCAACTTTTTATTGCCTGATGCCTTTAATTCTGCAGAGGTAAGTTTAAGTCATATGTATCACGTATACTTTTCTTATGTTCACAATCTATATTCTATGCTTTGTTTTCAAAGCATAGAATATAGATTGAAATTTATAATTCTTTTTTTTTGTAATTCTTTATCTGTGTGTTTCGGTTTTCTCAGAAAAGAGTTCTTAAGTACATATTTTTCAAATGGGGATATTTAGAGAAATAGGTTTTTTTTCCCCCTTGAGATTATCCTGCCTGTTAAACTTTGCTTATATCACATTGCTGTCACAACTTATGATTTGAGATAGGTTGAGTTCAGAGTAGTGCATTCACAGTTTTCTTTTAATCAAATTGGGAGGGCTTTCCGCGGAGTGATTTGGGAGGTGGAGTCTTTAAAATGATCTTTGCTTATTGTAGGCATTAACATTTGGTGAGTACTAAGGAGCTCATAGTATGCGATTAGAAAACAATGCATTTTGTAAATGTATGATTTATATTGCTTTTATCATTAACACAAGATTATGAATAGAATGATTTAAGGACTTTTGAGCTTGAGTTTCCTCATTCCTGATATTAATTGATAACAAAAAGTACCAAGTTTAGTTATCCATTGGTTTGTATACCTTATCTTGCTTTTGTTTGTTTTTTATTGTTGGATTAGCATTTTCATATCATTATATGTCTTTGATTCTATATTCATACTCCTGGATAAAATGCTGTTATGGTATGGGAAGCCTAATAACATCGTTTTAAGGACAAACTGCTGATTGAGTTCCTGTATAATGGAGTTCAAATTTTGTTAGCTGCTCCAACATTTTTCTATTTTCAGAAGTAAATAATATTGGCCATCACAGTTTAAATATTTTGAAAGTGCTTTTAAAAATATATATATATATATTTATTGATTTCAGAGAGGAAGGGAGAGAAAGAGATAGAAACATCAATGATGAGAGAGAATCATTGATCCGTGCCTCCTGCACGCCCCACACTGGGGATGGAGCCTCCAACCCAGGCATGTGTCCTTGACTGGAATCGAACCTGGGACCCTTCAATCTGCAGGCTGATGCTCTATCCACTGAACCAATCCACCTAGGGCTGAAAGTGCTTTTAAAATGAATTATTGCTATGTCAATTGCATAAAAATTTATAGAATATTGAGTTTACATGAAAAAAAAACACAACAAAAAACAAACCCAAACCTGTGCACTTATTGCAGAATTTTCTCCCCTCCACAGGACTTTGATTCTTGGTTTGACACTAAAAATTGTCTTGGTGATCAAAAACTCGTGGAAAGACTTCACGCAGTGAGTAATAGCAGATAAGAAAATTTAGTAATTAAATACAGATTAGCAAGCCAAGAAACAAACTGCCATAGAATCTGTTTGGACTGTGGGTTTGCCTCTTGACTCAGTCTCACCACTTCTTCCTCTCAACCTTTCTGACAGCCTCTTTGGGAAACAAACTGTACTGTTTCCTCAGCCTCTCTATGGAATAGTTTTTTTGCTTCTGCTCTCCCCAATGGATAATGTGGTCCTCTCCAGAAGAGACTGTTCACTCTCCACTCTCCACAGGTCCTCAAGAGCACATTGGTATTCTCCTAGTACCCCAATGCCAGTTCTAAGCCACTGCTTCTCCACTCATGTACAGAATTCTTCCTTTGAGACTCATGTTGCCACCCATTTCTTCTTGTCATCTGCTCATCACCAGGTGACTCCCTCACATTTATTGAACACCAATTTTACATTCTTTGATAACTTCCAATATCCTTCTAATACTTTCACTCATGTAACTCCTTTTGTACTTATTTTGTTACCTTACAGAGACCTCCAGTCCTGGACTCCTGTTTTTTCTCTCCATCAGCCTATTTCTGTGGTTACTTTTTTTCTGTAGCCAGCAATGAGCCCATTTTCTAACACTTGGACCACTCTTTTGTGAATACTCCTAAACTCCCTTGTTCTCTTGATCTTTCATTTCTGATCTAAAAGCCCTAAACTGGAATAATGTAACTGTGTGTCTGTCTTGGGGTGTACATTCTGCTTGTGCCACTTATTAGCAGAGTGACCTACTCTGTACTGAGGCTGCTCAACACTGATAATAAGATTATATAACTGTACAGTTTGGAACCACGATTTCATGTTCCCTAATGTAAGCTGGGATTTGAGGAGGCTAGTGATTCTTCACCATGGCCTTGTACAGCATTCTTTCCCATTTTCTATAACAGCTATTTCACACCTCCCCTACTTCCCCAAGACTTCTATCCCAGGTATTCCGTGCTCCCTCTCCTTTTGCAGCAAGTAACAATATTCCTTTCTCAAAGAGAAAATAGAAGTCATTAGGGTAGGAACTTCTTCAAGGATATCCATCTTCCAAGTGTATCTGCATGTGTGTTACCTTCTGTCTGAGTGGAACAGGTGTTGTTTCTCTGGGCAGTGCTTAATTCTTCCCATGTGAACCATGGATCTCATTTCTTCCTGTTTCCTATGGAACTTTCCCCATAATGTATCCTTTTTTACTGACTGAATTTTCTACCTCTCCCTCCATATTGGCTTGTTTCCCTTAACATTCTCAGGTATCTCATTTATTAAATCCAAATCTAAACCTATGCTAATCACCCTCACGCATACAAAACAGTACCCCCTCAACATTGTGCCCTCTCAGTGATTCATTTTATTTCTCACCCTTGATAGTTAGGCTTCTTGAAAGAGTTGTTTATCCTCTCCATCCCTGTTAGCTAATCTCCTATTCACTCTTTTTTTAAATTAAGTTATGAAATTTTTATTAAAATGTTTATTTTTAAAAAAATATATCTTTATTGATTTCAGAGAGGAAGGGAGAGGGAAAGAGAGATAGAAACATCAATGATGAGAGAGAGTCATCAATTGGCTGCCTCCTGCACGTCCCCCACTGGGGATCAAGCCCCCAACCCAGGCATGTGCCCTTGACCAGAATTGAACCTGGGACCCTTCAGTCTGCAGGCTGATGCTCTATCCACTGAACAAAACCAGCCAGGGATCCTAGTCACTCTTTTTTTAACATATTTTTATTGATTTCAGAGAGGAAGGGAGAGGGAGAGATAGAAACATCAATGATGAGAAAGAATCATTGATTGGCTGCCTCCTGCATGCCCTGTATTGGGGATTGAGCCAGCAACCTGGGCATGTGCCCTTGACTGGAATCAAACCTGGGACCCTTCCGTCTGCAGGCCTACGTTCTATCCACTGAGCCAAACCGGATAGGGCTTCACTCTTATTTTTATGTACAGTTCTATTTTTTTTTTAAATATCTTATTGGAGTTTTGTGTGGAAGTGGATGCAGATGCATATTTGCTATTTTTTTAATTTTATATATTTTTTAAATTTAATAAATCTTTATTGTTCAGATTATTACAATTGTTTCTCCTTTTTCCCCCTCATAGCTCCCCTCCACCCGGTTCCCACCCCACCCTCTGCCCTTACCTCCCCCTCACTGTCCTCATCCATAGGTGTACGATTTTAATCCAGTCTCTTCCCGTACCCCCCACACCCCTTTCCCACTGAGAATTATCAATCCACTCCCATTCTATGCCCCTGATTCTATTATATTCACCAGTTTATTCTGTTTCTCAGATTTTTAATTCACTTAATTTTTAGATTCACTTGTTGATAAATATGTATTTGTTGTTCATAATTTTTATCTTTACTTTTTTCTTCTTCTTCCTCTTCTTAAAGAATACCTTTCAGCATTTCATGTAATACTGGTTTGGTGGTGATGAACTCCTTTAGCTTTTTCTTGTCTGTGAAGCTTTTTATCTGACCTTCAATTTTGAATGATAACTTTGCTGGGTAGAGTAATCTTGGTTGTAGGTTCTTGCTATTCATCACTTTGAATATTTCTTCCCACTCCTGTCTGGCCTGCATTGTTTCTGTTGAGAAATCAGCTGACAATCGTATGGGTGCTCCCTTGTAGGTAATTAACTGTTTTTCTCTTGCTGCTTTTAATATTCTCTCTTTGTCTTTTGCCCTTGGCATTTTAATTATGATGTGTCTTGGTGTGGTCCTCTTTAGATTCCTCTTGTTTGGGGTTCTGTACGCTTTCTGGACTTGTAAGTCTATTTCTTTCACCAGGTGGGGGAAGTTTTCAGTCATTATTTCTTCAAATAGGTTTTCAGTATCTTGCTCTCTCTCTTCTTCTGGCACCCCCATAATTCTGATGTTGGTACACTTGAAGTTGTCCCAGAGGCTTCTTACACTATCTTCAAATTTTTGGATTCTTTTTTCTTTTTGCTTTCCCGGTTCAGTGTTTTTTGCTTTTTTGTATTTCAAATCTTTGACTTGATTCTTGCGTTCCTCTAGTCTGCTTTGGGTCTCTGTATAATATTTTTTATTTCAGTCAGTGTATGTTTAATTTCTAGTTGGTCCTTTTTCATATCCTTGAGGGTCTCACTAAATTTATCGGCCTTTTCTAGGAAATTCTTGAAAAACCTTATAACTGTGGTTTTGAACTCTATATCCAGTCATTTGTTTTCCTCCATTTCTTTCCTTTTTGACCTGTTTCTTTGTCTCTGCATTTTCACTGCTTCCCTGAGTTGGTAGGGTGGCTTTGTGTGCTAGATGTCCTATATGGGCTAGTGGGTCGGCCTCCCAGTTACCTGAGGTGGACACTCTTGGTGCACCCCTTTGTGGACTGTATGTACAGTCTTGTTGTAGTTAAGTCTTGATTGTTGTTGGTGTCACTGGGAGGAATTGACCTCCAGGGCAATTGGCTGTGAGGACCCACTGTGTCTATAATGGAAGAACTGCTACGCTGGAGACACACTTATAGGGCAAGACTTGCTTCAGTGGGGCTTTGGTGCTCACTGAGTCTGCCTCTTATGGATGTGAGTAGTTGAAATCTGGTGTTGTCTCACACTGACCACTAGATACACTAGCTTCTGGATCTCCAATGGGGTGCAGGTCAGCTACTGTCTGAGGCCACCCAGCAGGAGCTACAGCGAGAACTACAGTTTTCTCCTCTTTGCTTGGGGTTTGGAGGTTTTGGAGCTGTCTGACCCGAGCTGCAGTTTGTTTGGTTAAGCTGTGATGGGGCAGGCCATTTATATGCAAAAGCCGCTGCGTGGAGCTTGGGTGGGTTTGTAGATTGTGAGGGGCGGGGTCTCAGGGAGTGACTAGGCTAGGGCGTGGCAAACAGCAATGGCTGCCAGTCTCTGCATGTTTGTGTTTCCAAGTCCCCGCGTCCCGGGCCCCAGCGCAGTAAACAGTGATTGCTGGACGCACCTCTGCAAGAATGTCACCCTCACTTTCCGACCCGATGGCAGACAGTCCAGCTTCTCCCCATAAGAGTTTGGGTTCCCAGCATCTTCCCAGAAACTGGAGTTCAGAGTAATTGGGAGCTTATCTCCCTTCCGGTTGAAAAAAGCATCGCACCCAGACACCCGCCGCCAGCCCGATTCGCGCGCCTCCGTACCTCAGCTTTTCAGAGCTTGTGCACGTCTCAATGCTCTTATCTCTTTCCTTCTAGTTGTAGATCTTCCACTCAGCCTGCTTTCCCATGGTTCTGGGTGATAGACGTTTTGTCTTTTAGTTGTAGTTTTGAAATTCTTGTGCGAGGCAGCAGTTTAGGTGTTTACCTATGCCGCCATCTTGGTTTCTCCCTGTTTGCTATTTTTTTAGTCTGTTGTTTTTAATGAGAATCTCAAGCCTTCTTTACAAATTAAAAAATAAAAACAAAAACGTATTGTCCACCTCTATCTCTCTCCCCATGTATAAGCTGCATGTGGCAGAAACCCTGTTTTCCACCACATTATGCCCTGTGTACCTGATCCATAGTAACTGCTCATTAAACATTCATTGACTTGAATCCCCAACAGCCACCATGCTATAAATATTTGTTCAGAGTAAAACAGAACAAGTCAGAAAACAAGTTACCTTAAGTAATGGGGCATTTATTGTAAGAATGCAGAATAGGAATAGAAGACAAATCTCCCAAGAATCTTGTCATACAAGTCGTAGTACAGTTGGGCCTCAGGTGTCAAACTTGGTCAGATTTAGGGACAGGTTGTTCTGTCTCTAGTGGGCCTTATTCACTCCTGGATCCACTGACCACTGGCTTCTATCCATTCCATACAAGTGAAATTTATCTCACAAGTCTTCGATGATTTTTAAGTTGCGCTATTCAGGGTACACCTTTTGGTCAGTATCTTGGCTTCTCTGTACTATTTAGCACAGCTAGCCATTGTTCCTGCTTGAAACTCTTACCTGCTTTATTTCTAGGGTATGGGATGGATTTTCTCTTCTCTTACCTCTTTGTCTGCTCCTCTCAGTCCCCTTTATGGGCTTTTCTTTCTCTGTTCCCCAAACTTTAGTGTTTTGTAGGGCTTTGTCTTTGACTTTCTTTTTTTTTTTTAATCTCCATTGTTGAAAGTATTACAGATGTCCCCCTTTTCCCCCATGACCCCCTTTACCCCACACTCCCTTCTCCAGCCTTCACCACACTATTGTCTGTGTCCATGGGTTATGACTACATGTTCTCCCTGGGGATCCATTCCTATAGTTTCAGCTATCACCTATCCTATATAATAATCCTATATAATAAAAGCCTAATATGCAAATTGTCCCCTTGACTGGGAGTTCTACTGGAAGTTTGACCAGGGGGTGACAGCGATGGTGGCGGTGGTGGCAGGCTGCTGGGGAAAGGGAACAGCAGTGGAGGCGGCAGGCAGCCGGAGGAAGGGAGGCATCCCCGGTGGCAGCTGGCAGCCTCTAGGGACCCTTCCCATGCATGAATTTCATGCACTGGGCCTCTAGTATACTTATAACTCCCAATTTTATCTCTCCATATCTCTGTCCTAAGGTCTAGACTTATATATCCCACTACCTTCTAAGTCTTCTGCATAAATTTCTTACAGGCAGTTTAAACTCTTAAGAATCCCCCACATGATCTCACTCATGTGGAATCTAATAAACAAAATAAACTGATGAACAAAATAAATCCAGAGACACAGAAGCATGGAACAGATTGATTAATCTCAGAGGGATGGCTGGGGTGGGTGTGGAGAGATTAACCAAAGAATTTGTTTGCATATATGCATAACCCAAGGGCACAGAAAATAGTGTGGTGAAGGCCTGAGGGGGGTGGAGGTGGTCAATGGGGAATAAAAGGGGACATCTGTAATACTTTCAACAATAAAAATAAATTAAAAAAGAATATCCCTTAGACCAGTGGTCGGCACACCGCGGCTCACGAGCCAATGCGGCTCTTTGGCCCCTTGAGCGTGGTTCTTCCACAAAATACCACATGCGGGCGCGCATGTACAGTGCGATTGAAACTTCGTGGCCCATGCACAGAAGTCAGTTTTCGGCCTGGGCGAGTCTATTTTGAAGAAGTGGCATTAGAACACTCAAGGGGCCAAAGAGCCGAATGTGGCTCGCGAGATGCGGTTTGCTGACCACTGCCTTAGACAAATTTAAGAGGCCCAAATAAAAAACCAGAAATCTGCTTTTATTTCTCCCTTTTCCTTATCTACCATTGATCTCTAATAATAATAGCAATAGTTTAGTAATGTCTGCTGTGGTTAAGTTCTACATATGTACTACCACAAATTGTCACAGCACCTTAGAATTAGGTATCATTATCCCCATTTAAAAATGCTTGCCATATATATATACCATATATATATTTTTGGATGAATGGATGAGGAAACAGGCTTCGAAGAGTTAAGGAAATTGACCAGCTCATGATAGCTAACCAGGGACTGAGCTGATTGTAGAATTAACTTGATCTTGGTTTGAATTCTGCTTCTACCACTTATTAGCCAAGTAACTTTGGTGATATTTTAAAAATTAAAATAATCACATTTCCCTAAAAGATTTATTGTAAGGAGTCAGTACTAGTGTGAAGTTCATGGTGTAGTGTCTGAGACATTGCAGGTACTCTATAGATGGTAGCACTATTATTTTCTTGTGATAGAATCTGCCTTGTAAGCATACACTCATTATTTCATCTTTTTTCTCTGTTCATTTATATCTTCCTTAACATTGGACCATTTTCTCCTCATTCATATATTTAACCATTTTGAAGTTGCCTGAATTTTTATTTCACTTTTAGAGACTCCAAATTGACTTCTTCAAAGGTTTAAAAATTTTATATGACAGCAGATTTTTAAGGCTTTTTTTTTACTTATTCAATAATCTTGTCTTTTTGTTGTATTTTGTGCCATCAGATTATGCATGTGTAATTTAGGTTTATATATGAAATGTCTGATAAACTTTTATAAAAACTGTAACTTTTTAGGTTTTAAAACCATTTTTGTTACGTCGTATAAAAACCGATGTAGAGAAGAGCCTGCCTCCTAAAAAGGAAATAAAGATTTACTTGGGACTGAGTAAAATGCAACGAGATTGGTGAGCTATTTTATTTTTATTAGAATTTATGTGTAAGGAGTTATTAGAAATTAACTTTGAAGTGGTTCAGTTATGCCTTTAGACAAAAATTACATTGTATGTTTCAATGGCGAGTTAAGTAGTTCACATATTTCAATGGAAAATTGGCGAGTATTTCATTTAACCTTTGGGAAAGAGCATTGGCCTTGGAGTCCATAAACTTGTCTTTGAATCCTGAGCTTTTCCTCTTAATAGCTTAAATAGCAAGTTATGTCACCTCAGTTTCCCTTCTTTAAAATGGGGATAATAAGCTTATCAAGATGATATCATGGTTAAAGAGGATAAAGTCACAGACACATTTGCTATTTTTTCCATCAGTGGAAATAGTAATAACTATAATAACAATCAGTAATAATGAGATGGGTGAAAATGTCGATGGTTATGTATATTATAAAAATAGAAGCTCGTATGGTTTTATAAATACAAGCAAAACAGGAAATTATCAAAAGAGGAGAGACAAGGAATCATAAATTAGACATGTTAATAGTGTAATAATGCTGCTAAGAGAAACAAAATGATGATTATATAAATAAAATTAGATCATTTATAACATACTAGGGGCCCGGTGCACGAAATTCGTGCACTGGGGGTTGGGGGTCCCTCAGCCCAACCTTCCCCCTCTCACATACTGGGAGCCCTCAGGGGATGTCCTACTGACGGCTTAGGCCCGCTCCTCACTGAGAGCGTACCTAAGCCGCAGTCTGGCCTCCCTTTGTAGGAGGCAACCGGGCTGGTCAGAGATAGGCACCAGCCCCATCACCCCACTGCTGCAGCCACTGTCAGTCACCACAGCCACCAAGGTGTTTTCATCAACACGGACTCCAGTCCCTTCACCAAGAAAAAATGACAACTTTCTTTAGGCATTTTCAAGATGTGTCTTTCATAGGATATGGATTTCTTTATTTTTTATCCTCACCTGAGGGTATGTTTCCATTGACTTTTAGAGAATGTGGAAGAGAAAGGGAAAGACAGAGAGAAACACTTTGATTGGTTGCTTCCTGCATGAGCCCTGATCTGGGCCCCGGCCAGGGAGGAGCCTGCAACCTAGGTACATGCCTTTGATCAGAATCAAACCCGGACCCTGCTGTCTGCAGGCTGAGGCATTATCCACTGAGCCAAACTGGCTAGGGCAGGATTTGGCATTTCTTAGCCTTCCAGCAGCAGACCTTCATTTTTTTCTCCAGAAGTGTGGTGGAAAAACCCTAGATCACCTTTTTGGATTCTTATTACCCAAGTTACTAAGAATATTACCAGTGGCATACAGGAAGCTTAGCCAATGTGCAGTCAGAAAAGGTGTTTCCTCTATAGTTCACACCAATGGAAGGCTGGGCCCTGCCCAGGCCTAAAGCCTCTAGCCAAAGCTTTAGGCCTGGGCAGGCCTCTCTAGCTCCCTCTGATCACCGGCTCAGCCCCTGCCCAGGCCTGCCCAGATCGAAAACCTCTTGGGCAGGAGCGGACCCCCAGCTCCCTACTATCAATCGCAGGGGGTCCGCTCCTGCCCAGGCCGAAAGCAGACCCCCAGCTCCCTGCCCAGGTGATCAATTGCAGGGGGTCCACTTGTGCACCAAGCCGAAGAAACCCCCAGCTCCCTGCAATCAATGGCAGGGGGTCCACTCGTGCACCTGGCCAAAAGCCGCCGGCTTTCGATGGCAGGGGAGCTGGGTGTCTGCTTGTGCACCCGGCCAAAAGCCTCCGGCAGAGGCTTTTGGCCTGGAGCCAGAGCGGACACCCAGCTCCCCACTTTCGATGGCAGGGGAGCTGGGTGTCTGCTCGTGCTCGGCCGAGTGCACGAGGGGGTCCGCTCGCCATGCCCACCATCCAATCAGAGCAAGGAGCTGGGTGTCCGCCACGCCCACCATCCATTGAAAGCTGGGAGCTGGGTGTCCGCTCCGGCGGAGGCTTTCGGTCTGGTGCCAGAGTAGACCCCAGCTCCCTGCAATCCGTCACAGGGGGTCAGCTCAGGGCGCCTATGTATGCAAATTAACCACCATCTTGGTTGGGTTTATTTGCATACTAGCTCTGATTGGCTGGTGGGCGTGGCTGGTGGGCATGGCTTTGGGCGTAGCGAAGGTGTGGTCAATTTGCATATTACTATTTTATTAGGTAGGATAATGACTTCTCTACTATTGAAATCAGTATAAGGTAGATGTGAAGAATATATTTTTCTGGACTGAGGCATATGATCAAACTCTGGCTTTATCCCTTCTGTAGCTCTGAGTAAGTTGTTTCACTTCTCTTAGCTGCTTGAATTTCTGTCTGTAAAATGGGTGTGATAATAGTACAAATCTCAGGGTTTTTATGAAGATTTAACAAGATGATTAATATAAAGCCCGTGACATGATATCTGGCACTTGCATTCAGTACAGGTTGGCTCTTATTATAATTAAATATTCTTACTGTTCAGGTGGATACATTGGTCTATTTTTGCTTGGATGAAGGTCTAGAAAAGAAAATGAAAAATGTTATTGGATCAGAAAAAAAAAAAGACCTGGGAAGACAGATATAAGAAATTGCGATTGTGTATTGAATAATTATCAGATATAGTTATTTGAATAGTGATTGCAATTTCTAGTAATGGAAAAAGTAGAGGAACAGGTTAATAGGCAACAGACAAGTTAAAATGTTTCAGCCTTTATTTCTTTCTTGGATTTGCTGATCAGATTTACTATCAAATCTTTATCTTTTTTAAGTGTATTTTTTAATTGATTTTTAGAGAGGAAGGGAGAGGGAGAGAGAAAGAGGATCATCAATGATGAGAGTGAATCATTGATGGGCTGCCTCCTGTATGCCTCCTGCTGGGGACTGAGTCTGAAACCCAGTCATGTGCCCTGACTGGGAATTGAACTGTGACCTCCTGGTTCATGGGTCGATGCTCAACTACTGAGGCACTCCAGCTGGACTCAAATCTTATTTATCTTTAAATAGGAGTCTAAATTGTCCTCCCAAGGGATATTTTTTATGGCATTAAACATTTCTAATAATCAGTGATTAATTATATTTTAAAATTTTAGGTATACAAAAATCCTGATGAAAGATATTGATGTTTTAAACTCTGCTGGCAAGATGGATAAGATGCGACTATTAAACATTCTGATGCAGCTACGAAAGTGTTGCAATCATCCTTACCTGTTTGATGGTGCTGAACCTGGTCCACCTTATACTACTGATGAGCACATTGTCAGCAACAGTGGTAAAATGGTAGTTCTTGATAAACTGTTGGCCAAACTCAAAGAACAGGGTGAGTTACAAGTCTTTCTATTAACATGAAATAACAATATTAATGACTTGTATATGAATAACATTTTGCAGAATCACTCATCATTCATTCATTCATTCATTCATTCATTTGGTCAGCAAACACTGTTGAGTACTTACTATTTGCCAGGAATTGTCCTATAGGCTGGTTATAAAAAAGATGCATAGACACACAAAACAGTCTTTGCCTTGGGGAAGCTCACAGTGTGGTAAGGAGGAATAGTTGGAGTTCATTGTGATAAGTGCTGTGATTCGTTGAGTTGGGGAAGTGGTCACAGAGATGACATTTGAGGTGAGCCCTAGAAAATGTATAGAAGTAACCCATTGGAAAAGAAGGGGAAGGGTTTTCCAGAGTAATGAAGACAGGTGTGAAAGAAGGGAATATGGAGCTTATGGTATTTGGGGTAGAGCGGCATTAATGAATCTGGGAAGATGGATGGGGCCATGTTACAAAAGGCCTTTTAAAACATGCTTTAAGGAATTTGTGCTTATTTGAAGGCAGGGTGGGTTGCAGGGCAATTCAGAGACGACTTGGTTTGGTATGTGATAAAATCAGACTTGTATTTTTGGAAGAGAACCTTGGAAGCAGTATGGGGGAATCTACTAAGGAGAAAAGACTAGAGAGAAGAGAATAGTTAGAATACTATGACCAATTAATTGCTCAGCCTCAGGACAGAGAAAGTCAGGTGTTAGATCACCTCAACAAATGTATAGCATGCCTTGAAGATGAGTATGTGTATAAGTGTGTGTGTTCATGTGCTACATATTTATATTTCATATGATGCTTACTTTTATTTTTGTAACTTTCAAGTTAGTTTTACACAAGCTGAATAACTTGCTTTTTTTGGTAAAATGTTGTAGGTTCAAGGGTCCTCATTTTTAGCCAGATGATTCGCTTGCTGGACATTTTGGAGGATTATTGTATGTGGCGTGGTTATGAGTATTGTCGATTGGATGGACAAACCCCACATGAAGAAAGAGAGGTAAGGATGAGAAAATAAAGACTTCAAAATTTAGAGTTCAAGTAAGCCATGTTTTCATCATTAAGGAGTTTTGAACTTTGACCTTTTTTGTAGCTAGATGCATTGAATTTCTCACTGCCACTCCTCTCTCTCTCTGAGATTTTCAATTTGGCTTCCATTACACTGACTCTTTACCAATCATTCTTTTCAAGGTCTTCAAAGACATTCTCACTTATCTAAAGGATACTACACTATTGCATCTTTACCTCCTCTAACCATTGCTATCTCTGACCTTTTGATTACTAACTGCTTCTCAGCTAACTCTTTGACTTCTGATTTTAATGTCATTTTCTTTTATTGATTTGCCTCCTACAGTAGACCCTCACCATTCGTGGAGTTTAACATTGAGATTTTTCCACTTTATGAGCAACCCTAAAGACTCAAGAAACAGTAATTTGTAAACGGAATAATCTCAATCTTACAGAGATTTTGTAAAACTGAAATGGGATAACATAGGTATAGGTGCTGATCATACATTTGGATCTTGGAATACTAAAAGTTTGGTGTGCAGAAAAGAGTCATTTAGTTAGTGAGGAAGCCTACTTAGCATCCAGTATTTTTCTCATATTTGGAAATTCTTCTAGGTCTTAGATTATTCCTCACGAATGTCATGGGTCTAATGTATTTTAAACATTTTAAAGCACTTTTTGGGGAGGGCTTTGCTAATTTATCTTCTCTTTTCTGTGATCCTTCAGGACTCTGTCTTTGGCCTCTGTTTTAAGTCTGTACTCATGCTCTGGGCAAAGATCGTGATTTCATGGTATAGTGGAAAATGCATTGAACTTGGTTTCAGAAGACCTGAATTTTAGCACCAACTCCACCACTTTGTAGTGTGTGCAAGCCATTTAATTCTCTGAGCCTCAGTATCTTTAACTGTATTATAAGGGTAATATTAATACCTAGGCTTCTTTTATCTGACAACGTTGTGAGGACCATTGGATATAATAGGTATGAATGCAGTTTTTAAATTGTGTCGTGCAGTTTATAGCGCATGTCATGAGATTGCACACAGTCCTTTTTACCTCTCAGCTTTGGGGCCCCTTCTTAGGTCACAAAGACTCAGCACATGGCCTTCTCCCTCCATAGCTGCGGCGGGCCCTCTGTCCCTTGTATGTTGCATTGAAGCCTGGCTAGAGCATAGGATAGGTACACAGGTCCTTTTCATATTAAGGGTTTACCTGCTGCCCACTTGGGGAAACACTTGCAGTAACATTTACAATAGTAGGACATTTGAAAGCTTACACTGTCCCCTGCTCTATAGTATTTTACTCTTTCTGAAATGGTAACTTGAAGGTTTATTGGGCTTTTGCCGATTTATTCTTGAGAATGGGTTTCTCCAAATCCACTTTAAGCATAGACCATATAGTACCATTCATAATGACCCTGCTTCCTGGAATAAAGATGATACTAAGGCAGAAGAGTAGATGCTTTCTGACTTCAACTAGCCAATTTGCATTTCTAGCTGATCTCCCTCCTGATAAACATCATAGACGTTACCTAATTATGCCCAAATTCTTCTGTTTTCTTAAAATTTCAAATACTGTTCTCCCTCCAGAGGCTTTAAATTGCATATATTGACTTTAGATACAGCAAAGTCAGAGCTGATCATTTTTTATTTTTTGGAAATGCCCTGCTTTTTCATTATGTTGTTGTCCACACAATCATTTCAATCATTTTTATTATTTTCCCAATAAGAAGGGGAAGACCATATTTGATTCCTTACTTTAATCATTTCCCAGCTGATAATGAAGAATTCGTTCGCAACAGCTTACAGATTTGCCCTTTCTCCATTGATACAGTTAAATTCAGCTAAGTCTTTGGTCATCCTCTGACTCAGTTCCTGTAATGTGCACTTAATTGGCATCCTCACTTTTATAGGGAAAGGGACTAACATTTGTCAAGCAACTACTACTATAAGCTAGGCAACTTATAGTTCCAATTGAATTCGTCCAGCAGCCCAGTAAAGTATTGGTAAATTTTTCTGTACTTGAAACTGTGTCTCAGAGAGGTTAAATGCTTGCTCAGATCCACATATGTAATAAATGGTAGAATTATGATTCACGCCCAGGTTTTTGCTATTTCCTCTACACCAAATTGCCTCTCACTACACCATGCTGCTTTCTATACTGCCCTCTCTACATTCTATACTGACTGGCAGTGGGAGTCACCTTTTCTGCCTGCAACTTTTGACCATGCCATTCCATTCATGAAAAGTCTAACTGCCTATATTTTGTGATTATAACAGTAATATTCGATTGCTGAAGGAAATTTGGAAAAGAAAAGTATTTCTGGTCAATCTTTTAATGTATATAGTCATGTATATATTAAATATATAAGTATGAGTATATGTAAAATATACATTAAAAGATTATAATTGTTATACTATGTCCATTATATATAAAGTTCAGTATCCTGATACTTTTTACTCAACATCAAATTGTACTTTCCTGTATCAGTAAAAAAGTCATTGTAAAAATAATTTTAGTGTAATATTTCATCTTATGGATGTACTATGAATAATTTATCCCCTATTGTTGATCATTTAGGTCGTTTCAAATTTTTCACTATTTATAAATAATGGTAAGGTGAAAGTCTTTATACATAAATCTTTGTGCACGTCTCTGATTATTTCCTTAGGATAATTTCCTAGAAGTGGAATTACTGGGTCAAAGGGTATGAATATTTTTAAGACTCTTGATGCATATTGCCAAATTGCTTTCCAGAAAGGTTGTACCAATTTACACTCCCAGCAGCAATGTATGAGAGTGCCCGTCTCACCGCCCCCCTCGTCAACATTGAGTATTATCATTTTTTTTTAAATCTTCAAACAATGGTATTATGTTTTAATTTGTATTTATTTGATTACTAGTGGATTGAACATTATTCTTGTGTTTATTAGCCATTTGTGATTGTTTTTCTGTGTATTGTCTGTTTTTTTTTGGCTCATTTTTTCTTTTGGGGTCTTAGTATTTTTTTCTAATTAATTTGTATGAGATCTTTATATAGTAAGGATATTAACATTCCATTAATTTTTAAAGCTCTTTACTAAATATCCCTTGATTACCTTCCTAATTTTCCTCATTACTTCTAGGTTATCAAAATAAATCTACTTACCTTCCCCTATATCTGTTGCTCTCATTCCCATTTCTAAAACTTTTTCTTTCTTGGCTGATCTCCTAAACTATACCTTCCTTATCAATTCATCATAGACTAATGGGAATGAAGTTGACATATCTGACATTTTGCCCCCTAGATATATGTCAACTCTCACTTAGTTAAAACATTTTCACTATTATTGTTTTAAAATAATTCAAATGATTTATTACTGGCTTAGTTAAATTTGTTTATATGAGTGTTCTAAGTTTGACTCTATTGATGTACTCTCATAAAGATTAGGAATTTTATGCAATATACTTCCTACAGCAACTCACACAGTACAGTATATAGATAGCTAAATGTTTATATTTTAGAAGGTGGGAGAATAATATGAAGTGGGGTTTTGAGTCTGCATGTTAAAATTATTTTTAAGGTAATATAATCTGATTTTTCTCTCTTTCTCTTGCCTCTTCTGTGTCAATTTAAAAAAAGGAAGCAATAGAGGCTTTTAATGCTCCTAATAGCAGCAAATTCATCTTTATGCTGAGTACCAGGGCTGGAGGTCTCGGAATTAACTTGGCCAGTGCTGATGTGGTTATACTATATGATTCAGACTGGAATCCACAGGTTGATCTACAAGCTATGGTTAGTAATCTTTAATGATGTCAGAAATTTTTCTTTGCTCAGAATACTATTGTTATTTATATAGCACAAAGACAATTTATGATAAAAGGGTAACAATAATCTTGGGGAGTTTTTGTAGATGCTAAAATAGATTCTCCTGGAAAATAAACAATATTTCAATTGTGCTAACTGCAAAAACAAACAAAGGAAATGAAAATAAACATACCCAAATCCAACTATAGCATTTGTGTGTCGATTTTTGGCTTTTTATCATGAAAAAGAAATGTCTTGAAGAGGACACATGCATGTTTTAATGAAGAGGGTTAAAAGTCTCTTAATATTATTCTGCTTAACAGTTAAATATATTAAAATCCTTAGTACTGAAATTGGGAGAGGTGCGATTTTAACTTTTGTAATAAAACATTTGGGGCGAGAAGGTAAAAAGGTAACAAAGGAAAATATTCCAGGAAAACATTTGTTTCCTAAGGACAGTATCAGAAACTGTTCTACCTTAAATTTTTTTTTCAGGGAGCTATTTCTCTTATCTTTCATCATGGTGTCATTTATTGAACTAGAGCTACAACTTCTGTCAATGTGACACATCTTAAGATATAGAAATACAATTTCAGAAGTAAAAAGATTCAAAAGAGTTATTCATTCAAAATCCCAATAAGTTATGGAATAACTGACTGTCTTTGGAAGTCATATGCCAGTGAGGCATAGCTTAGAAGTCTTTCATTTAAAAAAATATATATTTTATTGATTTTTTACAGAGAGAAAGGGTGAGGGATAGAGTTACAAACATCTATGAGAGAGAAACATCGATCAGCTGCCTCCTGCACACCCCCTACCGGGGATGTGCCCACAACCAAGGTACATGCCCTTGACTGGAATCGAACCCAGGACCCTTCAGTCCGCAGGCCAATGCTCTATCCACTGAGCCATGTCGGTTAGGGCAGAAGTCTTTCATTTTCTTTTATGATAGAGAATTGAAAATATTGACCATTGGGACATTTGAAAATCAATATACTTTGGCATAATTGTTATTTTAGCATGGTACCAAACTACCTGTTTGATATAACTAAGTAGGAGCAAGCCAAGTAAGTTACAGTGTTACTGAAATGGAAAACTTATTGATTATAACCTTTATTTCCATAAAATTGTTAGAGTATAGCTGTTTCACAATTTACTGATTTGAGTTTGAAATTTAAAATATGTGTAGGGATGTTGCATTCTCTTTCAGTGTTGAAAGTGTAACTGGGCTCTGGTATTTTTATATTTAGTACAAGAGCTGTTTTGAACTATGTTTCTTTGATAATTTTTTTTCTCAACTACCATCCTCCCTTCACCTACTTGCTCTAGCAGCTTCTGTGTTTTAAAAACGACTACCCCTAGATGTTTTAATATCAGAACTTGCCACTTGTCAGCTTTACCAACTATAAACCATAGGACCAATTCTAGACCAATATACAGTAAGGATATTAGTATCTGATTAATTTTTATGACTCTACTACAGATTCCTGAATTGCCTGAGCAAGCAGAAGGAACTGTTTCAATGATGAGATAAAGCTGACTTTTGCTACCATAGCAACACTTGTTAACTACTTTTTCCCTTACTTACAAAAGTCCTTGCTCATGTAGAAGGTGTTTGGATTTAGTGGGTTAAAAATTATTTAGTAACTTAGTCAAGAAGCGTTCAGCTCCCCCTAGTTTTTAAAAAATAATTTATGTAGTTGGCATGTAGTATTATATTAGTCTCAGGTATACAATAAAGTGATTCAACATTTGTATACCCTATGAAGTGACCAGCATGGTAAGTCCACAAAGCTATAATGATGACTATCATACCTATCATACCTAATAATAGACAAACATGTAAATTGACCGTACCTCCGCTACGCCCACAGCCAATCAGAGTGAGTATACAAATTAACCCAGCAAAGATGGAGGTTAATTTGCATACATAGGCGCCCAGCAGCCTGGGTCCTGGGAACTTTCTCAGCACCCAGGTCACTCTGAGGTAGGCCCCGTGTGGGTCCTGAGCAACCTGAGAAGGGCCTGAGCCAGGGAGCTCCTGGGCAGGAGTGGAGCCGGCCATCAGAGGGAGCTGGGGGTCCCCTGCCCAGGCCCCAAGGCTTTAGGCCTTGGCAGGGGTGGAGCCAGCGATCAGAGGGAGCTGGTCAGGGGTGGAGCCAGCAATCGGAGGGAGCTGGGGGGCCCCTGCCCAGGCCCCAAACCTCAGCCAGAGGCTTGGGGCCTGGGCAGGGGCGGAGCCAGTGATCAGAGGGAGCTGGGGGGCCCCTGCCCAGGCCCCAAGCCTTGGCCAGAGGCTTTGGGCCTGGGCAGGGATGGAGCTGACGATCAGAGGGAGCTGGGGGACCCCTACCCAGGCCCGAGGCTTTAGGCCTCGGCAGGGGTGGAGCCGGAGATCAGAGGTGATAGGTGTAAACTACAGAGGAAACACCTTTTCTGACCGCTCATTGGCTAAGCTTCCTGTATGCCACTGGTAATATTTTTAGTATCTTGGGTATAAGAATCCAAAAAGGTGATCTAGGGTTTTTCCACCACACTCCTGGAGAAAAAAATGAGGGTCCGCTGCTGGAGGGCTAAGAAATGTCATATCCTGCCCTAGCCAGTTTGACTCAGTGGATAATGCCTCGGCCTGCAGACAGCAGGGTCCAGGTTCAATTCTGATCAAAGGCATGTACCTAGGTTGCAGGCTTCTCCCTGGCCCAGGTCAGGGCTCATGCAGGAGGCAACCAATCAAAGTGTTCCTCTCACTTTGATGTTTCGCTCTGTCTTTCCCTTTCTCTTCCACATTCTCTAAAAATCATCAGGTGAGGATAAAAAATAAAGAAAGAAATGTCATATCCTATGAAAGACACGTCTTGAAAATGCTTAAAGGAAGTTGTCATTTTTTTATGGTGAAAGGACTGGAGTCTGTGTTGATGAAAACACCTTGGTGGCTGCGGTGACTGGCAGTGTCTGCAGCAGTGGGGTGATGGGGCTGGTGCCTATCTCTGACCAGCCCGGTTGCCTCCCAAAAAGGGAGGCCAGACTGCGGCTTAGGCCCGCTCCCCATTGGGAGCGGGCCTAAGCTATCAGTAGGACATCCCCTGAGGGCTTCCAGTATGTGAGAGGGGGCAGGTTGGGCTGAGGGACCTCCCCCCAGTGCATGAATTTTGTGCCCCGGGCCCCTAGTATTACTTATGCTATACATTATATCCTCGTGATTTATTTTATAACTGAAAGTTTGTGTTGCGGAATCCCCTTCATCTTATTGCTCATCCCCCCTCTGTCACCATTAGTTTGTTTTCTGTATCTATGAGTCCATTTATGTTTTGTTTTTTAGATTTCACATATAAGTGAAATATATAAATGTATTTCTCTATCTAACTCATTTCACTTAGAAAAATGCCCTCTAGATCCATCTGTGTTGTTGTAAGTGGCAAGAGTTCATTTTTTATGGCTGTGTAATATTTCATTGAAAAAAAAAACTATATGCCACATCTTTATCCACTCATCTAATCGATTGATGGGCACCTAGGTTGCTTCCATATCTTGGCTATTGTAAATAATGCTGCAGTGAACATAGGGGTCCATATTTCTTTTTGAATTGGTATTTTCGTTTTCTTTGATAAATATCCAGAAGTGGACTTGGTAGGTCATATGGTAGGGCTTTACCTTTTATAGTCATTATGCTTTTTTCAAAATTTGTAGGTATAGAGAGGTTAGGAACTAATTTTAGTTTCAGATTTTTATAGCAGATGGTGGCTATATTACCTTTTATCCAGAGTACCAAAATCTTATAATAGAATTTTTTTCTATTAGGATCGAGCACATCGTATTGGTCAGAAGAAGCCAGTACGTGTGTTCCGTCTCATCACTGACAATACTGTTGAAGAAAGGATTGTAGAAAGAGCTGAGATAAAACTGAGACTTGACTCAATTGTTATACAACAAGGTATTTATATGTATAAACTTAATTAGGTGTGTTTTTTTTTCTCAAAAGTACATGCAACTTTCTTCAAAGGAGATTACCTTTAGTGAAAGTTGACCAAAATTTGCAAGCTTAGTGAGCGAAAAATGTCAGTTTTTAAAATATAAGGCTAAAGCCTTGCATTCACTATAAGCTAGTTAAACATTAATAGCTTATAGCCAAATGTCAATGTTATGTCTTTTGACAGACAAAATGTTGAGTTAAAATGTTTTTAAAATAGGTACTTGAGGGTGTCTTTCCATACAGAAAAATTTGATTTAAAAAGTGAAGTCTATACTTGAAAAAATGTTTCTGTCCTTCTGAGTTTTAGCTGAATTTTACAGAAGGAAATTCATGTTGAAATAGAAGGTATGATAGAAGAAAAACTTGTAGGGCTGTTAATTAAAAATAACTTTAAAGCTCACGAATTTTTGTTCTTATAAAGCTTTACTTATGGATACATGTAGTGGTGTCTTATTAGAACTGTTATGTCATGCTTTCTTTGGAATATAGTAGAATATATATAACTTTTATTTTTGCTATTAGGAAGACTCATTGACCAACAGTCTAACAAGCTGGCCAAAGAGGAAATGTTGCAAATGATACGTCATGGAGCCACTCATGTTTTTGCTTCTAAGGAAAGTGAGCTGACAGATGAAGACATTACAACTCTTCTGGAAAGAGGGGAAAAGAAGGTTAGTTAAAATGGCATTTTGTTTTCACGATGGATTGTTTTGAAATCAACATACATCAACATGCTCTCTGTACTTGTGTTGTTTCAAATACATGTTTTAAACCTCATGCTTCAAAAGACTCATGTCCTCTCTAAGAATTTGTAGATTTATATCCTGGGGTAGTTTAGGTTTCTTTAGTTTAAGAAAGACTATGAACCAGAGTTTAACATTGAGTGACCTTATACTATACTAGAAGCCCGGTGCACGAAATTCGTGCACGGCAGGGGGTTGTCCCTCAGCCCAGCCTGTACCCTCTCCAATCTGGGACATCCCTCTCACAATCCAGGACTGCTGGCTCCCAACTGCTTGCCTTCCTGCCTTCCTGATTGCCCCTAACCGCTTCTGCCTGCCAGCCTGATCACCCCCTAACCACTCTGCTGCCAGCCTGGTTGATGCTTAACTGCTCCCCTGCCAGCCTGTTTGCCCCCAACTTCCCTCCTCTGCCAGCCTGGTCACCCCTAACTGCCCTCTCCTGCAGGGTTGATCACCTCCAACTGCCCTCCCTTGCAAGCCTGGTCCCTCGCAACTGCCCTCCCTTGCAGGCCGGGTGCCTCCCAACTGCCCTCTCCTGCTGGCCATCTTGTGGTGGCCATCTTGTGTCCACATGGGGGCAGCTATATTGTGTGTTGCAGTGATGATCAATCTGTATATTATTCTTTTATTAGATGATTGTTGAAAATAAAGTTGGTATAAAAACAAAATAAATTTTGTGTTTAATCACATATATCAGGACTATATTTTTTGCACTGGATTAAAAATTGCTGATAAATTTTGTTAACTGAAAATCTTTTCTGAACATTTCATGAAATATTAAAGCATTATTTGTTAAGGTATATATAATAAGCTGTTGCAGAATATTGTGGTTTTGTGTTGAATTTGCTTTTTGCCAGAAATTATTTTGGATAATTTTAAACATAAGCAAAAGTAGACAGATCCATCCATGCTTTCACAAATGGTAAGATTTCCTTCATTTTTTATGACTGAGTAGTATTCCATTGTATTAATGTTCCATAGCTTTATGTTAAGTGAAAGAAGCCAGTACTATGATTTCACTTATATGTAGAATCTAATGAACAAAATAAACTAAAAAACAAAATAGAAACAGACTAAATACAGAGAACAGACTGATAGCTGTCAGAGGGGAGGCGGGTAGGGGGGCCGGATGAAAAAGCCGAAGGGATTAAGCAAAGAAAAAAAACTCCTCATAGACACAGACAACAGTATGGTGATTACCAGAAGGAATGGGGAGGGGATGGGAGGAGGTAGAAGAGGGTTTAGGGAGAATAAATGGTGATGGAGGAAGACTTGACTTGTGGTGGTGAACACACAATACAGTATACAGCTGAGGTATTATAGAATTGTACACCTGATCCTATCTAATGAAGAGAGAATATGCTAATTGACCCTCACAACATTGCAAAGATGGTGGTGCCCACAGCCAATAAGGAGGGAATATGCTAATTGACTGCCACGCCCTCAAAGATGGCAGCGCCCACAGCTGCACGCCTGCCTCTGGAGTTACCCAGTCTCTCAGCACCCCATCTGCCCAGGGCTGGCCCGAGGGGCAGGCAAGCCTTGAATGGTGGCTGCCCAGCTGCCCAGGGCCACCCGAGGCTCAGGTAACCACAGCCAGCCGAGGCTTGTGCTATCGGCAGTGGCGGCAGCAGAGGTATGATGGGGCGTCACCTTCCCCTAATCACTGGGTCACCTCCCGCCCCTGAGGGCTCCTGGACTGTGAGAGAAGGCAGGCCGGGCTGAGGGACGCCCCCTCCAGTGCATGAATTTTCATGCACCAGGCCTCTAGTATCTATATAATTTATTAACCAACTAGAGGCCCAGTGCACAAAATCCGTGCACAGGGAGGGGGGTGTCCGTCAGCCAGGCCTGCACCCTCTCCAATCTGGGACCCCTTGGGGGATGTCTGACTTCTGGTTTAGGCCCAATCCCGGCAGTCAGACATACCTCTCAGAATCCGGGACTGCTGGCTCCTAACTGCTCGCCTGCCTGCCTGATTGTCCCTTGACTTCTGCCTGCCAGCCTGATTGTCCCCTAACCACTTCCCTGCTGTCCTGATCACCCCCAACTGCCCTCCCCTGCTGGCCTGATGGCCCCCAACTTCCCTCCCCTGCTGGCCTGATATCGCCCCCAATTGCCCTCCCCTGCCAGCCTGGTCTCCCCCAACTGCTCTCCCCTGCAGGCCTGGTTGCCCCCAACTGCCCTCCCCTGCCAGCCATCTTGTGATGGCCATCTTGTGGTGGCCATCTTGTGGCAGCCATCTTGTGACGATGTGAGAGTGGCTAGCTTGTGGCAGCCATCTTGTTACGATGTCACGCAACACCACCTAGGCTTTTATTATATAGGATGTTACCCCAATAAATTAAATATATAAAAAAATAAAAAGTTAAAAAATAAAATGTAAGAATGCTTTCTAAAAACATAATAATTATAGAATTGTACTACCTGAAAACTCCCAATAAATCATTAATAATATCAAATATCCAGTTAGTATTAAATTTTCTAATTGTTTCACAAGTAGCTATACTTTTTTAAAAAGTTTCTTTAAATTCGAATACACATAATGTCTACACATTGCCATTGGTTGATATGTCATCTGTATTTTTAAAAATCTGTAGTTTTCCCTTTTTTATGTATTATTTTCCTTTTAATTTATGTGGT
This sequence comes from Cnephaeus nilssonii, assembly GCF_951640355.1. Classification (NCBI taxonomy): domain Eukaryota; kingdom Metazoa; phylum Chordata; class Mammalia; order Chiroptera; family Vespertilionidae; genus Cnephaeus; species Cnephaeus nilssonii. Next base: position 110,998,009 of record NC_137071.1, read on the forward strand.
GTAGAAACTGTGTTATTTCCCTTTTGAGTTGCTCACAGTCTGGATTTTGCTGATTCCATCCCCATGGGGTATTTTTCCATGTTCACTATTTGCTATATTTTCTGTAAGTTTGTAGAATTTACTTTTCAGACCATTTTTTTGTTTATTCACATTATATCTCCAGGACTTACTTATTTTATAACTGACTCCACACCCTGCCTCTGGCAACCACCAATCTATTCTCTGTATTGATGAGGTTTTTTGTTTTTTTTTTAGATTCCACATATCACATGGTATTTGTCATTCTCTGTCTGACTTATTCACTTAGCATAATGCCCTCAAGGTGCATCCAAGTGTTGCATATGGCAGGATTTCCTTCTTTTTTATGTCTGAGTAATATTCCATTGTATACATATACTCCATATATTTTATATCCATTCATATATCAATGGACACTTAGGTCATTTCCATGTCTTGAGTACTGTAAATAATGCTGCATTGAACATGAGGGATGCAGATATCTTTTCGAGTTATTGTCTTTGTTTCAAATAAATAACCAGAAATGTAATTGCTGGATAGTATAGTAGTGTTATTTGTAATTTTTTTTGAGGAACCTCCATACTGTTTTCCATAGTGACTGTACCAGTTGACATTTCCACCAACAATGCACAAGGGTTCCTTTATCCACATCCTATCCATTACTTGTTCCTTGATAATTTATTGATGATAGCCATCCTGACAGGTGTGAGGTGATACTCATTGTAGTTTTAATTTGCATTTCCCTGATGATTAGTGATGTTGAGAATCTTTTCATGTATCAGATATTATCTTGAATTTTGAGCAATCTTATGTTAGTATGCCAATTGTTTAATCCAAGTTTTCCTGTATTTTAGTACTAGCTATTTTTCCCATTAAAATTTTGCAATAGAAAATATAATATGGTTATATCTTCAATGATAAAATATTTTAAAGAAAGCCTAATTGAAGAATACTTTGGAAGAACCATTTACGGTAAGTATTTAAAATACTTGGGGCAAGTTAAATTTATATTCAAGTTTGATGTCAGCATTACATCCTTACCTTAAAAGTTAACAGATTGGGTATTTTGTGTCAAAACTTGACTTTTTAAAAACATAGAGTATACTAAGATATTTATAAGTATTCAGTGATGATTTTCTAATTTCAATGCTTTCAAATGTAGACTGCAGAGATGAATGAACGCTTGCAGAAAATGGGAGAGTCTTCTCTGAGAAATTTTAGAATGGACACTGAACAAAGTTTGTACAAGTTTGAAGGAGAAGATTATAGAGAAAAACAGAAGGTAACTTTTTATCCCCAACCCTTAGACTCTCAAATGATCATTTCTCCCCATAACAATTATAAAAATCGCTGGTACTTACCTAATACAATACTCTGTTGCACAGTGAAATTTGATGTAAGTCAGAAGATCTCATGAAAGGGCCACCTTTAATATATTTTACTGGTTTGTTATTACCATTATTGTCATCATCATTTTTGCTGCTGTTGCTGTTATGACTACTACTTTTGTTTTTGAGCAACACTGTGGGAATGTCGTTGAGTTCCTGGATTCTGAAGCTGAAATCCCAACTCTATCACTAAGTGACTTTGGGTACCCAGTTTTCTCACCTGTCAAATGGAGGTTATAGTAATATCCTAGAATGATTCTGAGGTTAAATGAGTTAATATTCATAATGTAATTAGAACAATATACTTAGCACTTAGTACTAAACATATTAGTGATAATATTATTAACACATAGTTACTTAAATGATAGAAGGACTTCGTAAGGTGTTCTCATTTATGAAATAATGCCTTACGTATAGCAAGAATCTTTTGAAGAAATGGGAGTTTTATTTATTTTGTTTAATTGAATTGTGACTGTAAATTTTAAAACTTTTTATTTTGAAATGACTTTAGACTTTATTGCGAAAAAAATAGTGTACAGTTCACATATATCCTTCACTCAGATTTCCTTAATTTTAACAACTTACATTATTATAGTACAATGATCAAATCTAGGAAATCAACAGGGGATGTAGTCCAGGATTCCACATTGCAATTTTGAAAAACAGCTTCATTTTGTAACTACCAATCTGTACTTATAAATCCCTTCACCTTTTTCACTCATCCCCTCCCCCCCCCCCCCCCCCCCCCCCGCTCTGGCAGCCATCAGTCTATTCTCTGTATTGGTGAGTTTGCTTCTATTTTGTTTGTTTACATTGTTCTTTAGATTCCACATGTAAGTGAAATCATATGGTATTTGTCTTCCTCTGACTGACTTATTTCACTTGGCATAATACTCTCTAGATCATGGGGATATGAAGTACAGCATAGGAAATATAGTCAATAATATTGTAATAACTGTGTATGGTGCCACATGGATATTGGAAATATCCAGGGGGAACACTTTGTAAAGTATATGATTGTCTAACCACAATGCTAAACACCTGAAACTAATACAAAATAATACTGAATGTAAACTGTAACTGAATAAAAAAGAGAGCTTTTTTTTAAAGAACAGCTTTAGGTTCACACCAAAATTGAGCAGACAGTAGAGTTCCCATATTCCTCCTACCCCCACACAAACACAGCTTCCCTCATTATCAACATCCCCCACAATAATGGTATGTTTGATACTATCAAACCTACACTGACATATCATCATCACTCAAAGACCATCGTTTACATTAGGGTTCACTCTTGGTTTGTACATTGTATGGGTTTAGATAAATGTGTAATGACCTGTATTCCCCATTACAGTATCATACTGAATAGTTTTACTGCCCTAAAGATCCTCTGTGCTCTGCCTATCAATCCCTCCCTCCCCTCAACCCCTGCAACAACTGATCTTTGTACTTTCTCCGTATTTTTTTTTTTTTTTTGCCTTTTCTGGAACATCATATATTTGGAATCACACAGTATGTAACCTTTTTATATTGGCTTCTTTCACTGAGCAATATGCATTTAAGCTCTGTCCATGACTTTTCATGACTTGATAGCTCATTTCTTTTAGTGTTGAGTAATATTCCAGTGTCTGGATGTTGAAAAGTTTATTTATCCATTCACCTAAACATGCTGGTTGTTTTCATATTTGGCAGTTGTGAAAAAAGCTACTATAAACAGCCAGGTGCAAAGATTTGTGTGGACATACATTTTCAACTCCTATGGGTTTATACTAAGGAGCATGGTTGATGGATTGTATAGTAAGTGTATGTTTAATTTGATGAGAAACTGACAACTTGTCTTCCAAAGTGGCTGTACCATTTTGAATTCCCATGAGCAATGAATGAGGGTTCCTGTTGCTATGCATCCTTACCAGCATTTCATATTGTCAGTATTCTGGATTTTTGCCATTCTAATATGTATGTAGTGGTATCTTGTTTTAATTTGCATTTCCTTGATGACATATGATGTAGAGCATCTTTTCATTTGCTTATTTGCCATCTGTATATCTTCTCTGGGGAGGTTACTATTCAGGTCTTTTGCCCATTTTTAATCAGGTTGTTTATTTTCTTATTGTTGAGTATTAAGAGTTCTTTGTATATTTTGGATAATAGTCCTTTAGCAGATATGTCTTTTGCAAATATTTTCTCCCAAGCTGTGGCTTGTCTTCTCATATTCTTGACCCACATTATGTTTTTCTTGCTATGTCTCTTCTAATCTGTGATAGTTCTGTTTTTCTTTGTCTTTCATGACCTTGACACTTTTGAAGAGTATTGGTCAGTTATTTTGTAGTTTGTCTCTCATTTTGGGTTTGTCCAACATTTTCTTGTGTTTTAATGGAAACTTATGCATTTTTGGCAAGAATACAATGGAAGGGATGCCATGTCCTTCTCAATACATCATACCAGGGAACATGTGATGCCGCTATATCTTACTACTGGGGATGTTAACCTTTATCACTTAGCTGAAGTGATGTCTGCTGGGTTTCTCCACTGCAGGATAACCATTTTCCCCTTTGTAATTGATAAATATCTTGGGGGAAGATATTCCTCAAACTTTTACTCACTGATTTTAGCATCTATTGGTGGAGTTTGCCTACAGCAGTTATTACTGTAGTGTTTGCCTAATGGTAATTTAAAAAATTTTTCTTCATTACTAAATCTACATTTATTAATGAGATTTTTGTTGTAAGGAAGAACTGTCCCTTCCCATTTATTTATATACTCAGTTATTTATTTATATCAACATGGGCTCATGGATTCTTATTTTTATTTATTTATTTTTTTGTTAATTTTCACCCAAGAATATGTTTTCCATTGATTTAAAAAAATTTTAATCCTCACTAGAGGAGTGAGGATATTTTTTTCATTGATTTTTTTTAGAGAGAGTGGAAGTGAGGAGAGAGAGAGAGAGAGAGAGAGAGAGAGAGAGAGAGACATTAATGTGAGAGAGACACATTGATTGGTTGCCTCCCACAGGCTCCACAACTGGGTCCGGGGATTGAACCTGCAACCCAGGTACATGCTCTTGACTGGGAATCGAACCCACAACCTTTCAGTGCCCAGGCCGTTGCTCTATGGAGCCACACTGGCCAGGGAAGTTATTTTATTTTTGAGTTTTAATACAATTCTATCATTATTTTGTTGCTCAAATGGTTTTATAAAGCTGCTATATTTTTTAACTTCAGAAGTGAATTTTATTTAAAAAACTTATTCTTGTGGATTATAATTAACAACATAAACTGATGAACAAAAACAGATCCAGAGATAGAGAAGCATCGATCAGATGCTCAAACCTCAGAGGGAAGGTAGGGGAGGGTGTGGGTAAGGGGTAGAGGTCAACCAAAGGACTTGTATGCATGCATATAAGCATAACCAATGGACATAGACACCAGGGGGGTGAGGGCATGAATGGGAGTGGGGTGGGGGCAATGGGGGGGAGATAAGGACACAGATGTAATACCTTAATAAATAAAAAAATAAAAAACCTTATTCTTGGATATTGACTTTACAGAAAAAATGAGAGACGAGCCATTTTAGTTTGCAGTACAACTAGTATGCTTACAATGCTTTGTTGCATTCATTATTTCAGTTAGTTTTTAGTGTCTTGACTTAAATCTATCTAGTTATATTTATAACCTTAATTCTGACTATTTACATTTTATTGTGATGAGAGAGAGGTGAAGGCCTACATGCACAGGCTGGAAACTGCCTCCCTAATATGCTTTCTAGATCTCATTATGTGATATTAATTTTATAAATTTTATAGTTATTCCCATGGGCTTACTGATATTAGGAGTGTTTTACAAAGTGGAAAAATATTACAGTGAAGAGTCTAGATATCATTGGAGCTTCTTACTACATTCTTAGAGGTAAATTAGACTTAGTAAAGTACTTGTCTGTTTCTAATATAACTGGTTTTCCTGTGTTTCTGATTCTAGCAAACTAATGATATACAGATAAAGAGAAGTTTTAATAATGATGATGATGATATATTTTTATAATTGAATGTCTGACAAATCAGATTTTTTCTGAGTATTTGAGTTGAGATTATATTTTATTTCTATCTTTTCATATTTCCTGGATAGGTTCTTAAAATAGGTTCATACTATCGTTTGAAGGAATCAAAAACTTGCAAGAATGTTGTTTATACGTAAATCATGGGAGTTATACAGTGCGGTAGATTTTCATATATGATTTGTTGAACCACTTGCAGTACTTTACAACTATACCTGGTAGATTAAGTCATAATGACTGACATTGATACTGAATAAATTAATCTGAATAAGTTTGTATTAAATGTACTGCTTTCTGAAACAAACTAATTCAGCATGATTTATTCTGTTTTTAAAAGTTCAGGAATTGGTATTTAATGCTTATTTCAAATTTGGGTACCTATACCTTCAAAAAAGTATAGTTTAAATGATCAAATACATTACTTTTAGAGAGTTAATGGAAATTATTATTGATTTATTTTTTACCCCAATTGAGACAAATAAAATATTGGTTATTTATAAAATATTACTATTATCCCACATTAATCCATCTGAGGGGAAGAAAAACAAAACTCATTTCACTGCTCAGGGTATTTCTCATTTTATATAAATTCATATTATATTATCCATATCTCATAAGTCTAGAGTTAAAAGAGACCTTAAGGTTAGTTACTCTAATCTTTTTTTGTAATTAAGAAGGCCCATTATAGTATCTACTAGAGGCCCAGTGCGTGAAATCTTGCAAGACCCAGACCCGCCCTGCGCAAGCCGCGGGACCCTAGACCTGCCCTGCAGTGAGCCGCAGGACCCACCTCTGCTACGCCAGCCCCGCCATCCCCGCATGAGCCCCACCTCGCTGCGTGAGCTGTGAGTCCCGGCCTGCAAGAGTTGCTCCATGCACCTCCTGGTGACCCGTTGTTTGGTCATTCCACCGTTATGGCGTCATGACCTCAGGCCTTTTATGATATAGATGATAGTTATCCAGCCTGAGAATGTGGTCATGTTGGGAATTCTACTCTTCTCAGGATAATTCATTTCATTGTTTTATATTCTCTGGTTCTCAGAAAATTTATTTCCTATAATAATAAAAGTGTAATATACTAATTAGACCAGACAGCCAAACACCTTCTGGATGTCCTTCCGGATGACCTTCTGGACGAAGTTGGGGCTGCAAGGGCCAAGGCAAGCCGCTGTGGCTGCGAGGACTGAGTCCCTTGCATGAATTTCATGCATTGGGCCTCTAGTTTGATTTATAAGCTTCGTAATGGAAGAGATTATTTTATTCATTTGTGTACCTGTGACACTGACTTGCAAATAATACAGTAGGTACTTAAGACATATTAAATTATATTGAGTGGAAGTCTACTTTCCTGTGACTGCCCATGTTGTTTTTAATCTTACGAATCAATGAAGAACTGTATTCTTTCCTGTTTGATAGACTTTTACTTATGTGGATGCCACCATTATGTCTCTTTAGTCTTTACTTCTCTAGACACCGAGTTTGTAGATCTCTAACCATCCTAGTCATCTTAGTTTATCATCCACTCTTTATTTAAAAAATATGTATTTTTATTGATTTAGAGAGGAAGGGATAGGGAGAGAGAGATAGAAACATCAATGATGAGAATCATTGATCAGCTACCTCCTGCATGCCCCCACACTGGGGATTGAGCCTGTAATCTGAGTATATCATCCACTCTTTAAATATGATACCAAAGTTGGAACTCATCCCTTAGATAAGATTGGAGTGGGACCATTAATTATAGATTAATGGCCTCTTTTGTGTAAAGGCACTAGGCTAGGCACTATGAACTCAAGAAAAATGTCTGAACAAGAAAACCATTCCTATAGATTCCAGAACGTTTATTGTCAGTTTTGTCTGCTTATTTTTAAAATGTATTTTCTAGCTGATATTGGGGTGAAGTTTTGTAAAACTACCAAATCACTGTTTACCCCACTTTGGATGCTTAATAATAACTTACAGCCCTAGCCAGATTGGCTCAGTGGATAGAGCGTCAGCCTGTGGACTGAAGGGTCCCAGGTTCCATTCCGGCCAAGGGAACATGCCTGGGTTGTGGGCTCAATCCTCAGTAGGGGGCGTGCAGGAGCCAGCCAATCAATGATTCTGTCTCATCATTGATGTTTCTCTCTATCTCTCCTTCTCCCTTCCTCTATGAAATCAATAAAGAAATATATTTAAAAAATAATAACTTACATTGATCTCTTGACAGTTTACCTAATGCTTTCACATATACATTCACATTTAATCGTTAGGGTAGGTATTATTATTTGCATGTTACAGATGGAAAAAATAATTTCTCCAAAGTTATACAACTGGTAAAGCGGCAGAACCTGGTTTCACATTCAGGTCATTCTGATTTCACTGACTTTTTCCACAGCTACCTTATCAAGAAGTCTCATTAAAAAAAATTATCTTGATTTTAAGTGATATGTGCCTGTCATATTGATACTCATCATTTACCCCTTTCAGTTGTTTTCTATTTCATACACTTAACAGAGTCACCAGAATCAATGTGAGTCTTCTTTCTCTAGTAGATACTACAGGGTGGGGAAAAAGTAGGTTTACAGTTGTTCGTATGGAAAGTAATATAATAATTAAGCAATAATACAAGAATAAACTATGTTTTGAATAATCACAAGTGTAAACCTACTTTTACCCCACCCTGGATTTATTTATTAGGCATCAAAAACTAACCAGATTGTGCAATTTCTTCTCAATTGCTAAGGAAGAATCAAGTTTTAAACTTACTTTAAAAAAAGAAAAAGAAAAAGAAAACCATCCTTGCACCTTAGGGCAAGGTTTTGGCACTTGGGATGCATTCTTGTGACATAAAAAAGCAAATTTTGGTTCTTCCTAAGGGCTCTGGTTTTCTCATGCTTCTGCAACCTTGATGTGCTTGATTTTTATAAAACGGTTTGGAGTAATTAAACTACTCATTTTTGTTTGTTGTGTATAGCCCGGGATGGTGGAATGGATTGAACCTCCTAAACGAGAACGCAAAGCAAACTACGCAGTGGATGCCTACTTTAGAGAGGCTTTACGTGTCAGTGAGCCAAAGGTTCCAAAGGTAAAAGAAAACAGTATGAGGCCAGTTTTTATGTCCTACAGAAGAATTCTTTTGTAACCTGATCTTGAATCAGATTTATTTCTATTAGTGCTAAATCATAGTCCCTAAAATATAACAATAATACAGAAAAGTACTTGATATGGCCCAGACATATCAATGGATTTCATTGTATTTATTTTTCTACTAGAGTCCCGGTGCACGAAATTCGTGCACGGGGCGGGGTGGGGGGGCAGCGGGGAGTGTGTCCCTCAGCCTGGCCTGCACCCTCTCCAATCTGGGACCCCTCATGGGATAACCAGCAGTTGGACATCCCTCTCACAATTCAGAACTGCTGGCTCCTAACCGCTCACCTGCCTGCCTGATTGCCCCTAACTGCTTCTGCCTACCAGCCTGATTGTCCCTAACTGCTCCCCTGCTGGCTTGATTGCCCCTAACTACCTCTGCCTCGGCCCACACCTGGTACCCAGGATTCCCTCCTCCAGCTGACCACAGGCACCCAGGATCCGGGCTTCCCTCCCTCTGGTCAGCCATAGGCGCCCAGGCTGGCTGCAGCCTTAGGGGATGGTGGACAGGGGGCTTCGCCTGTGCTGCAGCTGCAAGTGCTGGCGCCCAGGACTGCAGGGTGGGCGGCTTCTTTGTCTCCCAGGCCACAGCCAGCCACAGGTGCTGGTGCCCGGGACTGCAGGGTGGGCGGATTCTCCATCTACCATGCTGTAGCCAGCTGCAGGTGCTGGCGCCTGGACCACAGGGTGAGCGGCTTCTCTGTCTCCCAGGCCACAGCCAGCCGCAGTTACTGGTGCCCAGGTCCGCAGGGTGGGTGGCTTCTCTGTCTCCCAGGCCACAGCCAGCCACAGGTGCTGGTGCCCAGGTCCGCAGGGTGGGTGGCTTCTCTGTCTCCCAGGCCACAGCCAGCTGCAGGTACTGGTGCCCAGGACTGCAGGGTGGGCGGCTTCTCCATCTCCTGGGCTGCAGCCAGCCTCAGGTACTGGTGCCCGGTTTCTTCATCTCTCCCAGGACGTGGGGCGGGTGGACATGGGGTGGGCAGCTTCTCCAGCTGGCTGAAGCCTGGGATCATAGGGCAAGTGGCTTCTTCATCTCCCAGATCGCATCCACCCTCAGGTACTGGCACCCGGTTTCTTGTCTCCCCCAGGACGTGGGGAGGGCGGCTTCTCCAGCTGGCTGCAGCTTGGGATCACGGGGTAGGCGGCTTCTTCATCTCCCAGGTCGCAGCCAGCCTCAGGCGCTGAGGCCGGGTTTCTCAGTCTCCCCCAGGAGGTGGGGCAGGCGGACCTGAGGTTTCTGCTGCTGGCTGCAGCCTGGGATCACAGGGCAGGCGGCTTCTTCATCTCCCAGGCTGCAGCCAGCCTCAGGCACTGGCACCTGGTTTCTTGTCTCCCCCAGGACGTGGGGTGAACGGCTTCTCCAGCTGGCTGAGGCCTGAGATCACGGGGCAGGCAGCTTCTTGGTCTCCGTGGCTGCAGCCAGCCTCAGGTGCTGGGGCCCGGTTTCTCCGTCTCCCCAGGACATGGGGCGGGCGGACCTGAGGCTTCTGAGGCTGGCTGCAGCCTGGGATCATGGGACAGGCAGCTTCTTCGTCTCCCGGCCACACCCAGCCTCAGGCGCAGGGCCTGGTTTCTCCGTCTTCCCAGGATGTGGGGCAGGTGGATGTGAGGCAGGCGGACCTAAGGCTTCTGAGGCTGGCTGAGGCCTGGGATCATGGGGCAGGGGGCTTCTTGGTCTCCGTGGCTGCAGCCAGCCTCAGGCGCTGGGGCCCAGTTTCTCCATCTCCCCAGGACGTGGGGCAGGCGGACCTGAGGCTTCTGAGGCTGGCTGCAGCCTGGGATCATGGGGCAGGCGGCTTCTTGGTCTCTGTGGCTGCAGCCAGCCTCAGGTGCTGGCGCCTGACTTCTCCAACTCCCAGAGACCTGGAGAGGCTGGGGGGCGGGGCTGCGACCATGTTTTCAGTTTAATTGCATACTCGCTCAGATTGAATGGTGGGCGTGGCTGGGGCGTGGCTGGTGGGCGTGGCTTGTGAGTGTAGCGGAGTGATGATTTGCATATTACTCTATTATTAGATAGATATATAAAAAAATAGTAAAAGATAAATATGTTCACCTTATGTACTGAAAAAATATGTATATATATGTATATATATATGTATATACATATATGCATATGTATATATATGTATGTATATATATATACATATACATATATGTGTGTGTGTGTGTGTATATATATATCATGCGTTTTCCCCCCCACAGGCTCCACGACCTTCAAAACAGCCAAATGTTCAGGATTTTCAATTTTTCCCACCACGTTTATTTGAGCTCCTGGAAAAAGAAATTCTTTATTATAGGAAGACAATAGGCTATAAGGTAAAATTTAAATTTTTTAGACTAGTGTAATGTAATCCTTTAAGCTAATATAATCTATTCAGCTAGACTAGAAGGTGTTTTATTTTAATTTGAGAGGTTGTAAGAGTAAATCAAAATAGTGATGTTTTTAAAACCAAAGAGGGTTAAATAGAAGTAAAGCATCAATCTACCTAATTGCCAGTAGGATCATCACTATACCATATTAGATTAATGGAGAATTCTCCAGTATTTTAAAATAGTTATAATAACATATTATTTTAATAATGCTAGTGTTCAAGTGGTTAAAGGATGTGTAGAAAGAACAACAGGTATGTGATTAGGTAGAAGTGAATGTATGATAGATAATAGGAAGGTTGATCATTTTTTAAAAATATGAACAAGAAATAGTATTTTTGAGTTTATTGTTCAAGGTTGATGAAAGCCCTGTTGGTGATTAGTAGACTGTGGTCACAGGTATTAATGATAAACATGACAATAAATTATATACTTTAAAAATGATATTTTAGAATTCAAAATTCTTATTTATATTGATAAATAGGAACCCATTTTTGTGAGTGAAATTTAATGTTACCACACTAAAGCTATCACATTGAAAATTATGCATATCATGTTATTTCTATATGTTGAAATTGACTTCATAGTGAACAAAAAGGTATGACTAGAAGTATAACCAATAGTATAAATGAAATTATAAAAATATTAACATTATTATAATTTTAGAAAAATTTCAGTTATATGAACTGGACGCTGTGTTTTAAAATTTATTTTGTGAGCCTTTAACACAAGTGGAACTATGCCCAATTATTTTGATTAGAAGTTATAATGTGTCTATAAAAGCTCCATGTATATAAGGTATTTAGTTAGCTCATTTATATTTTGGAACTAGAGTGGATCTTGAGAGCGTTTCTACTATTATTACAGAGTGGAAGCTTTGCCATTTGAAACAGGGTAAAAAACTTTGCTTGCTCTTCATGTACCAAAGTTTAAATATATATAAATAGGAATAAGAAACTTAAAGTAAATATAAGTAGTTAGTTATAATCTGGTTAGGGAAATGTTATTAAATTTGAATGTATTTAACCAACAGGACTGGATAAAATCCTTCTTAGGAAGTTATAAAAGTGTACAGTAACCAGTTGAACGTTGAGACCAGACATAAAACTATTTCAAAGACAGTGAAAATGGTAATATGACAAGAGAAAAAGGCAAGTTATAGGTACAAAATGTGAAATAAAAATAGTGAAATTAATAAAGTAGTTAATACTATTTCATAAGGTAAACATATTATCTCACTAAGGGTTATAAAAATTTTATGTTTAGATCATTACTTTTTGTTATTTTTGACTGTTATTGGTGAGACTTGAAAGAAAAATTAATTGAAATGTTAGACCTCGTAGTTCATTTGATTACTAACAACCCTGTGAAACAGGTGTTGTTATCACCTCTATATAGTAGGTGAGGAAACTGAAATTCAGAGAGGTTAAATGACTTGTTCAGAGTCACACAGTTAACAGAATTGCCAAGGGTGCTGGTCCCAAACCAAAGTTCTCAATGTTCAAATGCTATGCTCTTTCCACTTAAACATCCTGGGCTATTTCTGCATGTGACATAACCCTGCTTCTTTCTGCAACCCTAAATAAGGACTGTGTTTACAGTGGTGTGACATGTTTGGGAGGTGAGCCAAGTGGTAATCAAGAAGCAGCAATAAAAAATTATCTTTGTTGATAGAATTGTTTATGCTCCTTCTTTGAAGATACTGAAATTCTGTTCCCTGCAATAATACAGTGCCCACCACATTCTTACCATACCTCTGATTTTAATGTAAACAGTGCTTTTCCTTACAGGCAGTTTGTAGTGAAGAGCGAGGTCTCACAATGATTGGTTGGGTGGTGGCCAACTGGAAGGAGATGGAGGAGAGAGGAAACCTTAGAAGAGGGAGGAATGAAGGGACAGCTGCAAAGGGTGATAGAAAGGAGGAAGGTGTAAGAAGAGAGGAAAGGGATGAATGAGGAGAGGGAAGGTGACATGGAATCCATGCTATGGCACCTTACTATTATTTTCTCTTCTTCACCTCCAGATAGAAGTGACAAGACAGGGAGAATGAGTGAAAGGAGGGCTTTTTAAAAATTTGATACATATTTATTGAGTACTCCTCTGTATCAGGTTCTATGCCAAGCACTGAAGATAAAGCAATGAGTAAGAGGAACATGGACTTTACATTCTAAAAGGCACAGGCATTAAGCAGGTACCACAGAGTAGTGACATTGTTATTTGTGTGTTTCAGTGCTTGCACAGGGTGCTACAAGGGAGCATAACATGGATATCTAATGTGGACTGCAAGATCAAAGTAGTGGTCCCTAAGGAAGGGTCATTTAAACAGATCAGAGAGATGCACAAGAATTAGCCAAATGCAGTGTGGGAGAGAAAAGCTCAGGTAATGCATCCATAGCTGCAAAAGTGTTGCAGTAGGGAGGATTGCCCTTTCAGAAACTGAAAGAAGCCCAGTGAGGAGGAAAGTGACTTGAGATGCAGCTAGTGAGCAGGTGGAGTTGGGTCATGTGGAGCCGTTATAGGTCATATTAATGAGGTTGAACTTTAGCTTCAGAGCACAGGAAAACCATTGAGATGATTTTAAGACAGAAGGGTGGATGAGTGGTGAAATAATAATAGCTACTTATTTAGTTCTTGTGATGCTTACTGTTCTAAGTTCTTTTTATTTTATTTTATTGATTTTTTACAGAGAGGAAGAGAGAGGGATAGAGAGTTAGAAACATCGATGAGAGAGAAACATCGATCAGTTGCCTCCTGCACACCCCCTACTGGGGATGTGCCCGCAACCAAGGTACATGCCCTTGACCGGAATCGAACCTGGGACCCTTGAGTCCGCAGGCCGACGCTCTATCCACTAAGCCAAACCGGCTTCGGCTGTTCTAAGTTCTTTAAAAAGATTAGCTCATTATTCTCATAACAGCCCTAGAACTACATCCTATTTTACAGATGAGGAAAATGAGGCATGGAGAGGTTGAGTAATTTGCCCTGAATAATTTGTTAAAAATCAAACAACATATAAGTAAGTGGTAGAGTATGATCAGATTTACACTTTTAAAAGATCACTCTGGCTGCTACACAGAGGATGATGAGTTTCTCTAAGAAATCAGCCAGGGGGCATTTGAAGTGTGACGATAAGAGAAGATGGTGGTGTCTTGGAGTGTAGCGGCTGCAGTGGTGGTGGTGGTGGAGTTGGAGGAGGAGGAAGGGGAATGATCCCATACCACTCTACCTTTAGCTTGTCCTCCCTGAAGACATTTGAAACAGGGTAAAATTCATCCTGAATTGCTTCTGTATTGTTTTTAGACTTGCCTTGATCCTTTGTATGCATCTGTAGCTGAGGATTTATGACAAATAAGAATTCATTCTGGATGTTGGTTCTTTCTGAGCCTTTTAAAATTTTTTACCAGAAACTACGGACCTGAGTTAAGTTGGGTGACTTAATTGGGTGGGTTTCATGTTTGAGTTCAGAGTACAGACAGAAGAGCATGGCATGTTAATTACCTGCAAATGTTTCCTTTCAAGGACAGTGTGATACTGATAACTGTTAGACCTATTTTCTCAAGAATATCCAGCATTGATTCCCCCTTCATATCTCCAGAAAACTCAACAGAGGCACAAATGAATAGAACAATAGTTTATTCTCAGATGAAAAGAACTGCTATAGCACAGGTACATGGTATTCTCTACACAAGTTAGGTTCTCAAAAGAGGACTCCTTCCACCCCCTTTCTGCTTAAATGATTGCTAGCCCAAGGGAGAGAGGTGTGGTCTATAGCTGGGGCCACTGTGGTGCACAGTACTGTTTTGTCCATTTTGAGTCCCTCATAGTCTTATTTTGTAGTGATTTGGGGTAGGGCTGAGGGGCTCAATAATTGTTTTTTTTAATATATATTTTTATTGATTTCAGAGAGTAAGGGAGAGGGACAAGGAGAGATAGAAACATCAAAGATGAGAGAGAATCATCGATCGGTTGCCTCTTGAGCCCACAACCCGGGCAGGTGCCTTGACCGAGAATCGAACTGTGACCTCCTGATTCATAGCTCGATGCTCAAACACTGAGCCATGCTGGCCAGGCAAGGGGCTCAATAGTTTTGAAGCAGTTGGGAAAGAGTATTTTTCTTGAGGGCCTGCTTATTTGAATTTTTATTTTCTATTTTTTTTCTCCCACCCTTCCCCCATATTCTGTGACCAATAAGGTCACAGCAATATTGCTGATAAGATCTGTAGTGAGAGTTTTGTTTGATTGGAGGCTGGATGAAATACAGGTTTGCTTTGCCCTAACCACTTGGTAGATAGCAGTGCATGAGTACCAATTCCCCCTGCTGTCTAAGCTTTGACCTTGTTACAAGTTAGACATATTCAGAAGCTTAATTGCTCTTGCAACTTAAAAGAGTTACTTAATGCATTTAATAACTTGTTCACTAAACTCTTTACAGAGAGGACTTAATTGAAATTTCAATTGCAGAATAAAAAATCCAGAGTATTTAGAAATTCTATTGAAATCTAAGACATGGAGTGAAAGAGTTTTGTTATATTTGAAGCTGAAAAAAGCTATAGAGCTTTCTAACATGTATCCTCAATAAAAAAATCTTTAGGGATGGATATGAACATTTGACAAATGGAGGAAGTTCCATAATCTTTGTGAGTTTTGGTAGCGTGGGCCACCTGTTTTGCAGTGGTAGAACTAAGATGCAGTGAGCTGATTTCAGGTTACTGCTTTCATTTTGTGTGCTGTCACATTTAATTCAGTATTTCATATTTCTATGAAATGCTTGCTAAAACTCCTTCCAAGAAACAAGGCCAAAAAAAAATGTTTTTCACTTCTCCATGGAACACAGCTCTTAAGTGCAAATTCCTTAGGGTCTGACTAGAAATCCATATAGTAATAGAGATGCTTCCTTTTGAAAGATAACTTTTGTATATTGTGGCTATCAAGTGTTGCTGGGAGCCATCAGTAAGAATCACAGTGTGAGTACTTGAGACCTTTGAGGTATCTGGTTGGTACTATTAGTCTGTAATTTTCCTACTTAATTATTATATAGCAGTTTTAAATAACTGCAGGAAGCTTAGTGCTGACAAGAACCTCATGAAGTAAAAAATGAATACCTTTTTTAAATGAATATTAAAAAGGATATTTTTTTGATAGGAGGACATAATGGAATTTAGGAATGTTGAGTCATTTCTAATTCTAAAAAAATTAGCAACTATGTATTTGAATAATTTCTAAAATTAAAATAGTAAATGTGATATTGATGAAGGCATTGCTGTATTAAAATATGACTGGTGTTTATGGAAGAAGCAGTCTGCAGTGGATCCTAAAATCTAATGGTATGATATAATATTCTGATTTTGTTCCTATTAAAGTTCAGGGGGGGGGAAGTTTTAGTATTGGGGTAATCTGCATAGGAATAAAGAGTTTATTTTGTATGGGTATTTTCCATTTTCTGTCATAAAATTAGACATTTATGAAATATTTTATTTGGTTAAAATATGGTTTGTTGGACATAGAAAATTTGAAGGTATTTGATAGAGAAATATCTTACGATTAAAGAGGTTTTTCTTAATTAAAATTTGAAGCCAAGCCCGGCCAGTGTGGCTCAGTTGGATGAACATCTTCCCATGAACCAAAAGTCATAGTTTGATTCCAGGTCATGGCACATGCTTGGGTTCTGGGCTCGATGTTCAGTAGGGGATGTGCAAGAGGCAGCCAATCAATGTTTCTCTCACATTGGTGTTTCTTCTCCTTAGTTGTAAGTGTATTTACAACTCTGTACATAGAACACAATTAATAATTTGTTAGTTACTGCTACTAGAGTCTTTTTCCCTTGACTGAGGGTCCCATCACAGGTGTTTGTGTGCTCCACTACACCTACCCTCTTATATACAGGGTGAGGCAAAAGTAGGTTTACAGTTGTTTGGATGGAAAATAATGCAGTAATTAATACATTATAATCCAAGAATAAACTGTTTCACATACTCACAACTTTTGCCCCACCCTATATATAATCTTTTTCCACCATTATTTTGTCATTTCTAGACATTTTGCATTTTATGTGAAGATACTCTCCCTTTTCATACCCTGTCAGGCAATAAAAACACTACTTTCCCTTTGCATGATGACTTGATCAACATGTTGGATACAATCTTCAGGTGCATTGCCATTTCTCTACCACTGTCTATATTGCTGGATGAATATGGGCTCTTTTTGTACTGCCAAACTGTTTCTTCTGGGCTTGAGATTTTATTGTATAATGTTGGTATTGGGGATAATTACATTATTGTTTTTATCATTGTATTACAATATATTTCGTTCCATTGTATAACCAAATCTAGAATATAATGTGGCATTTAGCAATGGGTTTTAACTCTAAAATACCATGTGGTTCTGTTTATATTTTGTTGGTTTAACTGTTTTGTTGATTAGACTCCACATATAAGTGAGATCATATGGTATTTGTCTTTCTCTGACTGGCTTATTTCACTTAGCATAATAATTTCCATGTCTATCCATACTGTGCAAAAGGTAAGATTTTTGTCATTTTTACGGCCGAGTAGTATTCCATTGTGTAAATGTACCACAGCTTTTTTATCTAGTCATCTACTAATAGACACTCGGGCTGTTTCCAGATCTTGGTTATTGTAATCAACAAAATAATTTAATAAACAAAATAGAAACAGAAGCACAGATACATAAAACAGAATGATAGCTGTCAGAGGGGAGGGGAATTAGAAAGCTGTGTGTAAAAATGGTGAAGGGATTAAGCAAAAAAATGTGTATGTATATACACTGAGTGGCCAGATTATTATGATCTCTGAATGCATAATAATCTGGCCATTCAGTGTGTGTGTATGTGTGTGTGTGTGTGTGTGTGTGTGTACATATATATATTAGAGGCCTGGTGCATGAATTCATGCATGGGTGGGGTCCGGCCAGCCTGGCCAGGGAGAGGGGACATGGGCGGTTGGCCAGCCTGCCTGCTGGTCGAACTCCTGGTCGAGGGGAAAATTTGCATATTAGCCTTTTATTATATAGGATATACACTGAGTGGCCAGATTATTATGTGTTCAGAGATCATAATAATCTGGCCACTCAGTGTATATTAAGCAAAAAAATTTATACACACACACACACGCACACACATGGCCAGCAGTATGGTGATAGCCAGAGGGAAAGGGAAGTGTGGGGAGGTAGAAGTGGGCAAAGGAGGGATAAATGGGGACAAAAAGAGACTTGACTTTGATGACTTTGGATGGTGAGCGCACTATGCAGTGTGCAGATGATGTTTTATTGAGTTGTACACTTGAAATCTATATGGTTTTATTAACCAATGTCATCCCAATAAATTCAATAAAAAATAAAGTACCATGTGGCACATTTAAGGTTTTTATTTTGGTAATGTGGCAGTAGGAATGTGGAGAGGATCATATGTCATTCTGGTATGACTGTATGACTTTATATTGTTTACTAAAGACTGATGTGTGTGTGTGTGTGTGTGTGTGTGTGTGTGTGTGTGTGTGTATTCTAATTACTTTTTCTCAACAGTTTACTCATAACTCATATTTTGAATTTATAGGTCCCAAGAAATTCTGATATCCCAAATCCAGCTGTGGCTCAAAGAGAGGAGCAAAAAAAGATAGATGGAGCTGAACCTCTTACAGCAGAGGAGAATGAAGAAAAGGAAAAACTTCTCACACAAGTAAAATATTTTAAGTGACTGAAATACTTCTAGTCAACTAATAGAAAAAAAGAAAATATAGATTACTTATTTTTTGTTGTATAGGCCTAGTACCTTGACTGGATACATTAACAAAACTTAGGACTACTTTGTAAGTGTTTAGACCAAATATCCCAATTTTTTTTATCTCTTTCACAAAATACAATCTTATGGAAATACCAGGAAATACATAAATATAAAATGTAGGTTTCAATTGTTAGAAAGAAGAAATGTATTTTATTAATTATAATTAGGTCATTTAATTCACTATGAGTCCTGAGACAATAATTACTAACATATTCTTAAAATTTTTAATTTATTTTATTGACTGATGCAAACTGTCCTCTGAAATTATACTTTACTAATATTTTATTTATGGAATAATTTCATAATTCTCAAATTCTTTTTAGCCTTTCTTGGAAAGAACTTTAGTACAATGATGAGAGATTTTTGAAACTTTTAAAGGTAATCATTGCATACTTAAAAGCTAATAGCTCCTCAGAATAGAGAGCCCAGCTATAAAACCACATATGTATGGACAGATCATTTTTGACTACGGAACCAGAAACACAATGGAGTAAAGACAGTCTCTTCAATAAATAGTGCTTAGAAAACTGTAAAGTCATATGCAAGCGAATGAAACTGGACTACAGTTTGTCCCCATGTACAAAAATTAGTTCAAATTGGATCAAAGACCTAAACATAAGACCCAAAACAATAAATTACATAGAGGAAAATATAGGTACCAAACTTATGGGCCTTGGTTGTAGAGAACATTTTATGAACTTTACCCCAAAGGCAAGGGCATGTATAAAATATAGGATTAAAAATTATATAATATCTTGAAACTATAAATCAGTTTTTAGTACTTGGAGAGAAGTACATTCTCTTCATGATAGAAAAGCAGTTATTTTTATAAATAACACTCATTCAATTTTTGATTCCAACATAAAACACATAGGATTTTATGAGGAGAAATATTTTCAATCTTTTAAACTGTTTCAATGTATCATTGTATAGAAGAAAATAGAACAATAAATGGATTTGTTAATTTAACCTTGATTGATAATGCTTAATTTTTTTGTTCATAGGGATTCACAAACTGGACTAAGCGTGATTTTAACCAATTTGTTAAAGCTAATGAGAAGTATGGAAGAGATGACATTGATAATATAGCTCGAGAGGTGGAGGGCAAATCCCCTGAGGAGGTCATGGAGTATTCAGGTTTGTATATAACTTCAAACATGATGTTTAATTGTAATCTTATTCATTTCATTAGTGTCACTGTAATTGTGCCATTGTCAAGAAATCTTTTAAACTTTTATGAATAAAGTACAGGTGAGAATATATATACTAATAAAAGCCTAGGTGGCCCTCACGCCCTCGCGTGGCGCCCTCACGTCATCACAAGATGGCCATGTCGTCACAAGATGGCCACCCCCACATCATCACAAAGATGGCTGCCCCCACATCATCACAAGATGGCCACCACAAGATAGATGGCAGGGGAGGGCAGTTGGGGGCGAGATCAGGCCAGCAGGGGAGGGCAGTTGGGGGCAAGATCAGGTCAAGGGCAGTTGGGGGCAAGATCAGGCTGGTAGGGGAGGGCAGTTGGAGGCAACCAGGCCGACAGGGGAGGGCAATTGGGGGTGACCAGGCTGTCAGGGGAGGGCAGTTGGGGGCAACCAGGCCTGCAGGGGAGGGCAGTTGGGGGCAGGGACAGCAGTTGGGAGCCATCGGGCTGGCAGGGGAGGGCAGTTGGGGGTGACCAGGCCTGCAGGGGAAGGCAGTTGGGGGCCATTGGGCTGGCAGGGGAGGGCAGTTGGAGGCGATCAGGCTGGCAGGGGAGCAATTAGGTGTCAATCAGGCCGGCAGGGGAGCAGTTAGGGGTGATCAGGCTGGCAGGCAGAAGCGGTTAGGGGCGATCCGGCAGGCAGGCAGGTGAGTGGTTATGAGCCAGCAGTCCCAGATTGTGAGAGGGATGTCCAGTAGTTGGGCATCCCCCAAGGGGTCCCAGATTGGAGAGGGTACAGGCTGGGCTGAGGGGACATGCCCCAGTGCATGAATTTCATGCACCGGGCCTCTAGTAAAATATAATTCTATTTCTACAAAAAGATTTTAAGAGTTATCAAAACAAAGTAACTGCTGTTGTCCCTAGTAGTTAGCTAGTGGAGCTAAGTAAAGCCCTAATGAAAAAAAAGGGCTATTGGATGCGCATTGAGAAAATGTTTCCCACTTTCCCACCTCTGGAATTTGGTTCTCTTCTGGGTAAAGTTTTTTTTCTTTTATTTATTGATTAAGGTATTACATATGTGTCCTTAACCCCCATTGTCCCCCTCCACCCCTCCTTCTGGGTAAAGTTTGAGATTTCAGGTTCAGCAAATTGAATTATTGTCTTTCTATGTCATCCTTGAAGTAGAGAATTCCTATTAGGCCCTTTTAGGTCCTCAGACACTGTCAGGATTCCAGTGAACTCCAGGCAGGTCTTGTGGGTTCCATTAATTCCAGAAAAGCTGGAATAGATCTAAAAAGACTGCTTGAATAAATCTGTTGATTGATCCTAGAATCATGTCCCTCTCTTACTTAGCTGTGTCTTTGGTATTGACCAGAACTAGGTTAGCTGCTGAAGCACATGGACTTAATACAATTCCCATGCCACAGTGTATTCAACCTCCAGCTTCTAAAAAAACTCTTATCAAATATAGGCAATTATGTCTAGGAAATTTTCTATATGTAGAATAGGAAGTTTCTGACTTTCAAATAGGTTGGGCTCTCATAGTCTGAATATTAGCTGTTTAGAATCCAGCACACTTACCCCATAAAAACAATGTTACAAAGTAGTCTGAGGTTTCTATGCTAGTCCCTCAAATCCTACTTAGCTTAACAACTCAAATTCTGTAGGGAGGAGACATTATAATACTAAGAAATATGTCAAGGATTAATATAAGCTAGGACCAGCTCTTAAGGTATCTATAGTGTCAGTGTTTGAAGAAGTCCAGATTTAATTAGAGAATACTTTTTTCCCCCCTTTGGAAATATGAAAGGGTCTTCTGATGATTACCAGGGACTTTAGAGGTTGATTATATTGAGTTTTTATTTCATATAGTATAAATCAAGTTTATGAACTTCCTATTTTCCTTGATACTGGCATAACACTTCTATTACTCTTAAGCTTTACCACATAAGTTTAGAGCACTTGGGGGCTTAGAGGGAGTAAAAAAGATGAGAGAGACATTTTAGCAGCAAGAGTTGAATAAAAGAGTGTAAAAGGATATGTGCAGAGTGATATTCTGAAGTAGAATTTTCTTCAAAATAGCATCAGTGTATATGAAGCACTCACTGATTTTATTTTCAGTGACCTGTAGCTTATTTTTAAAACTTACTTGGAATAGCCTTTTCTCTAAAAAACAAAACAAAACACCAAGTCACCCTAATTTTGCAAGAAAACAAGTGATTCAAAAAGATAACATGTCAGATGTTCCCTCAAATTTGACACCAGGCCTGGTGGCATGACTAGCTCAGGATGGTTTAATTGGGGCTCTATCAGAAGTTGGGGAAATTGGAATGGTTTATGTAGTTGGTTACAATAAGAGAAGAAATACCTACAGTTGGCTGTTAATGAGTATCTTATACATAGCAGGCATTTAAACATGTGTTGAATGAATAAGTGAAAGAATGAATAAATGAATGCAGGTGCTTATACAAATTAGAGTGCTAAAATTTTTCTTTTTAAAAAAATCCTCACCTGAGTATATGTTTTTATTGATTTTTAGAGTGAGAAGAAGGGAGAGGGAGAGAGAGAGAGAGAAACATCTATGTGAGAGAGAAACATCGATTAGCTGCCTACCATATGTACTCTGACTAGGGATCTAACCGCAACGTGGGTATGTGACCTGACCAGGAATCAAATTCACCACCTTTCAGTGTATGGGATGACTCTCCAACCAACTGAGCCACACTGATTAGGGTAACATTCCTTCTTATAGGCTCTAAAAATGAAAAATTTGAGAGTATGTCATTAAAAAAAGCTTTTCACTGAAGTTACATTAATGCAGCCAGATTATTTAGCTCATATAAAATTAGGGTGACTTGGTGTTTTGTTTTGTTTTTTAGAGAAAAGGCTATTCCAAGTAAGTTTAAAAAATAAGCTACAGGTCACTGAAAATAAGAACAGTGAGTGCTTCCAAAGGCGAAGCAATGGTTTCAGTAGAAATTGCTGCTTCATAGGAAGTTTGAATAATCTGTTGATAATGTTTTCCCCTTTTTTTTTTTTTTTGCTTGTTAAGAAGCAATGCTCTCTAAATTATATGGTCACCCTCTCTCCTGTTTCACTTTATGTATTTGATCCCCTCTGTATCATGTTGGAATAAAAGCATAGCATAAATCAGTATCAGTAGTATCTTGAAATCCTGTCATTTGGGATGGATAATAAAAATGCCATTTGTATTTAATAATTTAACATATACAGATGGATCTGAATCTTAATTTTAAACATCATTTTACTGTGTCCTTTTCTGTTAATTCTTCATTGTACAATTTTGTGGATTTAGTTTTTTAAGATGATAGTATTCTAAAGTAGTAATTCTGTCTTTCAGCTGTATTTTGGGAACGTTGCAATGAATTACAGGACATTGAGAAAATTATGGCTCAAATTGAACGTGGTGAAGCAAGAATTCAACGGAGGATCAGTATCAAGAAAGCTCTGGATGCCAAAGTACTATATTTCATAATTGTAAAATTATTATTAGACTAGAGGCCCAGTGCACAAAATTCATGCACTGCAGGGCGGGGGGGAGGGGCGTTCCTCAGCCTGGCCTGCACCCTCTCATGGTCCGGGACCCCTTGGGGGATGTTGGGCCTAAACCAGCCATCAGACATCCCTCTCACAATCAGGGACGCTGCATGCACCAGTGACCATACTTTTCATACAGGTGAAAGACATCTTGCTGTTGTATGGGCAGCTACATTTTTTTGCCCTGATTATAAAAAGTAGTACATAACATGATCCTTCTGAGGCAGTAGTACCATTTTCCCCATCTTATGGGTGGAAAAACTGAATCAGAGAGAAGTTAATTGGCTTTGTCACACAGTTGTAAGTGTCAGAATCAGAGCTGACCACAAAATGTGCAAGCCAGAGTCCAAGCATGTCATTGCTGCATCATCCTGTTTTTTCAGTGTCAGAGTAGCCTTGCCAGGTTTTAATTTTTAAATCTAAGAGACTGTTCCCAATATATAGGGTAGGGTCCCTAGGCCTGGCCAGCGATCAGGACCATCTGTGGGGTGACCGGTGGGCAGGGCCCCTGCTGGCACCCACCTTGGCTGGTGGCCTGGTGATGCCTGCTAGCCGGCCCTGCCCCCCAATCACCACCACCAGTTGCCCCCCTTGTGGTCAGTGTCATAGTGACTGGTTGTTCTGCCATTCGGTAGATTTGCATATTAGGGTTTTATTATATAGGATTATTTTAATTGATATGGTTACTAGCTTTGACTTATTATTGCACATATAGTTAAAACACTAATTTGTTTAAATCCACAGATTGCAAGATACAAGGCTCCATTTCATCAGTTACGTATTCAGTATGGAACCAGCAAAGGAAAGAACTATACTGAGGAAGAAGATAGATTCTTGATTTGTATGTTACACAAAATGGGCTTTGATAGAGAAAATGTTTATGAAGAATTAAGACAGTGTGTACGGAATGCTCCTCAGTTTAGATTTGACTGGTTTATCAAGTCTAGAACTGCCATGGTATGTATTCCTTTCTTCTTTTAACTTTTATTTTGAAAATTTCAAATATTCTATATTATTCACTTAGATTCTCTAATTGCTAACATTTAACACATTGACTTTCTCCCCCACCCATATATGCGTGTATATACTTATACATATATATATAATCTATAGTTTGCATTCAGAAATACATATCTTTATTTTATATTTATAAATATACATATTTATACTTCCGAACATTTGAAAGTAACTTGCACACATCATTAATGCTCACTTCTAAATACCTCAGCATTTATCTAAAAATAAGAACATTTTCCTACATAACCACAATATCTTGATCCTACCTGAAAATGTTAACATTGATTCAATAATGTTATCCATTATAGAGTGCATGTACAAAATTTCCAATTGTCCTACAAGTGTCTTTCATAGCTGTTGTTTAAACTTGATGATCCAGTCAAAATTCAAACATTAAATTTGGCTGTTGAGTCTCTTTAGTCTCTTTAGTCCAGTGGTTCTCAACCTTTCTAATGCCGCAACCCTTTAATACAGTTCCTCATGTTGTGGTGACCCCCAACCATAAAATTATTTTCGTTGCTACTTCATAAGTAATTTTGCTACTGTTAATGAATTGTAATGTAAATATCTGTGTTTTACGATGGTCTTAGGCGACCCTGCTAGCGGTTCTCAACCTGTGGGTCGTGACCCACAGGTTGATAACCGCTGCTGTAGAGCCTAAGATCATCAGAAAACACAGATATTTACATTACGATTCATTAACAGTAGCAAAATTTACAGTTATGAAGTAGCAATGAAAATAATTTTATGGTTGGGGTCACCACAACATCAGGAACTGTATTAAAGGGTCGCGGCATTAGAAAGGTTGAGAACCACTGCTTTAGTCTCTCTCTCTCTCTCTCTCTCTCTCTCTCTCTCTCTCTCTCTCTCCTTACCAGAGGATATATTATTATGTTTTTATCAATTTTAGGGAGAGGAAGAGGGAGGGATGGAGGGATAGAGAGAGATAGGGAGGGTGGGAAGAAGAGAGGGAGGGAGGGAGAGAGGGAGAGATAGATGTGAGAGAGAAGCATTGATCAGTTGCCTCTCAGTATGTGAACCTGCAACCTGGGTAAGTGCCCTGACCAGGGGTAAAACTCAGGACCCTTCCGTGTACAGGATGACACTCCATCCAACTGAGCAACACTGGCTAGGGCTTTTTAGTCTCTTTTAATCTACAACTTTATGTTTTTGCTCATTGTTAGGCTTAGGTTAAGCATTTTTTGCAAGAGTACTACATAAATGATAGGTACTTCTTATTGTATCACATCATGAAGCACATCATGTCAGATTGTCACTCTTGGTGATGCTAAGTTTGATCACTTGGTTAATATGGTGACAGCTACAACTCTCCACTTTAAAGGTACATTTTCCCCTTTGTTATTAGGCAGGTGATACTTGAGACTGTGTATATAACTTAAAGATTTATTTTTAATGAGAATGAATTGTTGTCTAAGTGGATTCTTTATAAAATTATTATGAGACAAAGTATACTTAAGTAGAAGATATATTTTTATTTTAGCTACTTATAATTTATTCTGGTACTTTCTAATCTGAATTGTGTTTTTGTTAAATTCTAGTGCTGCTTAGCAGTGTTCTGATGATATTGAAATAAATGCAACACATTTTTAATGTCGACATCATCAGTTTTTTGAAAGCTGAATTAAAACAAAATAGCTTTTATACAGCCTAAAAATTAAAAGTAACCAGAAACTAACAATCCAAATATTGAACTTTTTTTCTTAAGTAGTTGCTATCTACCATAAATGTTTTCTTGGCCAAAGCTTCATAGGGGTGCAAAGATTTGACTTTGAATTTCAGTTCAAGTTGAATAAGAAGAAAAGAAAAAATCTGAGTTGCCATATTGAAGATGCTAATTTTGGCAGATGCTTTATAAGATCAGATATTCCTTAAAACTTTACCAAAAATTTAGAGTGTTCTCTTGGATTGTTATTAGAACATTCCTGTCAAGTTTATGGACTATGTAATGCTGGGAGGGCTAGCAAATTCTTTGGATAAAACCAGGATCCAAACAGAACTAGAGAAATTGGAATGATGGATCCGTTGGATCTTACAACATAATACTTAATAGGAATAAATATAAAGTGCTATACTTGTTTGAAAGAATATGAAGAGGTGTATCTATATATAAAAGCCTAAGTGACCGAATGACCGAAAGACCAAACAACCATTTGAGCGGTCACTATGACACACTGACCACCAGGCGGCAGATGCTCAATACAGGAGCTGCTCCCTGGTGGTCAGTGCACTCCCACAGCCAACCTCCCGTGGTCAACCAACATCCCACGGTCCTTCCCCCAGCCGGCTGGCCCCAATCAGCCCCAATTGGGACTAGGTGAGACCGCCCCGATCGCCGGCCAGGCCAAGGGGCCCCACCCATGCATGAATTGGTGCACTGGGCCTCTAGTATGTTAATAAGATTCAGTAGAAAGTACTGGGAAGAGAATAAAAAAATTAATCTATAGCATGAAGGGCTAAGTTTGGATGTAGTGAAGAGTTGTTTGACAGGGTTTTTTGGATAATTGACATAGATCATTGAAGAACACTGTAGAATAGTTTGTCTATTAGATTTCAAAATGAGATTTTATTTTGATTGTCTGAGGCTTTGGCAGTGAGCTTCCTGGCCTTTTAAGGTGCCTTCTAGCTTAGTACATCTGTGACCATGTTTTGCAGAGAACTCATTTCAAGGATTTTTTGAGTTATAATGGGCATATAACACTAGTTTCAGGTGTACAATGTAATAATTCGATATTTGTATACACTGCCAAAGATCACCACAGTAAGCCTAGTTACCATTTGTCTTCATATAGAGTTAGAAATAATTTTTTTTCTTGTGGTGAGAACTTTTAGGCAACTTTTAAGTATGCATTACATTATTATTATTATTTTAAAGATTTTTAAAATTGATTTTTATACAGAGGAAGGGAGAGGGAGACAGAAATATCAATTGACTGCCTCCTGCATGCCCCCTACTGGGGATTGAGCCCACAACATGGGCATGTGCCCCGACTGGGAATGGAACCAGCAACCCTTTGGTGCACAGAACGACACCTAACCAACTGAGCCACACTGGCCAGGGCTGTAATATTATTGACTGTAGTCACTATGCTGTACATTACACCTCCATGGCTTATTTATTTTATAACTAGAGGCCCAGTGCACAAAATTCATTCACGGTAGAGTCCCTAAGTCAGGCCAGCGATCAGGACCAATCAGGTTCTGCCTCTCCGCCCTCTCCTTCCCTTGCCGCCTATGCGCTGCCATGGTGCGGTTCCCCCCCCCCCCCCACCTCCCTGCCTCCTCCTTCCCTCGTTCCCTCAGCGCCCCGCTGCTGCCACTGGTCACCCACCATGTTCCATGCCACCCCCTGGTGGTCAGCACACGTCATAGGGGCAATCGAACTCCCGGTCTCATGGTTGGACTCCTGATGGGACACTTTGCATATTAGCCTTTTATTTATATAGATTGGAAGTTTGTACCGCTTGTATTTAGCATTTTAGCCATTTGGAGGTTTGTGCATTTAACTATTTAATTTAGAGCAGCATCAACAACTTGTAAAAGACAAATACCTACTTACAATTTTTGGTGAATCGTATTTTATATCATACACGCCCTTTTATGTGGTGGAACTTTTGCTTAATTTTCAAGTATATTTCAGTGATATTTTACTAATTTTTAAAAAGGTTGAGAGTTTAATGCTGTTTTCAGTTTCTGGAATCATTAAACAAAAGCAGTAGGATGAAACACCGTAGCTTCAGAAGTGCAAGGAAAAGCTTATATTATTTGTAATATGAACATGCCTGTAGAACTATATAAAATTATTTCATCTTCCAAGAAAAAAACAAGTATATTATTAATAGCCACTAGATGTCCCTGAACTCCCTTGTAAAGAATCCTTTTCCTCCATCTTCTTTCTACAAAACATTTACCTGTTTCTTTACCAAGATATTTAAATCTCTAATGTATATTTTCCAAAGAGCAGATATTGTACATAGCTAATGAACAATGAAACCTTTATTTTGTCTTTTGAAAATGAAGACATCTCTGTCCTTAATTACCTTCTAGAAGGTGCAATTTATGATTTCTAACAAATCTTTAAAATATGTAATAGTTTATTTCATATTTGAATATTGTAATACAAAGTGTTTTGTTTGTTAACTTTTCTGTCATATTGTTTTTATTTTCCTCCTGGGTAATGGATCATTTTTGCTTATATATCTGGAATTAGAGTACAGGTAGTATATTTTAAAATATATTTACACCATCTTTTTTGGAATATTTTATGATAATATCAATCATTAGGAAAATGAAATAAGTCAGTCAAATACTATATGATTTCATTTATATGTGGAATCTAAAAAAACAATGTAAACAAACAAAACAGAAACAGACTCATAGATACAGAGAATAGACCTATGGTTGCCAGAGGGGAGAGGGGTTGGAGGACTAGGTGAAAACGTTGAAAGGTTTGAGAAGTACAGAAGTACAAATAGTCATGGGAATGTAAAGCACAACATAGGGAATATAGTTAATAATATCGTACTGGAAATATGGGGGGAACCCTTACTTAACTATGATTATCTAACCACTATGCTGTACACCTGAAATGAATACAAAATAATATTGAATTTAAAACATAATTGAAAAAATTAAAATAAAACACCAAGAAATAGATTATTAATATTCCTAGATGATCTCTTTGCCTCATCATTTTAAATAATTGTTCTTGTATAGTGAATCACATTCACAACCTAGGAAGATTGAAAGAGGCCGTTGTGATTTCCAAAGTTAAAATAATTTGTTTCGGTGAAATATCCCATCTTAAAAATACAGAAGATGTAATTTTATTCATTATATGTGTCACTGTGTTCCAATTAAAAACTTATTAATGTTTAAACTTTGAACTTAGCTTATTGTAGAAGCTATCTTTAAAAACATAATCTCGCCTAAAGATGTCTTTCTTTTCTCCCAGAGATACCAATAAATAGGATGGAAATGCTTAGAAAAAAAGTAGAAACCTTGGTAGTCATATTTTATTCTGAGGTCTCAAAGTACTGAATTAATGGCTTCTGACTTAAATAACATTCTCAAAGTGCTTAAAGTCATGAACTTCCACTTCTAAATATGCCTCACTTTGAAAGCCTTCAGCTAAAGGTTGAAGATTTCTTTGAGGCTCTACTCCATTTAAAAATTCTTGCTTTACAAAAGAAAAAAATGAATTTTAGTTTAATTTCTCTGTGCTAAAAAGATTGTGATTTCTTTCTCTGAAAACTTCTGTGTTCTTTAAGTAATCAAAGCCTATTGAACTATATAAACAAGTAGGAAGGATACGATCAATTTAGATTTTTAAACTCAGAGCATATGAATAGCCCTACCATTTCCCTCCAAAGAAAAATATCTTAAAATGGGGTCTTAGTCTTAGGGCATTCAAAGACTTTTACCAAATGACTATAAGAAGAAAGGATAATATTTCATATTTGATAGTACCTTTTATATAATTCTTGCCAATCCCTTTATCACTATTAGCTCATTAATTTTCTTGCCATTCCTTTCAGGGAATGGATGTTAGGGTACTATTTCCATTCATTTTGTGATAGACCAATGTGACTGGGAGATTTGAGAAGAATATGAGAGGTCCAAAAGATTTAGCACATTAGTCAGTTTACTGGAAAGGACATATGAAAAGTACCCAAAGCTTAATCAGTACATTTTTGCATCTGCTTAGGTCCTTTTAAGTACTTAAAGGGGAAAAGCAGAATTTAACTCTCTAAGATAAAGAACATTTCTTGATATAACCATTTATTGTATCCTTTGCAGGGTTGCTTTGACTCTTAATTTTAGTAAAAAAAAGAATTCTTGCCTTTTAACTTCTGGGGACATTTTTTTCTTTCCTCTCCTAGCTAAAGGAGCTATGTGCACATTGCCTGTGGCCATGTGCCTTGGAGTTGAATCAAAGTATTAGTAATTAGTTATTACAATTATCATGCCTTTTGTAGTAGCTTAAATTTTTTTCTGATAGCCTCTCAGAGTCGCACACTTTGTATACAATGTAATAAAAATTTCCTGATATTACTGTTTGTTTTTAAATCAACTTATTATTAATGAAAGTGTTCCTTATTTTAAATCAAGAAAATGATATTTCTCATTAGAATTATAGGAGAAAAAATACTTTTTAGGAAATATCACTATAGCCTTTTATTAGCTTGCTTCCCTTTTTATAGATTTATCAGTGATAGTGTTAATTAGGTTATTAGTTCATCATAGTCAGAGAAAGATTTTCTTTATAGGTACTGTACTTTAGAAAAATAAAAGTCAAATTTGAAAATTTCCAACTTATTCTAGAGTCACAGTAATTACTTTTGTTTGTTGCTTATGCAGCATGGTCTAGAAAATTTCATAAAGCAGGCCAATCACAATTTTTGATTTTACATGTCAGTAGTTAATTATATGATAACAGCTAACATTGATATTTTAGAGTATTACATTATTAATGAAATGTGAGAAATATGAGTTAATACATTATTGATAAAACTGGTTAACTGTAAAATGTATTATTGGGTTCTTCTTGACTATAGATTAAAATATTAAAAATGCAATATAGTTATGCTCATAGGGATATATTTTTAACTCATGCACTTAAAAGATGAAACTGTCCCTTTCCAGCCTTAATTTTGAAAAGGTTCTCTGTAGATATATGTACAGAGGGGGTAGTGTTTGACTTTGCCTTGAGTGTTAGATCCGAGGAATAGCTTCATAGAAGAGGTCTTTCTTGGAACCAAGTCTTAAAAAACTAAAAGTAGTTGGCCATGGGACTACATTCAGGGTTGTGGAAACATCATGTGCAAAAGTATAAACAAGCCGAGCATATTCAGAAACTGTAAATAGGTTGGTATGGTAGGGTGTAAGTAGGGAAGTACTGGGAAATGAGGAAATAACTGTCTGCTATATTGAAGTCTTTGGTCTTTAGTCTATACTGAGTGGCCAGATTATTATGATCTCTGAACACATAACAATCTGGCCACTCAGTGTATATCCTATATAATAAAAGGCTAATATGCAAATTGTCCCCTCGATCAGGAGTTCGACCAGCAGGCAGGCCAGCCAACCGCCCATATCCCCTCTGCCTGGCCAGGCTGGCCGGACCCCCCACCCATGCACGAATTTATGCACCGGTCCTCTAATATATACATACACATACTGAGTGGCCAGATTATTATGCATTCAGAGATCATAATAATCTGGCCACTCAGTGTATAGGAAGTGGGGAGTCATTGGAAGATTTTAACAGGTCAGTGACATGACCAGATTTACATTTTAGAAATACTGTTCTGTGCAAGTGGTCAAATGTCTACCTCACCTACCAACTATAGGCTGATAATCTCCAAATTGATGTCTCTGTCTTTTCTCTGTTCCTCATCTTTTTTTTTCTTCCCTTGGCTTATGTATTACCATCTGTCCCAGAGGCATTTTGTACTGTTCTCTTAATTTTTAAGTGCAACTGGTTATATCTAAAGGGACCAGCATAATACCTTGCACAAAGTAGGCATAGAAGAGCTTGGAACTTTTGTACTTAAGTTGGCTTCTATTTCAGACCCCTGCAGTTGGAGCAGAATTGGATAGAAAGTGAAGAAATGTACCAATGGGGTTGAGTTCTTTACTTTTCATCTACCTTTTTCTAATGCTAGACTTTATTTGGCTCTCATCCCTGTAGCTTTTATTTATTCACTAGAGGCCCAGTGCATGAATTCATGCGCCAGTGGGGTCCCTCGGCTTGGCCTGCGGGATCGGGCCGAAACTGGCTCTCCGACATCATCTGAGGGGTCCCAGATTGTGAGAGGGTGCAGGCCAGGCCGAGGGACCCAACTGGTGCACAATCAGGGCCGGGGAGAGACATGGGAGGTTGGCCAGCCAGGGAGGGACCGTGGGAGGGCTCCAGGGCAAATCTGGCCCATCTTGCTCAGTCCTGATCAGCCGGACCCCAGCAGCAAGCTAACCTACTGGTCAGAGCATCTGCCCCCTGGTGGCCAGTGCATGTCATAGCGAGCAGTTGAGTGGCCTTAGCATATCATTAGCATATTATACTTTGACTAGAGGCCTGGTGCACGAAATTCGTGCACGGGGTAGTGGGGATGTCCCTCAGACCAGGCTGCACCCTCTCCAATCTGGGACTCCTTGAGGGATGTCCGACTGCCTGTTTAGGCCCGATCCCGGGATCGGGCCTAAACGGGCAGTCGGACATCCCTCACAATCCAGGACTGCTGGCTCCCAACTGCTCGCCTGCCTGCCTTCCTGATTGCCCCTAAATGCTTCTGCCTGCCAGCCTGATCACCCCCTAACCAGTCCCCTGCCAGCCTGATTGATGCCTAACTGCTCCCCTGCCAGCCTGTTTGCCCCTAACTGCCCTCCCCTGCAGGCCTGGTCAACCCTAACTGCCCTCCCCTGCAGGGCTGGTCCCCCCCAACTGCTCTCCCCTGCAGGCCTGGGTCCCTCCCAACTGCCCTTCCCTGCAGGCCTGGTCAGCCCCAACTTCCCTCCTCTGCCAGCCTGGTCACCCCTAACTGCCCTCCCCTGCAGGCTTGATCACCCCCAACTGCCCTCCCTTGCTGGCCTGGTCCCTCCCAACTGCCCTCCCCTGCTGGCCTGATCACCCACAACTGCCCTCCCTTGCAGGCCTGGTCCCTCCCAACTGTCCTCCCCTGTTGGCCATCTTGTGGTGGCGATCTTGTGTCACCATGGGGGCAGGATCTTTGACCACATGGGGGAAGCCATCTTGTGTGTTGGAGTGATGGTCACTCTGCATATTACTCTTTTATTAGATAGGCTAGAGGCCTGGTGCATGGGTGGAGGCCAGCTGGTTTGCCCTGAAGGGTGTCCTGGATCAGGGTGGGGGTTCCCTTGGGGCGTGGGGTGGCCTGGGCAAGGGGCCTGTGGTGGTTTGCAGGCCGGTCACGCCCCCCGGTGACCCAAGAGAAGGCCCTGGTATCTGGGGTTTATTTATCTTCTACAATTAAAACTTTGTAGCCTGGAGTGGAGCCAAGCCTTCTGCTCACTCCGTGGTGGCAGCCATTTCTGTTGGGATTTATGTATCTTCTATAATTGAAACTTTGTAGCCTGGAGTGGAGGCCTAGGCTGGCCAGGGCTGCAGAAGCTTGGCTTCCTCCATCGCCGGGGGCAACCCTAGCCTCCTCTTCCAGCTCCATGTCTGCCGCCATTTCTGTTTGGATTTATTTACCTTCTATAATTGAAACTTTGTAGCATTGAGTGGAGGCCTAGGCCGGCAAGGGCAGGCAGAAAGCTTGGCTTCCTCCATCACTGGGGAAACCCAAGCCTCCCTCCTGCTCTCTGTGGCCGTAGCCATCTTGGTTGGGTTTATTTGCATATTTGCTCCTGATTGGCTTGTGGGCATGGCTTGTGGGTTTAGCGGAGGTACGGTCAATTTGCATATTACTCTTTTATTAGATAGGATTGGTTGAACGGCCGACTGGTCGACCGGACACTTAGCATATTAGGCTTTTATTATACAGGATAAGTTTGAATAGTCAGTTGTAAATAGCATGTGTTTTATTAGTAACTAGAGTG
The DNA here is from genome assembly GCF_951640355.1 of Cnephaeus nilssonii. NCBI lineage: Eukaryota > Metazoa > Chordata > Mammalia > Chiroptera > Vespertilionidae > Cnephaeus > Cnephaeus nilssonii. Next base: position 111,032,066 of record NC_137071.1, read on the forward strand.
TTTGATTTAAGGCAGAACAGTTCTAACAATCTGTGATACAATAAATACACTAGCAGGAGTCTGTTTTAGGTGTTTAGTATACTTATGTGTTACCTTGTGAGGAGGTGATGTAATATTTTATAAGTAACTAGAGGCCTGGTGCACGAAATTTGTGTACTTGGGGGGGTCCCTCATCCCAGCCTGCACCCTCTCGCAGTCAGGGAGCCCTCAGGGGATGTCCGACTGATGGCAGTAGGACATCCTTAGTGCTGCTTTGGAGGCGGGAGAGGCTCCCACCACTGCCGCTGCACTCACCAGCTGTAAGCCAAGCTCAGGGCTTCTGGCTGAGCGGTGCTGCTCATGTGGGAGTGCACTGACCACCAGGGGGCAGCTCCTGTGTTGAGCATCTGCCCCCTGGTGGTCAGTGCACATCATAGCAACTGGTTGTTCCACCATTTAGTTGATTTGCATATTAGCCTTTTATTATATAGGATTATGTTTAAGCAGCAGCAGTTAAGTAAAAGCATCATAACATTTGATACTTGTTTTTAAGAAATGTATGATATATTTATTAGAATATTATTTCTCATTTAACTGGCAGTGTGCTTGGGCCCTGAGATTCTAGTATAGAATGTGATTGCTTTTTGTTATTATGATAGAGGTTCCAAGGTAACAAAGGACCTGGGAAATATTTCACACAATGTATAATTCAAGGTATTGATTCTGTATGTAAAGTATAGGGAGTTTATAAAAGAGCAAAGGCAAAAACCTACCAATTTTGTTTTACTAAGAACTGTAGAAGAAAATTATGGCTTTATAGAACTACCTAAAATTTAGAGACACAATGTGAAGTGCAGTTTATATTTTGCCCTTGCTCATTCACCTGCTTTTGACTTTGAACCATAATGGGCATGAACCTTCTGTCATTTAGAATTAGGTAGGGCTAGTGTCTAGGATTTTAGTACATAGGAAATGTGATATGGAGCTTCTTTAATCTCTTTCAATAAGTCACTTCAAGACTACTGATGCTTTCTGTGCCTTTTGAATTGATGCTTTGAAGCTGAGTATTGGGGAAAATGATATTTGAACTTGGTGCCCAGCATGACTGATGTTTACCACACACTAAAGGGCAGTGCTATTCACTGCAAACATTCCATCATTTATTACATAAAGGTAGGGATACATATCTTAGTATTTTAAAGTTGAAACTCAGGTGACTTTGTAGTGAGTAAGACCATAATTAAAAAGGCGTGGAAAGCTAAGGCAGTAAAACTTGTTTAAGTAAATTTAAAGTCTGTAGTTTTAAATTGGTTGGCAAATTGTACCCACCACCTGTTTTTGTATGGCCTGCAAGCCAAGAATGATTTCTATATTTTCAAATGGTTGAAAGAAAATAAAGAGAAGACTATTTTGTGACATGTGAAAATAAATACAAAATTCAGATTTTAGTATCTGTAAGTAAGGTTTTATTGGAACACAACCACCCTCCTTCATTTATATACTGTCTACCGCTGCTTTTATCCTATATGGCAGAGCTGAATAGTTGTGACAGAGACCATGTGTTTATAAAGCTGAAAATATTTACTATCTGGCTCTTTTCAGAAAAGATGTGATGACCTCTGTTTTAAATATTTTTATTGATTTCAGAGAGGAAGGGTGAGGGAGAGAGAGATAGAAACATCAATGATGAGAATCACTGATGGGCTGTCTCCTGCACGCCCTACACTGGGGATTGAGCTTGCAACCCGGGCATGTACCCTTACTAAACGAGGGGTGTTTGGGGGTTGTGTTGGTGATTGTGATGGAAACATGATAGCTGCTTTGCAATATTTGAAATATTGTCATATAGAAAAGGGAATCAGCTTGTTTTCTATAACTATAAAAATTAGACCTAGCCAAGCCAGTGTGGCTCAATGGATTGAGCATCATCCCAAGCACCAAGAGGTCACCTGTTAGATTCCCAGTCAAGGCACATGCCTGGGTTGCAAACACGATTTCCTGTATGGGGGTGTGCAGGAGGCAGCTGATTGATGTTTCTCTCTCATCGATGTTTCTCTCTCTCTCTCCCTCCCTTTGCTTCTCTCTCTCTGTAGTCAATAAAATCATACTTTAAAAAATTCTACCTAGAACTGATTGTTGGAAACTGATTGTAGCAAATTGTAGTGTTGCATAGGGGACATTTTAAACTTGTTGAAAGGTGGAATAGAGAGCCTTTGGAGATAGAGAGGACCCTATCATTGGAAGAATTCAGACATACTGGACAACTAATTAACAAGGGCCTAGTAGAAGGGATTCAAGCATCAACTTGAATTGTTTTTAAAGGCCCTTTCTAACCTTGAGAGTGTATAGTTTTATGAACTCTCACTATTGAGAATCTGTATCCAGGAAAGAATTCCAAGTACCAAAATACACCTTTGATTACATCACTCCTCCAGCTCAAAAATTGTCAATGAGATCCTATTGTCAACTGAATTAAGTCAAATTTCTTCATTCTTTGTTCTTAGTTTCTAGTTGTTTTTTTATTGTGTGTGAACTTTGATCCAAACTTAGCCTTATTCATCATTCTTACCCTGCACAGCATTTTCCTAGTTAGTTTTTACCAAACATTGTTCTAGGATATGCAAATAAATGATATGCAGGACAAGGGTTCTGTGTTCAAATAGATTTGGGAAATTCTGATACTGAATCCTTCCCTGGATGCTTCCAATCTACATTAGAATGTGAAATGCCCAGAGAAATCCTGCCATGAAGAAATTTGTTTAACCTTTTTAAAATCCAGCATTTTCACATATGCATGAACACAAAGTACTTTCTTCTTTTGCCACAGTTATTAACATTGCAGAACAGTTTTCCATTTGTCATGTTCCTGTTGTATTTATTGGCTTAGCATATCCTCTCTTCCTCTCATATGCTATTTTTCTCACTCCAACTTCATTCCTAAATCCAGCATGGGGAAATGATGAGAGAAAGAGATAATTAGACTATAGAACTGTAGAAACCACTCCCTGTAACCCCAGGAAAATGGGAAGATAAAGAGTTATAAAAATGTAGGAGAATCTACACTAATAAAAAAGAGAGATGCAAATTGACCGTATCTTTGTGATGCCCACCAGTCAATCAGGAGTGAGTATGTAAATTAACCTAACAAAGATGGTGGGTTAATTTTCATACACAGGCGCTGAGTGGCTGGGGGCGGGGCAGGACGCTTGCGTCATCACCATGGCGACGACGCAGGCATTCCGCACCGCCTCAGCAGCTCCTGGCCTCTGGGCAGTGTGGGAAGGCGGAAAGGTGGCTCCGGGCCAGAGCAAAGGTGGAAAGGTGGCTCCAGCAGGAGCGAAGGCGGTGCCAGCAGCCAGGGGAAGGAAGGCCCAGTCTTGTATGAATCTTCGTGCATCGGGCCTCTAGTATATAAATGAAAGGAAAATTATATAGGATGAAAGTGCTTTTGACATCATGAAATTACTCATAGTCATTTCATAGTTATTTAAAAAGTACAATACTGTTTTATTGGTAATCTGGCCTTTCTCGTAATTTCTGGATTTAGCTAGTGATCTATTTATAATACCATTTGTTTAGTTAGGCAATCTTTAAGTGTGTGAATAAAAAATGGGGTCGGGTCCTGGCCAGTGTGGCTCATTGGTTGGGTGTCATCCAATGCACCAAAAGGTTGCTGATTCCATTCCTGGTCAGGGCACATGCATGGGGTTGCAGGCTCAATCCTCGGTAGGGGGCATATAGGAGGCAGCTAATTGATGTTTCACTCTCACATTGATGTTTCTCTCGCTTTCATTCTCCCTTCCTCTCTTTATAAAAAAAAATTAAAAATATGGGGTTGGTATATCTAGAGAAAGTGGCAGTACCTATACTAGTAAAGCAACGTTCATACTCACCCATTCCTTGGTGTGTTTATCTAGTGAGTTAGGCTATTTTTCTGTGTCTGGAGTAGTTAGTGACAACTTAAAAGGAATGAAGGTAAGAAATTATACAGTCTATTTATAATCATTTTGATATATTCTACTTCTCTGCACATGAGACTGTGTCAAAAGTATTATTTTTCTCCTGAATCACACATATAAACCATGAATATGTATCTAAAGATATCTGCAGTCACAGACAACTATTACTTACTGAGAATAGTAATAGCCAGAGGGTATAGCTTAATGATTCAAGAATGAGATTCAAATAAAGACTCTATCTAGTCTCCCTAGAAACCAATGATCAAATCTCATCAGGGTCAACTTAGCCCTTTCTATAATAGATAAATTGAATAACATGCTGTTTAATTTGTATGTGTGTTATTGAATGAAGCTATGAAGAGTATTTGGTCTGCATATTAAGGATACCAGTATTGTTTTGGTAAGTAAGGAAAATTTCAGTGTTATTTTTCCTAAATTATTTAACCTTGGGTAATTGAATATGTACAAGAGACTTGAATGTACCACTGTTTTGTACTGTTATTTTTAACAGTTAAACAATAACTTGTCAATGAGGAATTTTTTTCTGTCTAGACTATCTTTGGTTTTCTGCTTCCTTTTGGGCTTGAATTTTAGAGTAGAAAATGCTTGGATAGTTGATAATATTTTTGTTATGTAACAGTTTCTATGTTGTATGCCATTTTTCTGGCTTTTATTTGGACAGATAAAACTGTCTTTAAAAAACAATTTTCCATTTCTTAAAAATGTTACAGATTACCCAACACCTAAAAGTTCATTGCAGAAAATTTGGAAAATACAGGCTAGTATGAAGAAGAAAATATGTTACCATTGGTCCCACTCTTAGAGATACCTGCTGTTAACCATTAGTAATACTGTAGATAATATTCTCTCAGCTATTTTTCTGTATATATGTGTAAATAAGATGCATTTCTGTATTTCCAAATTACCAAAAATTTAGTCCCCAGTATTTTCCTGCTAAAATAACACTGCTATAAAAATTCTTTTACAGTAAATCTTTGTATATATTTCTTATTTCCTTATATGAAGTTTCTAGGAGTGGAATTGTTAGTTCAAAGGTATGACATTTTTAAGATGCTTTATTGATATTCCCAACTTGCTTTCTAGAAAGGTAATGTGTTAGTCTGCATGTGGTTTAAAGAGAAATTTCTCACTGTTTTGGAGACTGGAAGTCTAAAACTAAGGTGCTAGCAGGGTCGGTTTCTGGTGAGACCTTTCTCCCTGGCCTATAGATGGCACCTTCTCATTGTGTTCTCTCATGGTCCTTTCTCTGTTGGAGTGTAGACAGAGCGAGATCTCTGGGCATCACTTTCTCTTCTTGTAAGAACACAAGTCCCCATCTTTATGACCTCGTTTAACTAACCTTAATTACCTCCTATGGTTCCTACCTCCAGTCACAATGTGGGGGTGCTAACTTCAACATATGAATTTTGAGGGTTCACAATTCAGTTCATAACATTGATATCTCATCATCAGTGAATTATAGAGTTCTCATTTCACCATCTTACTGCTGACATTGGATACACATACCACATACATATGTGCATACATATTGCAAATTTAATAAAGACGATATTGTTTTACTTTGCATTTCTTTGATCATTAGTTTTAGTGAAAAATTAAAAGTATTTGGACATTTTAATTTTTAGGAGTTTTCTATTGTATTTTGACCATTTTTTGTTGGAGTTTTAATTGTCCATGAACATACATTTTCATTTAAACATTTAGCTATTTTGTATTTTATCAGGTATTTTTGCTTGTACAGAAAAGGAATAATATTTTAAAATGTTACTTATTTTTTAATATTAAACTATTATTTACCTTTAAAATACAGCAAAATATACAGGGTTAACATATATGAATGTCTATATTAATGAATCATATGTTTGGTACTCACCATACATTCATAAAAACTGTTTATAGTTGGATGCATTGATTTGCTGGCAGTGAAATATAGATAGTGGCAAGGTGAATGCAGAATCTTTTCAGCTATTGTTTGCTCCAAATTTATAAATACAGCAGTGTTTCCTGAGATGTGCTTTTCAGAACTCTGATCCCACAAGGTGTTCTGCGAGAAGAGAATTCTGTTGGTTGAATAGCTTTGGGAACTACTTGCATACTACGTCTCTCACCTAGTGGCTGACAGTGCTCGTCAGAAACTTGACCACTAAGAGGAGCCCTGTACTACAGCAATCTGTTTCATTTTTGTAAACTGACTACTTCCAAAACTTATTCTGGCAATAAGATATTCCCTTATTTTTTTGTTTGTGTGATTTTAGCTTTTTATTTTGAAATATTTATAGATTCACAGGAAGTTGTAAAGAAATGTACAGGAGGTCCCATGCACCCTTTACCTAGTCTTCCCTGATGGTAGCATCTTGCATAACTATAGTACAATGTCATGACGAGGGAATTGACATTAGTACAATCCACAGTGCTTATTCAGATTTCATCGGTTATACATGGCTCTTATGTGTGTGTGCTGACGCATGTGAATGTAGATCAGTGCAATTTTTATCACATGTAGATTCATGTAACCAGCACCACCATAAGACTCCCTCATGCTAGCTTTTTATAGCCACATCCACTATCCTTTCCATGGCACCTGGCAACCATTGATATGTTCTCTATTTCTAAACTGTCATTTCAAGAATGTTATATATTTGTTTGCTCTCTTCCTGAACAATAAAAAAAATTCTCTAAAAAATGTTATGTAAGTGGAATATGTATGTAACCTTTTGAGGTCGACTTTTTTCATTCAGCATAATTCCCTTGAGGTTCATCTAGATTGTTGTACATACCAAGACTTACTTCCTTTTTATTGCTGAGTAGTATTTCATGGTACATATGTATCAAAGTTTTTTTGTTTTTTTTTTACCCATTTACCCATTGAATGACATTTACCTCTTCCCCATATTTTTGGTTAAATGTATTAATATCCTTTATGGATATTGTTCTGAAGAATACTAACTTTAGAAATCTGTACCACAAAAATGATACAATTAAAGAATTATCACTAATGAGTATTCCTGGGTTACAGAAATTTAAAATCATTAACTGTTTGGTTTAGGAGTTCCAGAGACGCTGTAATACTCTGATTTCATTGATTGAGAAAGAAAATATGGAAATTGAGGAAAGAGAGAGAGCAGAAAAGAAGAAACGCACAACTAAAACTCCAATGGTAAAATTTTCAGCATTTTCCTAATTTTTAGGTAGATCCCATTTTTTACATAATTAAAATGCCTATATTATGTTTAATGCCATAGTGATACCAATGATAAAAACTGGTTTTATGAATTGCTAATTTGTTTTTGATAGAAAAAGAATTACACTACAACCACTGTTTCTTATTTGTTTATAGACCATATGGTTAGGAACTCCCTACCTAGTAACAGGGCTCTGTTTTAAAAAATTCCTCATGACTTTAAGCAAAAATATGCAAGCAAAATCATTCAAATTGAGACTAGAGTTGTTGGTGGGAGTTGGAGGAGGGGTATGGGATGGGGCTGAAATTGAAACAGGGAGTTCTGATTTGATCAAATAAATTTTCTTTGTGGAACTATGAGTGAAAATGAGAACTTTGAGTGGATAGCAAAGCTTTACTTGGTTTACTTGCTCATAAATTAACTGTTGAATAATAAGATGACTTGATTTTAATCCAGTCAGGTTGTCTTGTACAGTTAGAATTTAAAATAGTCTTAAATGGGTCATGTTATTTGAGTGTGGTTATGTAAACTGCCATATTTCAGCAAGTCTGAGATGCCTTCTACTCTTAAGACACAGCATTATTTTATGTACCACTGAGAAAAACTGTTGCCAAGTAACTATAACTTGTCATCAATTGTAAGATGCATCCTGATTTCAGAGATGCTAACATGGGAAAGAAATGTGCATCATAAAATACATGAAATGTGGTATTTTAATATCTATCATATAGTTTTTATAAATAATACACTCATAAATAACATTTGCCCAGAAAACTTTCAGTATTAAGTAGTTAACATAAGAGTACATTTATAGTACCATGTGTAACTAGTCACTTGACGACTATTTTTTATGCATATTTTATGTCTTTTTAAAAAAAGAAACATATTTGAAGGTTATTTTACATTGGGTTATATAGTTTGTTGGGCTATATAGAACATTAATTGTGAGTATAACATTTAAGTGAATATTCATGTTAAAATTTTTTTTAATGCATTTACATCCTAGATTTAACATTGTTGGGCCATTTAAAAATATCCATATTGGAGCAGAACATTAAATCTGTTTCCATTTTAGTCACAGAAAAGAAAAGCAGAGTCAGCTACTGAGAGCTCTGGAAAGAAGGATGTCAAGAAGGTGAAATCCTAAAGCCTAGAAATAAAGTTTTAAATGGGAAACTGCTATTTTCTTGTTCCCATCTTCAAATGCTAATTGCCAGTTCCAGTGTATTCATGGTACTCTAAGAAAAATCTTTTTCGTTTTGATTTCTTGCATATTTTATATATTTTACAATGCTTTCTACTTGAAATGTGTAGCTTTATATTTTATGCATTCTAGTATTTTTGTGTACTGTATTTTGTGCATTTCATGTCTTCATCAAATCCTCTCAGTCCTTGTTCTTTTGAAGCTTGTGCTGAGGTTTTAGCTTTTCTATGTTTTATATGCCGCTGCTTTGAAAGAAAACCTAGATTCTATAGCTGTATTATTGTTGTTTCATACTTTAAATTTATATGGCTGTGGAAAAAAGAATTAAAATGATTTGAGGAGAAAGACTTTTTCACTTCTTTGTTGCTTTCTTTTCTATTGAGTATGGGATTGTTGTATTACTGCATACTGTGATTAGCATAATAAGTGTTTCTTTGAGGTCATCTAAATATTTTTTTTCTAAAGGAATCAAGGGTGAGAACAGAAAAATATTAAAAAGCTAATATTTGATACTGTGCTTGCTGTCAGTATGAATCACATTTAAATTATTCTCTAAATATTCAAGTGGGAAAATATAATAAAGAAATGTCTATACGAAATTTAATTATTTCCTGTTTTTTTGTGCAGTACAAAATATTTGTATTTACTGAATTGTATTGCTCACTACTATGTATTTGGTTGAAAGTTAAAGCTTTGCTTGCTGACTTGTGTGCGATTTTATGTCTAGTAGAGCCAGTTCAGAGGATTATGGGTTTAACATGCAGATTTATTGATGACTAAGTTAAGAGTATGAAATAAGCCCAATGCATGCAGAAGTAGGGGGCTGTGTTCGATAGGAATACAATTATGTTCAGATAACAATCTCAAAGTGTCAGAAGTTTTACACACCAAGAGTTTATTTCTTGCTCATATCACAGTCCCATTGCTGGGGAGAGGTATGTGAGAATGGGAGGGTATCTGCTCCACACAGTCACTCCACTGTTTTGTAGCTGCACCATCGGGACATGTAGCCTGTTCAACTGATGCTGTAGGAGAAAAAGAGATGTTGGATAATTTCATGTAGGCACTTTATTGATTCAGCCAGAAGTGACACATGTCACATCCACTTATATTTCATTGACCAGACCTAGCCATGTGGTCCCATGTATGTGCAAGTGAGCTGGCAAATATAGGGGGACAAATTAGAACGCTTTACATTATTTCCTCTGCTATAGGGGCTCTCTGTTCAGGAAAGAACTTGGGTCTGTCATATGAAACTGCTAATGTGCAGTTAATCAAAGTCAAGGTTAGTTTATAAGGAAACAGATAAAAATGGATCAGAATCTAATGTGAAACACACAACAAATAAAGTCTGGGAATGCAGGACAGTAGTGTTAGTTATCAAAACAAGGTTTGGACCAATAAAGAATTACTCCCTCCCCCATTAAGATCTTTTGCATTTCCTATAAAATTCTCTTTAGCGTCGTCAATCTTCTCATAGAGGTTCTGAAACAATGCTGCAATGAACATAGGGGTGCATATTTTTGCAAACAAATATTTTCAAATTTTTTGGATAAATACACAGAAGAGGGATTGCTAGGTCATGTGGTAGCTCTCTTCTTAATTTTTTGAGGAACATCCATACTGTTTTCCATAGTAGCTGTACCAATTTACATTCCCACCAGCAATGAATGAGGGTTCCTTTTAGCATTTCCTTTCTTAAGGTGGAATGAAGATGGAGGGTGGAAGCAGGTACAAATCTTGGGTAGCTCTGAGTACAAGCCAGCATCTTTCACATCCTCGGTCTTCTCATAGAGGTTCTGAAACAAGAATACATCTTCTAGAATGACAGCCCATTATCTGCTAGATTTTCCAAGTTTTTATTTATTGCCCAGATTTCTTATTTCTTACTGACATACCCCTGATTGGATACCTTTTACTGTATCCACTAGGACCGTGGTCGGCAAACTGCGGCTCACGAGCCACATGCGGCTCTTTGGCCCCTTGAGTGTGGCTCTTCCACAAAATACCACGGCCTGGGTGAGTCTATTTTGAAGAAGTGGCATTAGAAGAAGTTTAAGTTTAAAAAATTTGGCTCTCAAAAGAAATTTCAATCGTTGTACTGTTGATATTTGACTCTGTTGACTAATGAGTTTGCTGACCACTGCACTAGGAGTGAGACTCTTGTACTTTATTGGAGGTTGGGGTGAAATTGGGGTACTAGTAAGAGATATTGTTAGGATGATATTATATCAAGGAACCCAGAGATACCCAAATACATCCTTGGCTTAACTGTTCTTTCTGTGAGGCCCACAAAGGAGGCAAAGGTAAGCAAAGTAATACTTCAGGAGCTGGTGCTGTGGCTCCAACTTTAATCTAGAGCTCTTAAACTCAAAATAAAATTTTGGAATTTTTCACTCTAATGAGATTAAACGTTTCACCTGAGCAGGAGAAAATGATAACCTGAGGTCTTATTGTTACCCCCAAGTTCTGTGCGTTAAAAAACAGCCCATTGAGGGCCCTGGACTCTGATCAGTCAGTTCAGCATTTTTTTTTCTTTTTAAAAGTTTGTTTTTAAAAATTTTATTAAATTTGTTGTAATACTGGTTAATAAGATTGTGTAAGTTTCAGGTGTACAACTTTGTAATAACAACATCTGTATGTTTCATTGTGTGCTCACCACAGACAATCTACTCTTCTTCCATCACCATATACTTGACCCCCTCCACTCTTGTCATCCTTCCCCTACTTACTTCCTCTCTAGTAACCACCCTTCTGTTGTCTGTGTCTGTGAATTTGTTTGTTCATTTGTTGCTTTTTTTAATGTCCCACATAGGAGTGACATAGTATGGTTTTTGTCTTTTTCTACCTGCGTATTTCCTTTAGCATGATATTCTCAAGATCCATCCATGCTGTTGCAAATGGAAGTATTTCATCTTTTCTTATGACTGAATAGTATTCCACTGTGTGTGTGTGTGTGCGTGTATGTGTGTGTGTCACATTTTCTTTACCCAATCATCCATCAAAGGACACTTAGGTTGTTTCCATGTGTTAGCTACCATGTATAATGCTATAATGAAATAGGAGTGCATGTTCTTTGCAACCAAATGTTTTCCATTTTTTTGGATAAATACAAAGAAGAGAGATTGCTGGGTCATGTGGTAGCTCTATTCTTAATTTTTTGAGGAACATTTATACTGTTTTCCATAGTGGCTGTACCAATTTACATCCCCATCAGCAGTGAATGAGGGTTCCTTTTAGCATTTCTTTTCTTAAGACAGAATGAAAATGGAGGGTGGGAGCAGGTACAATTAGTATCTTTGAACTTCTTTCATGGAAATTTAATAATCTCTATTTCTTATTGTTTCTCTGGTAACCCAAAATGTTATTACTAATCTGTATCATGGCTCTTATGAGCCTTTCTTGGGCCAAAGAGATGTGAAATTCAGCTATCTAAGGTGTTCAGTGAATGCCTCTGATGTCATTCTCAGAAACTTGTGAAAGCGTTTTATTCAGGATATTAAACACCACACCTATTGTATTCCTCACCTTAGATTATATACAGTATCTTTGTTGAACATAGCTTACCAAGTAGGACTATACAATGAACACCAGATGATAGCATGGTCCAAATAATACAATGATTGGATATAAAATGGCCCAAGTCTTTATAGGAAATCTCTCTTACTGTCAACTTTCTACAGAGAAATTAAGTTGTCATAGAGAATTTAAAATTCCCAACAAAGAATTCCATTTCAAACAAGAGGCCTAGGCTGATGGGATAGTAGCCCCTAGACCTGGGAGCCATGTTGGGGAGAAAAAGTAGGATAGTTGGTTTATTATGTTGGCTGCTTAGAGGTTAAAGGAAGCAGAAGAAAGTGCTGTATCCATGAATACAATCTTATACATTCATAATCAACCCACCAGCAAAAATGGTCCAATTGATTCTATTGGAATCTTACCTAACCTGATTCCTTGTTTGGAGAATGTGCAAGGAGGGAAGTAAGTAGAAAAACAGGGACCCTAAGTGCATTCTTTCACTCAAGGCCTCTGTCTATAGAAGACAAGAGGTGAATAGCTTTTCCAAAAACCCTTGGGCTCCCACAGAGGCCCTCATAAATCACCTGTCTTTGATGATTCACTGGCTAATCAGATCCTAATTTCCTTAGAATCAAAAGAAGGTAGTGAGCTCAGAAATCTTTCATTTTCATCATAGTAACTTACAATTCTTTCTTGTTCCCTGGCTCCCTGGCCTATGAATAGTTATGCTATATAGAAAAGTTGGATACTTGTCAGATTCCCATGAAATATGCCCCAAATTTGGTCCGTTGTGTGAGACTTCCCAGTTAAAAGAAATTATTGAACTATAAACTTTACAGCTATCTTAGTTGCTGTGTGTTTGGTCTGAAAAGCCTCTACCCATCTGGTGAAACAACTGTCACCAAAATAAAATGCAATTATTCCCCACTGTGATCTATTGTTCCTCCTTTATGGTACAGTAGCCAATCAGGTTCCTGGGCCAGTTTCAAGGCCCACAATAATGCTGTGTCCACATTGCTTTCTCTCCAGGTGTTCTTATTAACTCCTGAGATCCTTCAGTTTCCATCAAATTTCAAAGTTCTATCAGTATTCTATCCCATGTCTCCTTTATTTAGTCTGCCTAAGCTAACCTCCCCAGTAGATAAGGGGTAATGTTTTCATGTGATTCAAATACATGTAGCTAATGCCATGTCATGTCCCCTATTCCTCAGCCTTATCATTTTTGTGTGTTTCAGCTGATGATTTCTAACTGCCAATATCTCTTTGTCTATGTGCATTATTAGAGGCATTGGAAAGCTTTTCTACCCTTTCCATGATAGGCTGGAAGAGGTGGAGGGTGGCTCTTAACCCAAAACTGATTGGAGGTTATGTATAAGTGCCCCAGCTATCTCACCTATTGAGCAAGGTCACTCTAAGGTATGTAATCTATATGGTTCCCAACAGATTAAGCTCTAGCCATCCACAGTAGTAGCTGGGTTGATAGCACACTATGGACTGCTTTCCTTTCCCTGTATCACTTCCTACTCCCCTGTGGGTGTTTCCTATGGTCAACTTCTAAATAAACTTGCATTAGCCTCTTTCTCTCAGGGTCTGCTTCTTAGGAAACCCAAATTAAGACACTAAACCCATATATATATAGCTCTTCTTAACCCTTAGTTATTTCATAAAAAGGTGGAGGGCATTAAAGAGAGTAGTGACTGGGTAGTGTATCATTGATCTGGTCTTAGAAAATCTACCCTTTTGTGGACAGTTAGTGGGTGGTGTGAATGGATCAGGATAGTCTACACTGGTACAAAGTACTAGGTTCTAATTCCTCTCTCCATTAACAATGAGACTTTTTCATATCACCAATAGCGACAATAATGGGAATTGTTATTAAGCAGAGGTTAAAGTGTTCCCAAGTTTTTCGTAAGGCCAAAGTTGGTGCCCAGGCTATTAAGTGTGCTCCAGGCTATTAGTTGGTGTCCCTTCCCTGTAGCAGTGGTTTATTTAGATAATTGAATCGGAAACCTAGGTATGTGCCCTGATCAGGAATCAAACCACAACCTTTTGGTGCATGGGATGACACTCCAACCAACTGAGCCACCTGGTCAGGGATATTAAACAAATTTTCATTGAGACAAATTTCCTTAAGCTAACTAAAGATTATTTTCTTTTAAATTTCTTTATTGATTAAGGTGTTACATATGTGTCCTTATTCCCCCATTACTCCCCATTCCCCCCACTCATGCCCTCATCCCCCTGTTGTCTTTGTCCATTGGTTAGGCTTATATGCATGCATACAAGTCCTTTGGTTGATCTCTCCCCCTTACCCCCACCCTCCCCTACCTTCCCTCTGAGGTTTGATGGTCTGATCTATGTTTCTCTGTCTGGATCTGTTTTTGTTCATCAGTTTATGTTGTTCATTATATTCCATAAATGAGTGAGATCATGTGATATTTATCTTTCTCTGACTGGCTTATTTCACTTATCATAATGCTCTCCAGTTCCATCCATGCTGTTGCAAATGGTAAGAACTCCTTTTTTACCGCAGTGTAGTATTCCATTGTGTAGATGTACCACAGTTTTTTAATCCACTCATCTGCTGATGGGCACTTAGGCTGTTTCCAAATCTTACCTATGGTGAATTGTGCTGCTATGAACATAGGGGTGCATATATCCTTTCTAATTGGTGTTTCTAGTTTCTTGGGCTATATTCCTAGAAGTGGGATCACTGGGTCAAATGGGAGTTCCACTTTTAATTTTTTTGAGGAAACTCCATACCATTCTCCACAGTGGCTGCACCAGTCTGCATTCCCACCAGCAGTGCACAAGGGTTCCTTTTTCTCTGCATCCTCACCAGCACTTGTTTGTTGATTTGTTGATGATAGCCATTCTGTCAAGTGTGAGATGGTACCGCATTGTCGTTTTGATTTGCATCTCTCAGATGATTAGTGACTTTGAGCATGTTTTCATATGACTCTTGGCCTTCCTCTGTCTTCTTTCAAAAAGTATCTATTTAGGTCCATTGCCCTTTTTGATTGGGTTGTTTATCTTCCTTTTGTTAAGTTGTATGAGTTCCCTGTAAATGTTGGAGATTAAACCCTCATCGGTAATAACATTGGCAAATATGTTCTCCCATGCAGTGGGCTTTCTTGTTGTTTTGTTGATGGTTTCTTTTGCTGTGAAAAAGCTTTTTATTTTAATGTAGTCCCATTTGTTTATTTTCTTTTTAGTTTCCATTGCCCTAGGACAGTGGTCGGCAAACTCATTAGTCAACAGAGCCAACTATCAACAGTACAACGATTGAAATTTCTTTTGAGAGTAATATTTTTTAAACTTAAACTATATAGGTAGGTACATTGTTATTAACTTAATTAGGGTACGTGGTATTTTGTGGAAGAGCCACACTCAAGGGGCCAAAGAGCTGCATGTGGCTCTCGAGCTGCAGTTTGCCGATCACTGCCCTAGGAGCAGTATCAGTGAAGAAATTGCTTCGGCATATGTCTGAGAGTTCTCTGCCTGTGGATTCCTCTAGTATTTTTATGGTTTCCCATCTTATGTTTAAGTCCTTTATCCATTTTGAGTTTATTTTTGTGTATGGTGTAAGTTGGTAGTCTAGTTTCATTAACTAAAGATTCTTAATCAATTTTCTAAACTGTACAAATAAACCATTTCCATCTTTCCATTTGTATTTTTAATTTACCCAAATTATTTCCAATGGGATTGATGAGTTTCATTTTAACTTTAGAGTAAGGATTTGCTTTATCAAAAAATTATTTTCATAGCAAAAATTTACCTTGAATTATAAATGTTCATTTGTGAACATTATTTTTTATCAAGGTGTATTTTCCTGACTCAAATTTTACAGATCTAAAATTTTCATGAATGTGTGACTTTTCTGTAAAATTAATGTTGTCAATAAATTTTATCTTGTGCAATTTCACCACTTGTCATTTTTTCCCTTGGAGGTTATTTTCTCAGGTTACTTTTCACAGTTTTCAATGTTACAAATGACATGTAGTTTTTAAGTATTTTGTTTCTAATAAAATTTACTATGTGCTGTTTTAGACATTGACCATTTTATTTTGTGTTGATTAGTTCAAATAGTTATATTTATTATTATTTGGAAATTGGTATTAATTTCTTGGCTATTCCATGAGGAAAATGCTATCAACTTCCGTCAGGTGTTCCAGAATTTTCCCATTCTTCAGGATGGATCTATGCTATTGCACATCCAATACTTATGAATATAATCTTTTCCTTTGTGATTTGTTCCTAGCAGTCTCCTTTAGTGCAAATCCTCCTGAGCCACAGTGGCAATTACCATTACTTTAAGTGGGAAAAATGTTATGCATCCCTGAGCTCTGAAATTGATACCCATTTTGTTAAAACCAACACATTTCCATTAAAACAGGCTTATGATTTAATAATTTACATTACTTATTGTAATACAACCTAACTACGCAGTTTCTCCTAATATAATTATGGCTATTTACCAGTTCTCCTTAAACTATTTGTAGCTATGATATGTTCAACATCTAAAACTCTGTTAACCCTCCCCCCCCCGCCTTATTATATATATGATACTGAAAATTTATATCCTTCAACCTTTAATGCAAAACACGTACACACAACACAACACAACACACAACAAGACAAAATAAATCAAAAGAATGCATTTTAGGGGCATGCCAATGCCCCTCAGTTAAAACTCACCGGGAACACACCTGCATTTGAACAAGTTGGGTTTATTACTTCTTTCAGGGTGGGAGAATACACACTATGGGGAAGAAAATATGGGGTCTCCCAATGAGAGGATAGTTGAAACCACCTATTACAGGATTTGGGCTTTGGTTAGGTGGTTGAGGTAGGGTCTAAGGAAGTGAGGGTTCATTTTAGATTGGATGTTGTCAGGGTATTTCAATACAACCTTATCTATAGGGAGGTCCAGCTAGAGAGCCGATGAATCGATAATTGGTAAACAAGTAGCAGTTACTCATTTTAGGCAAGAGGAAGTAGTGTTGAGTAGTTTTTTGGGGCCACAGTGGCCTTGACTTTATGCTTAAGACAAAAGTATGAAGTGGCCTTGTTTTGTCACACATTCTCATGTTCTCAGAGTAACCTTGTTTGAAGTTGGTATTATATGAAATTTTAAATATCCAATAGGGGAATAAGACAGCTTAGCTGTGAGCAACAGGCCAACTTCAGATTTGAGGCAGCTTTTTTCTTACTCAGGCACCATGCTCCAGGTTCATAGCTATAAACTGGGAAAGCAGGAGTACTCAGAAGAGAACCTAATGAAACATGTGCTAGCTCTATAACTGGGAAGATCAGCACATGATGTCTTTCCTCTCATGGGCTCAGCTACTTGTAAGGTATTAAATTCCTATTTATACATTCAAAGAAATGTATAGTTGAAGTAGAGGTATTAAACTCATGGTAAAGTTGAATTCTTCTAACCCGAACAGTTCATACTATGGGTGTATGAAAGTACAAAATGCAGAGCAAAAATGTCCTTGGGGTCAAAATAGGCAGTGAGAGCCGTGTTATCTGGAAATGCCCCAAGGACCAACATGTGCTAGTCCTGCCACTCCTTTCTTGGCACTGGCCCAGAACTCAGACAAAACCCTTCCAGGCTGGAGAACTTCACCTTTCCTACCCTTAGCTGTTTGCTTCAGAACAGGTTTTCATGCCACTTTTGCTGCCAGTGAAGTTGGCAAGATTTGTAATATTGCCACTGTTGTCTTTGCTGGTGCTGGGTTGTGCATAGTCACCTGTTATGCCTGAATTGATGTGTCTGTGGCAGAACACTCCTGCTTCCATCACTTCCCTGGTCCCTAAGTGAGATTCCCCACCCAGGCCACCACCCAGCAAAGGTACTCTGGCAAAAACTGATCTGGACTTGAAACACTCAAGCTCTTTAGACACATTAACTAACTTTCCTTCAGGACACCAGAAGAGCTGGAGTGGGATCAGTTGCTGGGTCTGTCACGCCACAGATCCGGTCCTTCTGTTCCTCTTTGACTACATGGCTTGAGGCAAGGGCTGGCCCACTCATAGTGATTTGATCTCAGAAGCTTTGTTTCTCTGTCTGCCACTGGGCTTTGGCCAAAGTCACCTCTGTCCATCCTGACATATGTCATTAACTTTGTGTATTAATTCAAAATTTATTTATTTGTATATTCATTCATTCATTTTCATTTAATTGGACTCCAGGTTAAACTCCTGGGAGAAGGGGTTGTGACCATGACCCCTTCTCTGACAGAGAGCCCTTCAAGTTTTGTACCCCTATGAACTGTCTTTGTCTCCATTGGTCTGTGAGTTGGTCTGTGAGTTCTCTATGTTTCTTTCATTTTCTTTGTCTCTCTCATCCACTCTGTGTTGCATTAATCTTGTTAATTGCCCTCACCTGCTTACACTCAAATGCATCTAAATAGCCTCTGCCTCTGGCATTCCAGTAACAAGTACTAACATCTGAAAAGGTGGATATGGTAGGGACACCTTCCAGCAGGAATACAGGCAATTATGCTTTCCATCTGTAATGTCGGAGCTCCAATCCAGGGAGCGCCACACTTCTTTGCTAGTCCAAAAAAAACAACAACAAACAAAACAACAACAACAAAAACATGTGAGAGATAAGAGAGGAAGGTCATAGTCTTTATTACTTACATCTGGAGAAGACCCAATGGCTGCTGATCTGTTGGGTGAGTTTTTGTCCTAGGCCAGAGTCAGATAGGGGCTTCTAGCAGAGGAGAGAGGGAGGGAGCTGTGCTGGGAACAGCCTGTGTTCAGTCCAAGGACAAAGATTCTGGTGAGCTTGTTTAGCTGTCAAGGATGTGGGAAGGCACTTGGGTCTGTGCTGCTCTGCTCCTTATGGCCCCTGGCCAGGCAGACGCCATTCCAGTCAGGAGGGAATTGGGCTAAATCCTGGTGTGACCCCATACCATCTCTCTCCAGGACTGCATGATGTCTTTCAATTGTCATTCTTTCTCCATAGCTCTGCTTCTCTCTATATGTGTCTATAGCCTTAATGGATGGCCTACTGATGTTATTTCTTGGAACCTCGTGCTGTGCAATGCATTCTGCTTTTATTGCTACTTTGCCTTACCACGATCCTTAATATATCCTTCTCTTCCTGAGGGCATTTTTGGTAAGCTTTACCTTTCATTTCTTCAGATTTTTGATTGGGAGAATCATAGGGATAGAAATCATCTTTTGCATCAGGTCACATTGTAGGAAAGTGGTTTGACTGACATGGCTGCACCTGAGTTGGTCAGCAGTTGAGAATCTGCCTCTAGGGCAGTGGTTCTCAACCTTCCTAATGCCGCGACCCTTTAATACAGTTCCTCATGTTGTGGTGACCCCCAACCATAAAATTATTTTCGTTGCTACTTCATAACTAATATTGCTACTGTTATGAATCGTAATGTAAATATCTGTGTTTTCCGATGGTCTTAGGCGAACCGCTGCTGTAGAGCGGTTTGGATTTTCAGCCCCTGTAACTGCATACTGAGTTTTGTTGTTTGTGGTTAGTGAAGGGCTGAGTAATATGGTATATAACATGGCTGGGTGGGCAGCAGGGGCTAAGAGTAGGGTAGTTGGAACAAAGGGCCTGGGAACAAAGGGCCTGGGGCATGGCAGGTGCACGTGGACATTGATTTTCAGATGGTACCGACCATACTGCTTATTTTTAATAATATGGTAATATTAAATGTAATATTAAAATATAATAGAAATTAAAATATACTACTGTTAATTACTTAATAAACAGTGATACGTGGTTACTACAATATTGAATACTTAGTGGTTGGTAAATAGTTCCTTCCCAGAGCCCCTCAAGTGTCTCACCTCATCCAAGCTGATCTGATCCCTCCCTGGGAACCCCAAGATCTTATTACTACCCAGCAAATGAAGGGTTAATCTGTGGTATAACAGAGGACTCTGCTCCAGGATAGAGTTGGATTCCATTTTGATGGCTCATGCCTGTGCGATTCAGGTTGTTAATATTTTGAATGCCACTCCCATGACTTGCATGGAAGGAGGATTCAAAGCACATATTACAAAAGGCATATGTACAAAGTTTTCTATGTGTTTTTTCATCAGTGTACTTGTAAATAATGCATTTCATAGTTTGGTGGTATTCTAAAGCCATTTTAACATGTCTTTTTCTACATTTGCACTTTTAAAGCATTCACCATTTCCGCCCTAGCTGGTTTGGCTCAGTGGACAGAGCGTCAGCCTGCGGACTGAAGGGTCCCAGGTTCGATTCCGGTCAAGGGCATGTCCCTTGGTTGCGGGCACATCCCCAGTAGGGGGTGTGCAGGAGGCGGCTGATCGATGTTTCTCTCTTATCGATGTTTCTAACTCTCTATCCCTCTCCCTTCCTCTCTGTAAAAAAATCAATAATATATATTAAAAAAATAAAAAAATAAAGCATTCACCATTTCTGTTAAAAAAGAAGAAATTGTGTCTTTAAAAAAGCATTTTTAAATGATAATCTTTCCTTGGGTTCACTCTTTTATTTTCAGAAAAATAAATTTTGGTCACAAATCAGAATGAGTTGATTGTCTATAGGTTAGTATTATATTCCAATAAAACTGATCTAAGGAAAAAAAATCACTTTTCCTTTGCAGAGAAGAACTGATTTCATAGTAGAAACAAATTTATTAGAATCGCCTACAGGGTTGTAATGAAAAATAACCTCAAGGAAAGCCAAACATTGTTAAATGTTTTCATTCCCAATAGAGATTTGGCATGATGCATAGTGACTAGCCATATTACTATGCAATGGCTGATCCAAGGATTGAGTAAATACAGTATTCTGAAATGAATAATGTTCATAGAACATATACACTGAGTGGCCAGATTATTATGATCTCTGAACGCATAATAATCTGGCCACTCAGTGTGTGTGTGTGTGTGTGTGTGTGTGTGTGTGTGTGTGTATATATATATATATATATATATATATATATATATATATATATATATATAAATTAGAGGCCTGGTGCATGATTTCATGCATGGGTGGGGTCTGGTCAGCCTGGCCAGGAGGAGGGGACATGGGCGATTGGCCGGCCTGCCTGCTGGTCGGACTCCTGGTCGAGGGGACAATTTGCATATTAGCCTTTTATTATATAGGATATACACTGAGTGGCCAGATTATTATCCGTTCAGAGATCATAATAATCTGGCACTCAGTGTATTCATAGAACATATGAGGTCTAGAAACTAGCTAGAATTCATCAACCAATAATAAAATGTGTAGGGAAAAGTATTGCCCTGAACTTTCATAGAACAAAATTATATTTGGTATATTCTTCAACAGATGAAGTATATTTGCTGAGAGGAACTGCATTATGTAGTTCAAATTTAAAGAATACAGGCTTCAAAAAATGCAAAGGGAGCCAGGAGCATTATTCAAGAATTATCTCCTTTTACTAACCCCTTCAATGTATAAAGTAATAAAAATATCCCATTCAGATTTATTAAGGTATGAAGCATGACTCTAAAGCAAAATGACTGTTGTGTGTGACTTGTGGAATGAGGGTCATTTCTTTAGAATCATAAAAAGTGGTTATTCCTCTTTGGGGAAGCGAAGTAGTCTAGTGAATAGATATTGGATTATACATCAGGAAACTTAGACCCAAATTCCCACATTCCTGCTGGGCTGTAGAGACCAGGGAGAATTAGACTTATCCAGGATCTAGTTCTGGCTTCTCCACTTACTAGCTATGTGAACTTGACACACTAGTTTACCTCTGAGTATTCATTTGCCCATCTGTAAGATGGGGTTGATATACCCAGAGCTGACATTCACCTTGTATTTGCCAGCAAGAGTGTAGCTGTTGTTTACAGCTGGACTCTGTTCTGATCGGGCCACTGTCGCCTCTGATTAATGGGTGCCCATGCTATACTGGTTGGTAAATATTTTAACTATCACTACTAATAAGACTGAATGTGTAGGGTTATTTGGAACATAAAATGAGATATATGTAAAGTTTTCGACATACAGTAGCTACTCATGAAATATTAGTTTTATTTTCTTCCTTTTTTCTGTACAACTTTAAAAAAGCTTTTCAACCTAAATATAGGGAGAGAAATATGCTTTACACTTGTTTTCACTGTGATGTTAAGAGATTAAGGGAATTGCTTATCCTAATATATAAAAACCCTGGGTTGTACTGACCAGTAACGACCAGAGGCTGACCAACCGGAAGTCAGTGCTGGCCCCGCCCCCAAGCAAGCGTTAAGGGGCAATCAGGCAGGCAGGCAGAGTGATTAGGGGTGATCAGGTAGGCAGACCAGCAGTTAGGAGTGATCAGGTAGGCAGGCAAGTGGTTAAGGGAGATCAGGTAGGCAGACCAGTAGTTAGGGGTGATCAAGTAGGCAGGCAAGTGATTAGGGGAGATCAGGTAGGCAGATGGCCCTCGCCAGGCTGGCCCCGCCCCCAAGCAAGCGGTTAGGGATAATCAGGCAGGCAGGCAGAGTGATTAGGGGTGATTAGGTATTCAGACCAGCGGTTAGGGGTGATCAGGTAGAGGTACACCAGCGGTTAGGGGTGATCAGTAAGCAGGCAAGTGGTTAGGGGAGATCGGGTAGGCAGGCCAGTGGTTAGGGATGATCAGGTAGGCAGAGGGTCCCTCTCTGGGCTGGCCCTGCCCCCAAGCAAGTGGATAGGGGCAATCAGGCAGGCAGAGTGGTTAGGGGCGATCAGGTAGGCAGACCAGTGGTTAGGGGTGATCAGGTAGGCAGGCAAGTGATTAGGGAGATCAGGTAGGCAGATGGCCCTCGCCAGGCTGGCCCCGCCCCCAAGCAAGCGGTTAGGGATAATCAGGCAGGCAGGCAGAGTGATTAGGGGTGATTAGGTATTCAGACCAGCGGTTAGGGGTGATCAGGTAGGCAGATCAGCGGTTAGGGGTGATCAAGTAGGCAGACTAGCAGTTAGGGGTGATCAGGTAGGCAGACCAGCAGTTAGGGGAAATCAGGCAGGCAGACAGCCCCTCACCAGGCTGGCCCCGCCCCCAAGCAAGCAGTTAGGGGCAATCAGGCAGGCAGGCAGGCAGAGTGGTTAGGAGTGATCAGGTAGGCAGACCAGCAGTTAGGGGTGATCAGGTAGGCAGATGGCCACTCGCAGGGCTGGCCCTGCCCCCCAGCAAAGAAAGAGGGAGGCCCAGGCGAATCAAGCCATTGCACCCCAGCCTGTCACCTGCAGAGGGAGGCCACTGGTGGCAGGGGAGGGGAGGCAGTGCTGCACAGATGGCAAGCAGTGGCAGCGGCGGGGGTGGGGCCAGCTGCCTGCAGCCCGGGAAAGGAAAGCCCTGATAGGCCCTGATCTCAGGCCAGGCCTAGGGACCCTACCTGAGGGGTCCCGGATTGTGAGAGGGTGCAGGCTGGGCTGAGGGATGCCCCCGAGTGCACGAATTTTCATGCACCGGGCCTCTAGTATCTTATATTTATTCAGGACCCATTAAGCAAATATTAAGTTCCTACTCTATGCCAGGTCCTTGGTGAGCATACAGTAGGAAGAGCAATAGACAATTCAACTCTGATTTCAATCCAAACTACTGTAACAGTTAATGTGAACCTATAATGTGCCACTGTTCAAATTTAATGGACACTCCTCTAGGCAGGTACAACCTGGTTTGGCAACTGAGCTCAGGAAGGATTATAACACCACTTACTCCCTCATCTGTGTGCTTTTGTGCAATGCAGAACCTGCACAACAGTGGCCCTAAGAGTTGTTATAACAGAGGTACACATCAAGTGCTATAGGCCTGTAGTGGTAGGAAGGGCTAGGTGTTGTCGAGTGATTGGTATTTGTCCAAATTATAGGTAAGGTAGAAAGCATTATAGACACAGGTATGAAAGAGATGAGACATTAGGGGAATAGTGGATGTTCCTTGTTTTGAAGAAAGGGATGCCAATCTAAGTTATATTTACAACCTCTCTAAGTAGACAATTTGCCATCATAACAATTAAATACTAAAACTACTTTATGTGTAAGTTAATGTTTCTCTATTGTTCTTGGATTAGGTTGCATACTTACTGTTTTTTGAAATTTTCATTTGTATTAGAAAAGTTGCTTTTGGTTGATGAGAGAACACACTGTGTTTTTTTTCTTTTTGGGTGGTTACCATGTGGCAGGCACTTTATTATTATTTATCAATCCTCACATGAGGATATTTTTCCCATTGTTTTTTCAGAGAGAGAGGAAGGGAAGGAGGAGGGGTGGAGGGGAAAGAGGGAGGAGGGAGAGAGAGAGAAACATCGATGTGAGAGAGACACATGACTGATTGCCTCCTGCACACACCCAGACTGGGGGCAGGGAGTGAACCTGCAACCCAGCCAGGCACATTCCCTTGACCGGGAATCAAACCCATGGACCCTTCAGTGTGAAGGCAAATGCTCTAACCATATGGCCACACCAGCCAGATTACTTGAGGTCATCTAGTGCTTTTAAAATAGACATTGGGTCTAGACAAAGATTAGTGATTAAAGGAGGCTAGAAGATTAGGTGAGGTGTTGTTTTTAATGTGGAGACTTTTATCACTGAATTATGGATATGTTTGTATAGAATATTAAATCATAGAATTTTAGAGCTTGGAGATCTTTGAGTCTAATCCCCTCATTTCAAAATTACTTTATTGCCCTGGCCAGTGTTGCTCAGTGGTAGAGCATCGACCCATACACCAAAGGGTTGCGGGTTGATTCCTGGTCAAGGGCATGTACCTGGGTTGCAGTTTAGATCCCAAGCCCAGGTCAGGGCATGTGTGGGAGACAACCAATTGATGTGTCTCTCACCTCGATATTTCTCTCTCCTCCTCTCTCCCTCCCTTCTACTGTCTCTAAAAATCAATGGAAAAAATATCCTCGGGTGAGAATCAACCAAAAAATGACTATTGTTCTCCTAAAAAATGATACATGCTCATTATAAAAATTTAATCAATGCAAAGTAAAAAATTGAGAGCTAAGATTTTGAGAGCAATTCCCACCACACTGACACAGCTACCATTAACATGCAGTTAACAGCATTCTAGATAGCTCAATACACATGTATTTTCTAAAAGTTGGACCATATACATATTGTTAATCAAAAGTATTCATTTTACATTTATGTGGGAGCCCCTTTCACGTCCCGCGTGTTTCAGGGTTCCTGTTAAGGGTCCGGTTTCTGGAGAAGGCTGCAAACAAAATGAAAAGAGTTAATTTGGGAAAATGGGGGGCCAGGCGGGAGTCCACCTCTAGGGAGAGGACTACCCCTGCTCTGGCCTTTGCCATCCCTTTTATTGAGGTTCTGAGATACACCCATATCCTTTAGGCATGAAATTCCAATAATAGACAATCAGCAAGAATTTACATATGATTAACAGGTGAAAGTTGCTTTAACTACCAATGTCTCAACTAAACAATGAGTGAATAGCTCTGACCATTCAGAGCAATTAAGGTTGACCAGCCTTCCGGATTCCCTTTTCACATTTAACTACCAATGTCTCAACTAAACAATGAGTGAATAGCTCCGACCATTCAAAGCGATTAAGGTTGACCAGCCTTCCGGATTCCCTTTTCACATTTCTCTATTAGTGACAATGTTCGGTTTCCGGCACATTTACTAGCATTTAACAGCATAAAGGGAAAATGAAGTAAAACTGAAGAAACTATACACTTTGGAAAAATATTTATTTACCATATGGAATATCAGTTTCTAATAGATCCCTCTAATGTGGAAGAAAAAATTTGATGAAAAAAAGCATTATGAGGTTGGTGTCATGTTTTTTCCCTTCTCATTTCAATTTTCATATTTTTAAAATTTAAATTCTTTATTATTTAAAGTACTCGAGGCCTGATGCACGAAGATTTGTGAAAGAATGGGCCTTCCTTCCCCTGGTTGCCGGCACCGCCTTCGCTTAGGCCAGAGCCGCCTTTCTGCCTTCCCACGCTGCCCAGAGGCCTGGAGTGGCTGGGACAGGTCAGAACTCCTGCATCGTCGCTATGGTGATGACACAAGTGTCGTCCTGCCCCGCCCCAGCTGCTCTGTGCCTGCATATGCAAATTAACCCACCATATTTGTTGGGTTAATTTGCATATTCACTCCTGATTTGGCTGGTGGGCGTCGCGAAGGTATGGTCAATGTGTATTTTACTCTTTTATTAGTATAGATTACATACCGTACATTCGGCATATAAGACGACTGGGCCTATAAGATTTTCCTGGGTTAAAAAGTTGTTTTATACGCTGGAAAATATGGTATATTGGACTATATTGATGGGATTAGATATAATGGATTAGATATATTGGACTACTGTATTTTCCGGCATATAAACTATTATTAATGTATTATAAACGTATTATATGCCAAAAAATACGGTATGTCTCCTTTCCCCTCCATTGACTTCTCCCCTGCTGCTCCCACCCCCCAGCATGGGTGGACCTGGAGAACATTATGCTAAGTGAAATAAGTCAGTCAGAGAAAGATAAATATCACATGATCTCACTCACTTGTGGAATATAATGAACAACATAAACTGAGGAACAAAAGTAGATCCAGAGACATAGAAGTATGGAACAGACAGTCAAACCTCAGAGGGAAGGGAGGAAGAGGGGAGGTAAGAGATCAACCAAAGGACTTGTATGCATGCATATGAGTATAATAAAATTTCATAATATTAACTGACTCTCTGCCATGAAAGATGAAGTCACACTTGTTTTTTCCTCTTCCCTTCCAATTTTTGTTTCATATAATAATACTAGAGGCCTGGTACATGAAAATTCATGCAATGGAGGGGGGCTCCCTCAGCCTGGCCTGCACCCCTCACAGTCTGGGAGCCCTCAGGGGCGGGAGGCGATCTGGTGATCAGGGGAAGGAGACGCCCCATCACACCTCTGCTGCTGTCACTGCCGGCAGCGCAAGCCTTGGCCAGCCCTGGTTACCTGAGCCTTGGGCAACCCTGGATGGCTGGGCAGCTGCCATCCGAGGCTTCCCTGTGCCTCGGGCCAGCCCTGGGAGACTGGGGGGCTGAGGAGACTGAGGGACTCTGGAGGCAGGCATGCGGAGTGGCCAGGCCCGCCCTTGCCGCGTGCCTGCCACCCCGGCGGGGGCTGAGGGGACTGGGCACCACCATCTTGTGGCTGTGGGCGCTGCCATCTTTGAGGATATGGCAGTCAATTAGCACATTCCCTCCTTATTGGCTCTGGGCACCGCCATCTTTGAGGGTGGGGCAGTCAATTAGGATATTCCCTCCTTATTGGCTGTGGGCACTGCCATCTTTGAGGGTGGGGCAGTCAATTAGCATATTCCCTCCTTATTGGCTGTGGGCGCCGCCATCTTTGCGATGCTGTGAGGGTCAATTAACATATTCCCTCTTTATTAGATAGGATATCACATTGTCAAGGTTCATAACATTTGCTTTATGTTCTAGGAATTGGTTAGAAATTGCCAGATAATAGAGACCTGACTATAGTGACTTAATTACATAAGAATTTAGTCTCTCACCTGAAGGAAGACTGGAGTCAGGACATGGCAAAGGTTCCACGGACTCATTAATAACCCAGCTTGCTCTGTCTTCCTGCTTTGCCAAGTTTAGTGTGTGACTTTTCAAGGTCATAAGGTGGCTGCTGGAGTTCTAGTCATCATATTCCAGGCAAGAAGCAGGAAGGGGGAAAGGTATAAAACCACTCTTCCAGAAACCCTATTGCCATTTATATTCCATTGACTGCCACCCCTCCAGCTGTACAGGGGCAGCTGAGGAATATAGTTTTTCTACTCACCACATTGCTTAAGGTGGTACATCTCTGTAACCTCAATTTCCTTAGTTGCTTGGAACACCAGTTCATTTTACCAAAGAATCTCCATTTATAAGATTTTTATTTTGCTTATCTTTTGCCAGGATGCATTTTATTCTTAAGTATTTCTTTCCAGAAGGGTTAATTGGCATTGTATTACCTAAGTTATTGCTTGTTTGGCTGCTTTCCTAATTCCCAGACATTGCCTGCCTTTATCATCTTCTTAGATGGTTCCAACATTTAAAGGATAGTATAAACATCTCTTGGTTCCTGTTATTTTCTGTGGATACCTCACAGCTGGAGCCCTCTATTGCCTTGCCCCAATCTGGCCTTATTGCTCCCCAGTTCTGATGAGCAGCAGTCATTCTAGGACTTCTCTTCACTACAGTCCTTGGGTGGAGCAACTGGTTCTTGGATCTCAGTGTCTTTTGATTTTGTTTACTACTTTATCTTGCTGGAATAGATCCTCAAGTAACTTCCTAAGAAAGAACATGTGAAAGATGAATTTTTTGAGTTTTAAGTGTCTGAAAATGTTTTGATTCTATTCTCATATTAGATTGATAAGTTTGTAGATACATAATTCTCATTTGAAAGCAGTTTTGTTTCAGAATTTGAAGGCATGGCTCAGTTGTCTTTTAGCAATTGATGCCGCTGATGAAACCTATGATGCTGGTCTGATTCTTGTACATTTCTAGATGACCAGTTTTGTTTTCTTTAGAAGGTGTTACCATCTTCTTTTGATTTTTGGCATTCTGGAATTTCACAATGATGTGGCTTATTGTGGAAAAAATTTTAAAAAATCTTTATTGTTGAAAGTATTACAGATGTGCCCCCTTTTCCCCCATTGAACTTCTCTACCCCTCCACTACCCCTTCCAGGCCTTCACCACACTATTGTCTGTGTCCATGGGTTATGCATATCCTATATAATAAAAATCTAATATACAAATACACCAAATGGCAGAATGACCGGTCGCTATGATGCACACTGACCACCAGGGGGCAGTTGCTCAATGCAGGAGCTGCCCCTTGGTGGTCAGTGCACTTCCACAGGGGAAGCACTGCTCAACCAGAAGCAGGGATCACGGCTAGTGAGCACAAGGACAGTGGTGGGAGCCTCTCCTGCCTCCACTGCAGGCAGGAGGTAAGGAGCGAGGGGTCCTGGACTGCGAGAGGGATGTCTGACAGTCAGCTTAGGGATTGGGCCTAAGCTGGCAAGCGGACATCGCCCAGAGGTCCCAGACTGCAAGAGGGCACAGGCCGGGATGAGGGACGCCCCCCTCCAGTGCGCGAATCTCATGCACCAGGCCTCTAGTCTGCATATAAGTTCCCCAGTTAATCTCTTCCCATCCCCACCCCAACTCCACCTTCCCTCTGAAATTTGTCAGTCTATTCCATGCTCTGTGTCTCTTGGTCTATTTTTTTTTCCAGTTTATTTTGTTCATTAGATTCCACATATGAGTGAGATCATATGATATTTCTCTTTCTCTGACTGGCTTATTTCGCTTAGCATAATACTGTCCAGGTCCCTCCATGCTGTCTCAAAGTGTGGAGTGTTTTTGATTCATTGCACTGGACACTGAGGAGGCCCTTTTGATACAGACACTCTGTTCTTCATGGAGCTCTATAAAATTTTCTTGTGTTATTTGTTCTGATGATTTCTTCCCATCTCCTTTATCAATTTTCTTTTTTGAAACTTCTGCTAATCAGATTTAGAATTTCTGGGTTGATCCTCTATGTCTATTATCTTTTTAGTCAGATTTCCCACCTCTTTGTCTCTTCATTTTATTTTCTGGGAAATTTCCTCAGCTTTATGCTCAACCTTATAACTAAATTTTATTTTGGAAATCACATTTTCAATTTATACAAGTACTTTCTTTTTCTCGGATTGGTTGAATCTTTCTGCAGATGCTCTTTAAAATTATTTTTCTTTTTTTAAGTTGCACTTTTAAAAATTTATTTTATTTATGTATTTTTCATTTAAGTACTTTATTGTTTAAAGTATTATATATGTCTCCTTCCCCCTCCCCATTGACCTCTCCCTCTGCCCACTCCCGCCCCCCAGCACATGCCCTCACCCCTTACTGTCTGTGCCATTGGTTATGCTTATATGTATGCATATAAGTCCTTTGGTTGATCTCTTACCCCTCCCTCCCACCCTCTCCTGCCTTCCCTCTGAGGTTGGATGATCTGTTCGATGCTTCTATGTCTCTGTATCTATTTTTGTTCATCACTTTACATTGTTCATTATATTCCACAAATGAGTGAGATCATGTGATATTTATCTTTCTCTGACTGGCTTATTTTGCTTAGCATAATGCTCTCTAGGTCCATCCATGCTGTTGCAAAAGGTAAGAGCTCCTTCTTTTTTACAGCAGCATAGTATTCCATTGTGTAGATGTACCACAATTTTTTGATCCATTCATTTGCTGATGGGCACTTAGGCTGTTTCCAAATCTTAGCTATTGTAAATTGTGTGGCTATGAACATAGGGTTGCATATATTCTTTCTGACTGGTGTTTATGATTTCTTGGGATCTATTCATAGAAGTATCTGTATCACAAAAGAAACCATCAACAAAGCAACAAGAGAGCCCACTGCATGGGAGAACATATTTGCCAATGTTATATCCGATAAAGGTTTAATCTCCAAAATTTATAGAGAACTCATACAACTTAACAAAAGGAAGATAAACAATCCAATTAAAAAATGGGCAAAGGACGTAAATACACACTTTTTGAAAGTGGACATACAGAAGGCCAAGAGACATATGAAAACATGCTCAAAGTCACTAATCATCTGAGAGATGCAAATCAAAACAACAATGAAGTACCATCTCACACCTGTCAGAATCGCTATCATCAACAAATCAACAAAAGACAAGTGCTGGTAAGGATGTGGAGAAAAAGAACCCTTGTAAAATTGTTTTTCTTTCTCAGAATTGCTTTGGCTATTTGGAGTCTTTTGTGGTTCCATATGAATTTTAGGACTTTTGAACATTTTTCTCTACAAAGTGCCATTGGGGTTTTGATAAGAATTGCATTGAATCTGTACATTGCTGTGAATAGTTTAGACATTTCAACAATATTAAATCTTCCAAGAACACACGTTGTCTCTCCATTTACTCGTGTCTTCAATATCTTTCATGAGTGTCTTGTGGTTTTCAGTATATAATATTTTACCCCCTTGGTTAACCTTATCCTGAAGTATTTTATTCTTTTTGATGCTATTGTAAATGGGATTCAAAAAAATGAAACTGAACATCTTACATTTTATGCCATACATAAAAATCAACTCAAAATGGATTAAATATTTTAAGACCTGAAACTATAAAAACACTAGAAGGAAACATAGGGGAAAAGCTTCATGATATTGGGCTAGGTAATGATCTTGGATATAACACCAAAAGCACAACCAACAAAAACAAAAATAGACAAGTGGGGCTATATTACACTAAAAAGCTTTTGCACAGCAAAGGAAACAATCAACTGAGTGAAAAGGTAACCTACAGAATGAGAGAACATATTTGCAAACCATATAGCTGATGAGTTAATATCCAAAATATATAATGAATTCCTACAACTCAATACCAAAAAATATAACCTGATTTAAAAATGGTCAAAGGACTTAAATAGACATTTCTCCTAAGAACACATACAAATGGCCAACAGATACATGAAAAGATGCTCAACATCACTAATAATCATGGAAATACAAATAAAAACCATAATGATATAGTGCCTCAGACCTGTTAGGATGACTAACATAAAAAAATAAAAAGATAAATGTTGGCCAGAATGCAGAGAAATTTGAATTTTGCACACTGTTGGTGGAAATATAAAATGGTTCAGTCACTATGGAAGAGAGTATGGAGGTTCCTCAAAAAATAATATAACTGCCATATGATCCAGCAATCTCACTTCCGGTTATATATCCTAAAGAATTGAAATCAGGATCTTGAAGAGATATTTGCACTCCCATGTTCACTGCAGCATTATTCACAACAACCAAGACATGGAAGCAACCTAAATGTCATTGGATGATGAATAGATTAAGATAAAGAAAATGGGATATATATATATATATATATATATATATATATATATATATATATATATATATATAATGAAATATTATGCAGCTTTAAAAAGGAAGGAAATCCTGCCACATCCTAAAATATGAATTAACCTGGAGAACATTATGCTAAGTGAAATAAGCCAGTCACAAAAGGACAAATACTGTATGATTTGACTTGAGGTATCTAAAATAGTCAAATTCAAAGAAACAGATAATTTAAAGGTGGTTGCCAAGTGCTGTGGGGA
Source organism: Cnephaeus nilssonii (assembly GCF_951640355.1). NCBI lineage: Eukaryota > Metazoa > Chordata > Mammalia > Chiroptera > Vespertilionidae > Cnephaeus > Cnephaeus nilssonii. Next base: position 111,064,016 of record NC_137071.1, read on the forward strand.
GGGGAAAATGAGGAGTTGTTCAGTGGGTATAAAGTTTTAGTCATGCCAGATGAGTAAGTTCTAGAGATCTGATGTAAAACATAGTACCTATATTTAACAATACTGTATTGTGCACTTAAAAATTTGTTAAGAGAATGGATCTCAGGTTAAGTGCTCTTACCACAATAAAATTTTTATTCTTATTACTGTTTCAGTTTTCTTTATTCCCTGAAGTATTCATGTTTTCTTGGGGCCCTTCTTCTGTTTATTATTGATCTATTTTTTTGTTGCAAATTTTTCTTTAAATACTGATGATCCCTGGGTGTCTGTGCATATATAATAATCCTATCTAATAAAGAGGTAATATGCAAATTGACCGTCATTCCAACACACAAGATGGCTGCCCCCATGTGGTCAAAGATGGCCACCCTCATGTGGACACAATATGGCCGCCACAAGATAGCCGGCAGGGGAGAGCAGTTGTGGGCGGCCAGGCCTGCAGGGGAGGACAGTTGGGGCTGACAAGGCTGGCAGGGGAGGGCAGTTAGGGGTGAACAGGCTGGCAAGGGAGGGCAGTTAGGGGTGACGGGGCCAGCAAGGGAGGGAAGTTGGGGGCGACCAGGCCTGCTGGGGAGGGCAGTTGGGGGTGACCAGGCCTACAGGGGAGGGCAGTTGGGGGGGACCAGGCCTGCAGAGGAGGGCAGTTGGGGGCAACCAGACTTGCAGGGGAGGGCAGTTAGGGGTGACCAGGCCTGCAGGGGAGGACAGTTGGGGCTGACAAGGCTGGCAGAGGAGGGCAGTTAGGGGTGAACAGGCTGGCAAGGGAGGGCAGTTAGGGGTGACGGGGCCAGCAAGGGAGGGAAGTAGGGGGCGACCAGGCCTGCAGAGGAGGGCAGTTGGGAGGGACCAGGCCCACAGAGGAGGGCAGTTGGGGGTGACCAGACTGGCAGGGGAGGGCAGTTAGGGGCCACCAGGCTGGCAGGGGAGGGAAGTTAGGGGTGACCAGGCTGGCTACGGAGGGCAGTTAGGGGTGACCGGGCCAGCAGGGGAGGGCAGTTGGGGGCGACCAGGCCTGCAGGGGAGGACAGTTAGGGGCAACCAGGCTGGCAGGGGAGAGCAGTTAGGGGTGACCAGGCTGGCAAGGGAGGGCAGTTAGGGGTGACCAGGCCAGCAAGGGAGGGAAGTTGGGGGTGATCAGGCCTGCAGGGGAGGGCAGTTGGGGGGGACCAGGCTGGCAGGGGAGGGAAGTTAGGGGCAAATAGGCCAGCAAGGGAGGGAAGTTGGGGGCAACCAGGTCTGCAGGGGAGGGCAGTTGGGGGGGACCAGGCCTGCAGGGGAGGACAGTTAGGGGCAACTAGGCTGGCAGGGGATAGCTGTTAGGGGTGTCCAGGCCTGCAGGGGAGGGAAGTTAGGGGCCGACCAGGCCAGCAGGGGAGGGCAGTTAGGGGTGAACAGACCACAAGGGAGGGCAGTTAGGGGTGACCAGGCTGGCAGGGGAGGGCAGTTAGGGGCAAACAGGCCAGCAAGGGAGGGAAGTTGGGGGCAACCAGGTCTGCAGGGGAGGGCAGTTGGGGGGGACCAGGCCCTCATAGGAGGGTAGTTGAGGGTGACCAGACTGGCAGGGGAGAGCAGTTAGGGGCCACCAGGCTGGCAGGGAGGGCAGTTGGGGGTGACCAGGCCTGCAGGGGAGGGCAGTTGGGGGGGGGACCAGGCCCACAGAGGAGGGCAGTTGGGGGCGACAAGGCTGGCAAGGGTGGGCAGTTAGGGGTGAGTGGGCCTGAGGGGAGGGCAGTTAGGGGCCGACCAGGCCAGCAGGGGAGGGCAGTTAAGGGTGAACAGACCGCAAGGGAGGGCAGTTAGGGGTGACCAGGCCAGCAAGGGAGGGAAGTTGGGGGCAACCAGGTCTGCAGGGGAGGGCAGTTGGGGGGGACCAGGCCCTCATAAGAGGGTAGTTGAGGGTGACCAGACTGGCAGGGGAGGGCAGTTAGGGGCCACCAGACTGGCAGGGAGGGCAGTTGGGGATGACCAAGCCTGCAGGGGAGGGCAGTTGGGGGGGGGACCAGGCCCACAGCGGAGGGCAGTTGGGGGTGACAAGGCTGGCAAGGGTGGGCCGTTAGGGGTGACCGGGCCTGCAGGGGAGGGCAGTTAGGGGCCGACCAGGCCAGCAGGGGAGGGCAGTTAAGGGTGAACAGACCAGCAAGGGAAGACAGTTAGGGGTGACCAGGCTGGCAGGAGAGGGTAGTTAGGGGCAACCAGGCCTGCAAGGGAGGACAGTTGGGGCTGACCAGGCTGGCAGGGGAGGGCAGTTAGGGGCAAACAGGCCAGCAAGGGAGGGAAGTTGGGGGCAACCAGGTCTGCCGGGGAGGGCAGTAGGGGGGGACCAGGCCCTTATAGGAGGGCAGTTGAGGGTTACCAGGCTGGCAGGGGAGGGCAGTTAGGGAGCAACCAGGCCTGCAGGGGAGGACAGGGGCAACAAGGCTGGCTGGGGAGAACAGTTAGGGGTGACCAGTCCAGAAGGCGAGGGCAGTTAGGGGCAATTTGGCTGGCAGGGAAGGGCAGTTAGGGGCAACCAGGCTGGCAGGGAGGGCAGTTGAGGGTGACCAAGCCTGCAGGGGAGGGCAGTTGTGGGGGACCAGGCCTGCAGAGGAGGGCAGTTGGGGGCAACCAGACCCACAGGGGAGGGCAGTTAGGGACAAATAGGTTGGCTAGGAAGGGCAGTTGGGGGTGACCGGGCCAGCAGGGGAGGGCAGTTGGGAGCAACCAGGCTGGCAGGGGAGGGCAATTGGGTGGACAAGGCCCACAGGGAGGGCAATTGGGGGTGACTAGACCGGCAGGGGAGGGCAGATAGGGGTGACCAGGCCTGCAGGGGAGGACAGTTAAGGGCGACCAGGCCCGCAGGGGAGAGCAGTTAAGGGTGACCAGGCCAGCAGGGGAGGGCAGTTAGGGGCAATCGGTCCAGCAGGGGAGCAGTTAGGCATCTATCAGGCTGGCAGGGGAGTGGTTAGGGGGTGATCAGGCAGGCAGGTGAGCGGTTGGGATCCACCAGTCCCCCAGATTGTGAGAGGGATGTTCGACTGCCCATTTAAGCCCGATCCCACTGGCAGTCAGACATCCCTCGAGGGGTCCCAGATTGGAGAGGGTGCAGGCTGGGCTGAGGGACCCCTCTCCCCCCATGCACGAATTTCATGTACTGAGCCTCTAGTATTGAAATAAAATATAAGCAACTGATGGTCAACATGAATATATAGGTTTCAGGGGTGGGCTTCTGTGTTACGAGATCTGTGTATTACACTGTGTGCCCACCATCCAAATTCTCCAGTCACCTTATATTAGGACCCCCTTCTCTCCCCTCGCCTATCCCTCTGGCAATCAACACACTGCTGTTTGTTTGTGAGTTTATATCCCACACTAGTTGTTCAGTGCATGGATTCATGCACATTGACAGGAAATTAATTAGAAGAAATATTTTAATATTGCTATTTACCCTTTCTCTATAATAGAAGTGTCAACAAAAACAACCAAATTCCAACTTACACCATACACAAAAATACACACAAAATGGATAAAGGACTTAGACGTAAGACAGGAAACCATAAAAATATTAGAGGAATCCACAGGCAGCAAAATCTCAGACATATGCCAAAGCAATATCTTCACCGATACTGCTCCTTGGGCAATGGAAACTAAAGAGAAAATAAACAAATGGGACTACATCAATATAAAAAGCTTTTGCACAGCAAAGGAACCATCAACAAAACAAGAAAGCCCACTGCATGGGAGAACATATTTGCCAATGATATCAACGATAAGGGTCTAATCTCCAACAATTACAGGGAACTCATACAACTTAACAAAAGGAAGATAAACAATCCAATCAAAAAATGTGCAAAGGACATCAGTAGACACTTTTTTTAATATATTTTATTGATTTTTTACAGAGAGGAAGAAAGAGGGATAGAGAGTTAGAAACATCGATGAGAGAGAAACATCGATCAGCTGCCTCTTGCACACCCCCTACTAGGGATGTGCCCACAACCAAGGTACATGCCCTTGACCGGAATCGAACCTGAGACCCTTGAGTCCGCAGGCCGACGCTCTATCCACTAAGCCAAACCGGTTTCGGCTATCTCTCAATTTGTTTATGTGATGTATGACGTTTATTGATTTGCGAATATTGTACCATCCTTGCATCCCAGGGATAAATCTTACTTGGTCTGGTGTTTGAGCTTTCTGATGTACTGCTGGATTTGATTTGCTAGAATTTTGTTGAGGATTTTGGCATCTATGTTCATGAGGGATATTGGCCTGTAATTCTCTTTCATTGTGTTATCTTTATCTGGTTTTGGTATTAGGGTGATGCTGGCTTCATAGAAGGAGCTTGGGAGTGTTCCTTCTTCTTGAATTTTCTGGAATAGTCTGAGGAGGATAGGTTTTAGCTCTTCCTTGAATGTTTTGTAAAACTCCCCTGTGAACCCGTCTGGCCCTGGGCTTTTGTTTGCTGGAAGTTTTTTCATGACTGCTTCAATTTCTTCCATAGTTATCAGCCTATTGAGATTTTTAGTCTCTTCCTGAGTAAGTTTTGGAAGGTTGTGTTTTTCTAGGAATGTGTCCATTTCCTCCAGGTTGTCTAGTTTGTTGGAATAGAGTTGTTCATAGTATTTTTTGACAATCCTTTGTATTTCTGTGGGGTCTGTTGTTATTTCACCTCTTTCATTTCTGATTTTGTTTATTTGGATCCTCTCTCTTTGCTTCTTGGTGAGCCTGGCTAGAGGTTCATCAATCTTGTTTATCCTTTCAAAGAACCAGCTCTTGGTTTTGTTGATCTTGTGTATTGTTTTTTTGGTCTCTATGTCATTCATTTCTGCTCTGATCTTTATTATTTCATTTCTTCTGCTCACTGTGGGCTTTTCTTGTTGCTCCCTTTCTAATTCTTTGAGTTGTTGAGTTAGATGATCTATTACCATTTTTTCTTGTTTTTAAAGATAGGCCTGTAGAGCTATACACTTCCCTCTCAGGACTGCTTTCATTGTGTCCCATAGGATTTGCAATGTTGTGTTTTCATTGTCATTCATTTCCAGGATGTTTTTAATTTCTTCTTTGATCTCATTGATAACCCAATAATTGTTTAGTAACATGCTATTCAGTTTCCAAGTGTTTGAATTTTGGGGAATGTTTTTATTGTAGTTTATTTCTAATATTATGCCATTGTGGTCTGAGAAAATGCTTGATATGATTTCAATCTTTTTGAATTTGGGGAGACTTTGCTTGTTACCCAATATGTGGTCTATTTTTGAGAATGTCCCATGTTCACTTGAGAAGAACGTATATTCCATGGCTTTGGGGTGAAATACTCTGAAGATGTCAATTAGGTCCATCTGATCTAGTGTGTCATTTAGAATTGCTGTTTCTTTGCTGATTTTTTGTCCAGAGGATTTATCCATTGATGTCAGTGGTGTATTAAAGTCCCCTACTATGATTGTATTGATGTTGATCTCTCCCTTGATATCTTCCAGGAGATTTTTTATGTATTTGGGCGCTCCTGCATTGGGTGCATAAATGTTTACCAGAGTTATATCTTCTTGCTGGATTGCTCCCTTTAGTATTATGTAGTGGCCTTCCTTATCTCTTATTATGGCCTTTACTTTGAAGTCTATTTTATTTGATATAAGTATCGCAACCCCAGCTTTTTTCTCATTTCCATTTGCCTGAAAAATGTTTTTCAATCCCTTCACTCTCAGTCTCTGTGAATCTTTTGCTCTAAGGTGGGTCTCTTGTAGACAGCAAATATATAGGTCATGTTTTCTTATCCATTCAGCTACCCTATGTCTTTTGATTGGTGCATTTAATCCATTTAGGTTTACTGTTATTATTGATAAGTACCTGTTTGTTGACATATTTTTCCTTAGTGTTTATATTTCTTCTTGCCTTTCTCTTTCTTCTTTTTACAGCAGCCCCTTTAGCATTTCTTGCATTGCTGGCTTGGTAGTGATGAACTCTCTTAGCCCTTTTTTGTCTGTGAAGCTTCTTATTCCACCTTCAATTTTGAATGATAGCCTTGCTGGGTATAGTATTCTTGGATTCAGTCCCTTGTTTTGCATCACTTTGTATATTTCATTCCATTCCTTTCTGGCCTGGTGTGTTTCTGTTGAGAAATCAGTTGATATTCTAATAGGAGATCCCTTATATGTTACTTTCTGTCTCTCTCTTGCAGCCTTTAAGATTCTTGCTTTGTCGTTGGTGTTCGTCAATTTAATTATGATGTGTCTTGGTGTTGGTTTTTGGGATTCAACTTGTTTGGGACTCTGTATGCTTCTTGGACTTGGATAGTTTTTTTTCTTGCCAATATCAGGGAAATTTTCTGTCATTATTTCTTCCAACAGGTTTTCTATTCCTTGCTTCTCTTCCTCTCCTTCTTTTATCCCTATTATTCGAATATTGTTTTGTTTTTTGTCGTCCCAAATATCCCTTAGGCTCTCCTCTTGCTTTTTAAGTCTTCTTTCCAGTTGCTGCTGTGTTTGTGTGTTTTTTCCTACCTTGTCTTCTAATTCGCTGATGCGGTCCTCAGCCTCTTCTACTATACTCTATAATCCTTCCATTGTGTTCTTTATTGCAGCTATGTCATTCTTCATCTCCTCTTGGTTTCTTTTCATGTTGGTGACATTTTCATTCAGCTCCTTATAGTTCTCATTGAGTTGTGTGTATTTGTCATCCATCCTTTTAAACATCCTTATAACGAATACTCTGAATTCTTTCTCTGTTAAACTGCTAGCCTCAAGTTCATTTAACTCCCTTTATGGTGATTCTTCTTGTTCCTTCCTTTGAGGATTTCCTTTCTGTCTCCCCATGTTTTCCTGTAATGTTTTAATTGTAGTTTCAATTGCTTTGCTACCCAGGATCTTTTGGTTATGGTGCTACTGGTATAATCTCTCAGTTTTCCTGGGCTTGGTAATCTAGTGTAGTTCCCTACTTGAACTATTTGGGTTCTCTTGATGTAGGCCTGTGAGTTTGAGAGGCACAACTGCAGTGTCTAGAGGTCAGCAGTCGTGGAGGGTAGTATCCCAATTTTTCTGTCTTGCACCCTAAATTGAAATTACGCTTGCCCAGTGGGGACTCACAGTGGCTCTAAGGAACCGTCTGTTGGGGTGATTTGGCTTGGGGGGCCTGCACTCTGGAAAGGCGTGACTGTGTTGCCCAGAGTTCTGTAGTTGTGGGGTGGGCAGACTCAGCTTTTATTGCTGTACCTGTGTTGGATAGGCGCTTACTCCCAGTGGCAGCTCACAGGAGCACCCGCGGTAAGTTTGCCAACGAGGCACACTGAAGCACTCTGAAGAGCTCTGGTAGTGTAACTGCCTAATAGATGCTAAAGGTTTTTCTTTTGGGCAGTACCTATGGCCTCAGGGAGTATTCAAATCCTATAGTGTTAATCAGAGTGGTATCCGGGTGTGGCTATATTGGTTGCCTGGAGACTGGAGGGAGGGGTTATCTCTTAGGAGAAAATGGCGACCAGGGATCTGATGTGACTCAGCCCCAGACACGCTTCCACCTCTGCCCACTCTCCCCAGGTTCCACCACTCCTCCCCTTCTCCTGCACCTCAGCCACAGGTAAGTGTCTGTATCCGAAAGGTCCTACAAACTAGGTTCAGTGGAGAAAGACGCAGGCCCCTGCATGAAGAGGGACCGCATCTTTGCAATCTCCTCTCTTGGGGGCACTGCGCGGTCGGGCAGTTAGCTCTTCAGGGTTGCCTTTGAGCTCAGATCCCAAATCAAACTCCAAGGTCTAAAATCTACTACCTCCCGCAGTCCCGTGGACCCTTTTTCTCACAGTCAGACACTTTGCCTGTCCTCAGGGATGCGGCTTGGCGCTGTGTAGTTTTCCCCTGACCTTCTGGGTTTAGAGATCCAGCAGATTCTATTTCCCAGATCTTTGTTTTACCTTTTTCTAGGAGATCTCTGCCCTTCCCAGCTGCAAACTGTCTCACCAGACGCTTCTCCTTCGCCAATTCAGGCTGGATTCCTCTCGTTTCAGCTGCTCCCTCTATTTCCTCCTGCGGGTGCGGGGCCGCACGGACTGCTCACTCCCTTCCCGCCGCCATGTTTTCTCTCTTCTCTCATTTCTTTATGTCATTTTATTTTTCTGTCCTGTCCCCCTATCTTAGAGTAGAAACAGTGATGAGAATTTTTTATTTGTTTTCTGATTCACCATTAAGGATGATATTTATTGCAGGTTTTGGAGAGCTACCTTAATCAAGTTAAGAAAGTTCCTTTTTGTTCTAAGTTGGCTAATAGAATTTTTTAAAATCATATCAACAGGTATTGCATTTTTTCAAACACTTTTCCTGCACCTAGGAGATTTGATGAATTTTCTCTCATGGACACCTAATTTTGTGAATTATATGGATTTGATAATGTTAAACTAACCTTACATTGCAAGGATAAATACCACTTGGTCATAATGTATTAGAAATACATTGCTGGGTTTGGTAATATTTAATTTAGGAGATTTCATCAATGATCATAAGGCAGATTGTCCTGTTCTTGTCCTTTCTTTGCACTGTTCTAGTTTTAGTATCAAGGTATATTAGACTCACAAAAGAAATTGGAGTAGTTAACTTTTTTTCTGTAATATTTATATAAAATATGTATTATACATTTTTGAGGTTAACTTGCTTCCAAAACCATATGGGCCTTTGATAGCTAAATTTAATCTATTATCATTTATTGTGATTACTGATATATTTAGACTTCTTTTTTTGTTTTTAATAACATTTATTGAAATATAATTCACATACTATAAAATTCATACTGTTCACATGTAAAATTCAGTGGCTTTTGGTATATCCACAGAGTTGTGCAGTCATCACCACAATTTAAATTTAGAACACTTAAATCAAACTAAAAAGAAACCCTTTACATATTAGCAGTCATTTACAATCCCTGTCTCCTTCTAGCCCCTGGAAACCACTTACATACTTTCTGTCTCTTTATTAATTTGTCTATTCTTGGCGTTTCATATAAATGGAATAATAAAATATGTGGTCTTTTGTGTGTGGCTTCTTTGACTTTTCATAGTGATTTCAAGGTTCATCCATGTTGTGGCATATATCAGTACTTCACTACTTATTACGGCTGCCTAGTAGTCCATTGTATAGCTATAACACATCTTGTTAATCCATTCATCAGTTGATGGACATGGGGTTGTTTCAACTTTTTGCTATTATGAATAATGCTGTGTATGAACATTCATTTGTAAGTTTTTGTGTGGACATGTTTTCAATTCTCTTGAGTATATACTTAGGAGTGGAATTACTGGCTCACATGGGAACCTTAATTTTTTGAGAAACTTCCAATGATGATTCTTCTTATTGATGAAGCTTTCTTTATTTTTCTTTCTATCATCTATTCATTTGGAAGTCATACATTTTTATTCCTGCTCTTCTAGTGGTTTGAAAAAATTTAAATGAATATGTGATCTCTTAGATGTTTCCAGATAAATGTGACTTAACAAAGTCTAATATTAATCACTATATCTATTTTTTCTAAACAATACCAGGGCAGTAGAACACAAATACTTATCACCACCCCCTCTTCCATGTTATTATCTAGTACTAGAGGCCCGGTGCATGAAATTCATGCATGGGGGGGGGGTGTTCCTCAACCCAGCCTGCACCCTCTCCAATATGGGACCCCTTGAGGGATGTCCGACTGCCTATTTAGGCCCGATCTCAGTAGGATCGGGCCTAAACGGGCAGTCGGACATTCCTCTCACAATCCAGGACTGCTGGCTCCCAACTGCTTGTCTGCCTGCCTTCCTGATTGCCCCTAACCGCTTCTTCCTGCCAACCTGATCACCCGATAACCACTCCCCTGCCAGCCTGATAGATGCCTAACTGCTCCCCTGCCAGCCAGATTGCCCCTAACTGCCCTCCCCTGCAGGCCTGGTCACCCTTAACTGCCCTCCCCTGCAGGCCTGGTCACCCCTAACTGCCCTCCCCTGCTGGCCTGGTCCCCCCCAACTGCTCTCCCCTGCAGGCCTGGGTCCCCCCCAACTGCCCTTCCCTGCAGGCCCGATGGCCAACAACTTCCCTCCTCTGCTGGCCTGGTCACCCCTAACTGCCCTCCCCTGCAGGCTTGATCGCCCCCAACTGCCCTCCCTTGCTGGCCTGGTCCCTCCCAACTGCCCTCCCCTGCTGGCCTGATTGCCCACAACTGCCCTCGCTTGCAGGCCTGGTCCCTCCCAACTGTCCTCCCCTGCTGGCCATCTTGCGGTGGCCATCTTGTGTGTTGGAGTGATGGTAAATTTGCATATTACTCTTTTATTAGATAGGCTGTTAACTTTATTATTAACCATCCCTAGCTATTATTATTGTTTATTTTTATATTTAGTGTGTTTAAAATTTGCCAACATGTTTTCCAGTTTTTCTGCTCACCTTTGTTTCTTGTGTCCTACTCTTTCTCCTAAAATTATTATTTTCCTTACTGAAGTGTATGTTTTCATTGCTTTTGAGCAAGGATCTGTGAGTGAAAAATGCTCTTAGTCTTCTTTATCTGAAAATGCCTTTTGTTTACTCCCACTCTTAATGATAGCCAGGCATAGGCTTCAGGGTAGCAGATATTTTTCCTCATCACTTTGACACTGTCATTTCATTTTTTTTTGAGCCTCTATTGTCCATATGATTGTCATTCCTTTGTAGGATATTTTTGTTTGTTTGTTTTACCTTTGGTACTCTGCATTTCACTATGATATGTCTAGATATGCTTTTGGTTTTACTAATCCTGCTTAAAACTCAGTGTGCTTTGATCTGAAAACTAGTGTCTTTCTTCAGTTATATACAATTTCCAGCCATTATTTCCTCAAATATTGCCTTTTTCTCCATTCTGTTTCATTTCTTTTGTAACTCATTTTCTGTATATTGTGAATGGGATTTTAAAACAATGCTACCACTTCAATTATACTCTGCTTATTTTATCCTTAGGCATTCTAATCACTCACATTTTCATCATTCTTTTATCTTTCTGAGCTGGTGATTTTCCCAGGTAACTTCCATTTACAAAGTTTCTCTTCAGCTATATCTAGACTGTAGTTTCACTTCTGTATTCCGTTTTTAATTTCAATGACTATATGTTTTGTTTCTTGAAGTTCTTTTTGTTTCTTCTTCAAATTCATCTTTTTTTCTTAAAAATCCTACTTTTTGATCTTTTAAATTATTTTAAACATTCCTATTTTATAATCTCCTGCAATTGTTTGTTTTGTTCAGTTCTTGAGATGCTAATCCTGCTGTTTATTGTAACAGCTGATTCTTTCTCACAGTGGTTAATTTCCTAATGTGGTTTCTATGCTTTTATTATAAACTCAGCATTGTCCTTTCTGTGGGTGTTCCATGCACCCTAGGATGTGGAGGTGTCTCTAAATAATTGTTTTTTTTTAATTTTGCAAGAGATTTAGGAGTTTTACCAGTTCTGGACATAGTCTATAAGTGTCTTTGGTGTTTCCCTGAGATGATGGGTGAAACTGTTCTGGTCTCCTTCACACAAAATAGATAGATTTTGAGGATCCTAATTTTAAACAAGAGTTTCAATTTCAGTTTTCTGTCTTGTGTGGTCTGAAGACCATGCTTCCTATCCTCTTAAGAGCATTAATGTTCCATCTATGTTAACTAATAGGGTCTTCACTTCACGTACACTCAATACAACATACATTAGGTTAGAGGTATCTGTTTACTAAATGATTATTTTGCAGAAGGATCAACTCTAGATTTCTTCTAAATAGCCACTCATGTATTGTACTAAAATGCGATTTAATTTCTAAAAATTCAATATTTATAAAATTTTGCATACTACTCAACATTTGAATAAATGAATAAATGAGTGACTGACTGAATGAATGTAAAACTAACTACTGTACCATGAAATTGAAAATACCATTTTATTTAAACCTACAGGATAAAAATTTTGATACAAATTAGCAATAGTAGGTTCAAAAATCTTAAATGCAACAGGCAAACTATTAAATATAAACCATAATGACTTGCCCAAACTCAATGGCTGGCATTTAGAAGAGTTCATTATTTTGAAGCTAAATACAAAACTGTTTCCTGAATATTCAGCCTGTGAAAAAACATTCTGTTGGGTTGCAGTGATCTGGAAAGTTAAGTTAAACTTCACATGGGGCTATGTATTAAAGAAGAGACATCTTTATGGCATGTGCACAATTCAGCAACTGATGCAAACTCCATTTCTTGAGATACAATGGAGTTTTGCCATTGTCAAGAGGGTCAAGTGATTTTTCTTGCAGAGAGAAAGGACCACAGGAGAGATAAAAGGAAGTTTAAAAAGCATAATGGAAACATAAATGAAAGAGTATTATATTCCAAATATTTAAACACAAATGGGGAGGGGGAAGCCATTTTGAACACTTGCTGTATTGTGCAACGCTATACATTTTTAATAACAAAGGGAAGATCAGCTTGAGATTTCTTTAATGTACCTCAAAACCAAAGGTTTACAAACTACATAAAGCATCTTTGAATACAAGGTATAACTAGGACAATACTACTTTTCTTTCTTTGGTTAAATGAGGCTTAGTTGCTGGCATCACCTAGGTTTTTATTAATACAATGCTGAAAAAGAAGTTCTGCATTTACAAAGTATAAGAGAAAGGACAACTGGAATTTAATTCACAATTGTACTGTATTTCACAAACTGGGTTGTGTCTCAATTCATAGTCCCCATATGGTTTGGGGAATGATTTCATGTTCCTGTAGGAGCTAAGAAGAATGGGGGTGATTTTAGTTCCAGTGAGATTTCAAGATGAATAAAAGAGCAAAAGATGGAAGGAGTTAATTTGATTATAAAATATTTCACTAGTTTTTATTGGTGTCATTTGAATCAGAATTTTAAAACAAATGAGTTCCATTAGTGGTGGGAAATGCCACCCTTGAGGGAAACTTAATGATTATGCAACCCAATCTCTGCATTTCATAAATGGGAAAACTTAGGCTCAGAGAGAGCTAGTGACTTGCCTAATGTCATACAGTAAATCACAAGAGAATTGGGACAAAAACTTAGGTCCCTTCACTCTGAGTCCAGTGTTATTTCTAATATCTTATACAAGTTGAAACTCTTTGGGTTGTTTGTTTGTTTATTTAACAGCTGGATTACTGAATTATTTTGCTAGGGCTTTCATAACCAAGTATCAAAAACTAGGTGGCTTAAAACAACAGAAATTTATGGTCTCATAGTTATAGAACCTAGAAGCCTAAAATCAAGGTGTCATTAGGGCCATGGTCCCTCTGAGACTCTGGGGAGAATCATCCCTTGTCTCAGTTTCTGGTGGTAGCCATTGACCATTGGTGTTTTTTTGGCTGGCAGCTGCATTGCTCCAATATCTGCCTCTGTCTCACATGGCATTTTCCATTTGCATCTTTGTCCAAATGTCCCCCTTCTAATAAGGACCCCAGTCATATTGAATTAGAGACCAATCTAATGATTTCATGTTAACTGGATTAAATCTGCAAAATTCTATTTATAAATAAGGCTATAATCACAAGTACTAGGGGTTTGGATGTTAACATATCTCTTTGGGAGACACAATTCAATTCATAGCATTAGCTTTATTGAGATACAATCCACATACCATACAGTTCACCTACTTAAAGTGTACAATCTATAGTTGTTAGTGTACTCTCAGGACTGTAAACATCACTCAATCTAATATTAAAATTTTTATTCCCCCTAAAAGAAACTTCATCGCTATTAGTAGCCACTTCCCATCCCCCCTCTCCCTGCCCCAGCCTTAAGCAATTACAAATTTACTTTTTGTCTCTATAAATATGCCTGCTCTGGGCATTTCATTTAATTGAATCATACAATATGTGGTCCAATGTGAATGTTTTTTGCTTAGAAAAAATGTGTTTAAGGTTGATCCAAGTCATAACATGTATCAGTAGTTAATTTGTTTTTTGGCTGAATAATATTCCCTTATATGGATATACTGTATTTGTCTATCCATTTATCAGTTGATGGACATTTGAATTTCCACTTTTGAGTTATATGAGTATTACTACTATGAACATTTGTCTGCAAACTTTTGTGTGGAGATGTTTTGGTTTTTCTTGGGTATATAGCTAGAAGTGGAATTACTGGGTCATATGGTAATTATACTCATTTGTGGAATTTCCAGATGGTTTTCCATAGTGGCTGCACCATTTTATATTCACAACAGAAATGTATGAGGGTTCCAATTTCTCCACATCCTTCCCAACACTTCTTATTATTCTTTTTTTAACCATCCTATTGGATATGAAATGATATCTCATTGTGATTTTAATTTGCATTTCACCAATGACTCATAATGATGAGCATCTTTTCATATGTTTATTGGCCATTTGTTTATCTTCTTTAAAGCAATGTCTATTCAGATCCTTTGACCATATTTTGAATTGAGTTGTTTGTATGTTTATTGTTGAAATGTGAGTTATTTTATAGTCTAGATACAAGTCCCTTATCAAATATATGATTTGCAAATATTTTTCTCCCATTCTGTGGAACCTTGTTTCACTTTGGTGTCCTTTGAAGCACTAAAGTTTTAAATTTTAATGAAGTCCAAATTATCTATTTTGTTATTGTTTTGCATGCTTTTGGTGTCATATCTAAGAATCCTTTGCAAAATCTGAGGTCATGAAGATTTATCTCTACGTTTCCTTCTAAGTATTTTATAGTTTTATCTTCTGAATTTAGGTCTTTGATCCATTTTCAGTTATTTTTTGTATAGGATGTGAAGTAAGGGTCCAACTTCACTTTTTTTTCTTTGCCTGTGGCTATCCATCTGTCCCAGCACTATATTTTTGAAAAGAATATTTTCCCCGATTGAATAGTCATGGCACCCTTGTAAAAATTCAGTTGACACATAATGTTATTTTTGGACTCATGATTCTCTTCCTCTGATCTATATGTCTATTCTGTGCCACTATCATACTATCCTGCTTACCATTATTTTTTAGTAAGGTTTGAAATTGGGAAGTGTGAGTCCTCCTACTTTGTTCTTTGTTTTCAAGGTTGTTTTGGCTATCCTGGGAAACTTGCAATTCCATATTAATGTTAGAATCAGCTTGTCAATTTCTACAAAGAAGTCAGTTGGGATTCTGACAGGGATCATGCTGAATCTGTAGATTAATTTGGAGAATATTGCCATTTTAACAATATGAAATCTTCCAATCTATGAACATGGGATGTTTTTCCATTTACTTAGATTTTTAAAAAAATATATTTTATTGTTTTTTTTACAGAGAGGAAGGGAGAGGGATAGAAAGTCAGAAACATTGATGAGAGAGAAACATCGACCAACTGCCTCCTGCACACCCCCCCACTGGGGATGTGCCCACAACCAAGGTACATGCCCTTGACCATAACCGAACCCGGGACCCCTCAGTCCACAGGCCGATGCTCCATCCACTGAGCCAAACCCGTCAGGGCTTACTTAGATTTTTAATATCCTTAAATAATGCTTGTAGTTTTCAGAGTATAAGTTTTTCAGTCCTTTTAAAATTTGTTCCTAAGTTTTTTACTCTTTTGATGCTCTTATAAATATAATTGTTTTCATAATTTCATTTGTTGATTATTCATTGCAAATATATAGAACTACAATTGAGTTTTGTATATTGATCTTGTACTATACAACCTTGCTGAACTTGTTTATTAGTGATAATAGATTTTTAGTGGATCCCTTAGTGTTTTCTATTTACAATATCATGTCATCTGCAAATAGAGATAGTTTTACTTCTTTTTTTCTTACCAATCTGTATGCTCTTTATTTCTTTTTTCTTGTCTGATGCCTGGGCTAGAACCACTAGTACAATGTTAACTAGTCCAGGACAAATGTAGCCTCACAGCTTCTTGAATGGCTACCCTTTTTTAGAATGTGTGAAAGCAAGCATCCTCATCTTGCTCTTGACCTGAGAGTGAAATGTTTCAGTCTTTCACTATTAAGTATGACGTTAGCTGTGGATTTTGAAGCTCTCTTCCAACTAGTCTTAAAAGATCTATCCAATTCCCGCCCCCCACTATCAACCTTTGCATGCCTGTTGCCCAGCTCTTCAATCTCAGCCTTACTCACAAAGATCCACCAGTCTAAATAGCCTAATTTTTAAAATTCTTTTCTTTACATGCCCTGTTTATTTTTGCCTCTATACTCATTGCTCATAGTAACAGAGAATGCTCTTTTTCTCCAACAATCTAGCTTATACACTTCCTCAGGATAGTGCTTCATTTCCCAGATTTTTGTACCACCACCTCCTCAACAGACATAAATGGGCACATATACCCTATGGACAAACATGCATCATAGGATTCCCTGACTCCCCATTTCCTGGGTGTTTGAAGCTAATTTACATTTTGTTTCAGCTTATACCACTTTGTAAATATTCTTTCATTGTTTCTGATATCTTTGTCTTGGCTCCACCAACTACACTGTAGGTTTCTACAGAGCAAGGACCAGAACCTGGCATTTTAATATCATCTACAACAGAGCTCAATACAAATGCTTATAGGAAAAGAAGGTACTAAGTAAAAGCTGACAGACTTTAGTCAAATTTTGTTCTTCCAGAAGGACTCTCTCTTCTTGGTGGGCCACTATGAAAATCAGAGGCTGCCTGGATGCCTCTCATACCTTTATCACTACCCCATTTCCATTTCTAAGCCATTTATCTTCTCTTCATATTGGCTGAGTTTCAGAGGGAGATAATTGGCTCCATCAATTTTTATAGCTTAATGAAAGTTTCAGCCATGTTTACCTGCTTTCCTTCCAGGATAAATGCATCATATGCCAAGGCAAAGTCACTCCCACAGTCCTTGTTTAGAAAATGTATGATTTTTATGTTGTCCCCATTAAAGCAATACAGTCCACTAGATGTGACCGCAAGCATGACCTTCTTGAAAAATGAGTGTCTCTTAGTGTGAAATGTTAATTCTCCAGGCCAGGCCCATGTTGGGGTTTAAAGGTTTGTCACAAAGATTCCAGATTTCTGAACACAGTGCCTGCTGTTTTTTCCTGTGGCATTTGCCTATTTTCTGTGCTTTACTACAACTAAAATATTGACATCTCCCTGCTCCATCCCACTAACTGTGGCAAATGTCATAGAATGAAAATCCTATACAATAAGCATACACAAATAACATAATGTAGGGTTTGGTTATGCTGCCTTAACAGCTAAAAGGGGAGAAAATGGTTTTTATTGGGCACTTGTTGAACACATAGCCTATGTCAGGCATGGGGAGAGAGGTAGCAAATATATAGCTGCTGCTGTAGAGGAATTTACAGTTTCACCAGGCTGATAAGACTAACATACCTCAGACAGAGAATAAGTTAGAAGTGCTGTGTGATAATTGCTAAACAAGGGCAAAGGAGCATACCATCAGTGTGACTTGGAGTCAAGGAAGGCCTTAGAGAGAAGGTGACTCTTAAGTTTGACTTGGATGGATTTTGATGGACAGAGGAATGAAAGGCATGTAAAGAAACTAATATGAGGTTGACAATATAGGGAGGCTGACTAATAGGGTTCAAAGTTCATACTATATACTGTTTGAAGATAATATCAGTGAAAGAGGAAAGGACTAGATTGGGGTGTGTCTTGAGTGGATAGAACCAGACTATGAGAGCTGGAAGGGCATTGTAAATATTCCAGGTGGAGCTAGAATTCCTAGTGTATAGTTTCCATCATTTCATTAGAGTGTTTTTTTGCCTTTTTATTTTTTATATATTTTTTAAATTTCTTTATTGATTGTGGTATTACATATGTGTCCTTATTCCCCCATTACCCCCAACCCCTCCCATTCATGCCCTTACCCACCCTGTTGTCTGTGTTCATTGATTAGGCTTATATGCATGCATATAAGTCCTTTGGTTGGTGTCTCCCCCTTACCCCGACCCTCCCCTACCTTCCCTGAGGTTTGAGGTTCTGATCGATGTTTCTCTGCCTCTGGATCTGTTTTTGTTCATCAGTTTACATTGTTAATTAGATTCCATAAAAGAGTGAGATCATGTGATATTTATCTTTCTCTGACTGGCTTATTTCACTTAGCATAATGCTCTCCAGCTCCATCCGTGTTCTTGCAAATGGTAAGAACTCCTTTTTTACTGCAGCGTAGTATTCCATTGTGTAGATGTACCACAGTTTTTTAATCCACTCATCTGCTGATGGGCACTTAGGCTGTTTCCAAATCTTAGCTATGGTGAATTGTGCTGCTATGAACATAGGGGTGCATATATTCTTTCTGATTCATGTTTCTAGTTTCTTGGGATATATTCCTAGAAGTGGGATCACTGAGTCAAATGGGAGTTCCATTTTTAGTTTTTTGAGGAAACTCCATACTGTTCTCCACAGTGGCTGCACCAGTCTGCATTCCCACCAGCAGTGCACGAGGGTTCCTTTTTCTCCACATCCTCGCCAGCACTTGTCATTTGTTGATTTGTTGATGATAGCCATTCTGACAGGTGTGAAATGGTACCGCGTTGTTGTTTTGATTTGCATCTCTCAGATGATTAGTGACTTTGAGCAGGTTTTCATATGTCTCTTGGCCTTCCTTCTGTCTTCTTTCAAAAAGTATCTATTTAGGTCCATTGCCCATTTTTTTATTGGGTTTTTTAACTTCCTTTTATTAAGTTGTATGAGTTCCCTGTAAATGTTGGAGATTAAACCCTTATCATTGATATCATTGGAAAATATGTTCTCCCATACAGTGGGCTTTCTTGTTGTTTTGTTGATGGTTCCTTTGCTGTGCAAAAGCTTTTTATTTTGATGTAGTCCCATTTGTTTATTTTCTGTTTAGTTTCCATTGCCCTAGGAGCAGTATCAGTGAAGAAATTGCTTTGGCATGTCTGAGATTTTGCTGCCTGTGGATTCCTCTAGTATTTTTATGGTTTCCCATCATATGTTTAAGTCCTTGATCCATTTTGACTTTATTGTTTTGTATGGTGTAAGTTGGTGGTCTAGTTTCATTTTTTTCCATGTATCTGTCCAATTTTCCCAACACCATTTATTAAAGAGACTGTCTTGACTCCATTGTATGTTCATGCCTCCTTTGTCAAATATTAATTGAGCATAGTGGCTTGGGTAGACTTCTGGGTTCTCTATTCTATTCCATTGATCTATATGTCTGTTCTTGTGACAGTACCAGGCTGTTTTGAGAACAGTGGCTTTGTAATACAGCTTGATATCTGGTATTGAGATCCCTCCTACTTTGTTCTTCTTTCTCAGGATTGCTGCAGCTATTCGGGGTCTTTTTTTATTCCAGATGAATTTTTGGAAAGTTCGTTCTAGATCTGTGAAATATGCTGTTGGTATTTTAATGGGAAGTGCATTGAATCTATATATTGCTTTGGGTAGTATGGACATTTTGATGATGTTGATTCTACCAATCCATGAACATGGTATGTTCTTCCATCTGTTTATGTCTTCCTCTATCTCTTTTTTCAGTGTCCTGTAGTTTTCCGCATATAGGTCTTTTCCCTCCTTAGTTAAGTTGATTCCTAGGTATCTTAATTTTTTTGGTGCGATAGTAAATGGGATTGCTTTTTTAGTCTCTCTTTCTGTAAATTCATTATTGGTGTATAGAAATGCCATAGATTTCTTGGCATTAATTTTGTATCCTGCTACATTGCCGAATTCATTTATTAAGTCTAATAATTTTTTGATGGAGTCTTTAGGGTTTTCTATATACAGTATCATGTCATATGCAAATAAGGACAGCTTTACTTCTTCTTTTCCAATTTGGATGCCTTTTATTTCTTCTTCTTGTCTGATAACAATGGCTAGTTCTTCCAGCACTATGTCAAATCGGAGTGGTGAGAGTGGGCATCCCTGTCTTGTTCCTCTTCGTAGGGGAAATGGTTTTAGTTTTTGCCCATTGAGTTTGATGTTGTCTGTGGGTTTATCATATATGGCTTTTATTATGTTGAGTTATGATCCTTCTATTCCCACTTTGCTGAGAGTTTTTATCAAGAAAGGGTGTTGGATTTTGTCAAATGCTTTTTCTGCATCAATTGATATGACTATGTGATTTTTATCTCTCAATTTGTTTATGTGATGTATCACGTTTATTGATTTGCGAATATTGTACCATCCTTGCATCCCCGGGATAAATTCTACTTGGTCATGGTGTATGATCTTTCTGATGTACTGCTGGATCCGATTTGCTAGAATTTTGATGAGGATTTTGGCATCTATGTTCATGAAGGATATTGGTCTGTAATTCTCTTTCATTGTGTTGTCTTTATCTGGTTTTGGTATTAGGGTGATGCTGGCTTCATAGAAAGAGCTTGAAAGTCTTCCTTCCTCTTGAATTTTCTGGAATAGTCTGAAGAGGATAGGTTTTATTTCTTCCTTGAATGTTTGTTAAAAATCCCCTGTGAAGCTTTCTGGCCCCAGGCTTTTGTTTGCTGGCAGCTTTTTGATGACTGCTTCAATTTCTTCCATAGTTACTGGCCTATTGAGATTTTTAGAATCTTCCCAAGTGAGTTTTGGAAGGTTGTATTTTTCTAGGAATGTGTCCATTTCCTCCAGGTTGTCTAGTTTGTTGGAGTAGAGTTGTTCATAGTATTTTTTAACAATCCTTTGTATTTCTGTGGGGTCTGTTGTTATTTCACTTCTTTCATTTCTGATTTTGCTTATTTTTGTCCTCTCTCTTTTTTTTGGTGAGACTGGCTAGAAGTTCATCAATCTTGTTTATCCTTTCAAAGAACCAGCTCTTGGTTTTATTGATCTTTTTTACTATTTTTTTGGTCTCTATGTCATTCATTTCTGCTCTGATCTTTATTATTTCCTTCCTTCTGCTCACTGTCGGCTACTCTTGTTGCTCTCTTTCTAATTCTTTGAGTTGTCGAGTTAGATGATTTACTACCATTTTTTCTTTTTTTTGTGTGTGTTTTTTTTTTTTTTTTTTTTAGGTAGGCCTGTAGAGCTATAAACTTCCCTCTCATGACTGCTTTCATTGTGTCCCATTGCATTTGCATTGTTGTGTTTTTATTGTCATTAGTCTCCAGGATGTTTTAAATTTCTTCTTTGATCTCTTTGGTAGCCCAATCATTGTTTAATAGCATGCTATTCAGCTTCCAAGTGTTTGAGTTTTTTGGAATGTTTTTATTGTAGTTTATTTCTAATATTATGCCATTGTGGTCTGAGAAAATGCTTGATATGCTTTCAATCTTCTTTAATTTGGGGAGACTTTGCTTGTGACCCAATATGTGGCCTATTTTTGAAAATGTCCCATGTGCACTTGAGAAGAACGTATATTCCGTGGCTTTGGGGTGAAATGATCTGAAGATGTCAATTAGGTCCATCTGATCTAGTGATTCATTTAGAATTGCTGTTTCTTTGCTGATTTTTTGTATAGAGGATTTAGCCAGTGATGTCAGTGGTGTATTAAAGTCCTCTACTATGATTGTATTGTTGTCAATCTTTCCCTTGATATCTTCCAGGTGGTTTTATGTATTTGGGTGCTCCTGCATATATGTTTACCAGGGTTATATCCTCTTGTTGTATCGATCCCTTTATTATTATGAAGTGGCCTTCCTTATCTCTTCTTATGGCCTTTACTTTGAGGTCTATTTTGTCAGATATAAGTACTGCTACCCCAGCTTTTTTTTCATTTCCATTTGCCTGAAAGATGTTTTTACATCCCTTCACTTTCAATCTGTGTAAGTCCCTTTTTCTGAGATGGGTCTCTTGTAGACAGCATATATATGGGTCATGTTTTTTTATCCATTCAGCCACTCGATGTCTTCTGATTGTAGCACTTAGTTCATTTATGGTTAAAGTTATTATTGAAAGGTACTTGTTTGTAGCCATTTTTTTTTTGTGTGTGTGTGTGTCTGTGTTCCTTCTTACCTTTTTATTTCTTCTTTTTACACCAGTCCCTTTAGCATTTCTTGCATTGCTGGCTTGGTAGTGATAAACTCCCTTAGCCTTTTTTTTGTCTGTGAAGCTCCTTATTTCCCCTTCAATTTTGAATTATAGTCTTGCTGGATAGAGTATTCTTGGATTCAGTCCCTTGCTTTGCATCACTTCCATTCTTTTCTGGCCTGATGTGTTTCTGTTGAGAAATCATTTGATAATCTAATGGGAGCTCCCTTGTATGTAACTTTCTGTCTCTCTCTTGCAGGCTTTAAGATTCTCTCTTTGTCCTGAATATTTGCCATTATAATTATGATGTGTCTTGGTGTGGGTCTTTTTGGGTTCATCCTGTTTGGGACTATCTGTGCTTGTGTGACTTTTTTCTTCACCACATCAGGGAAGTTTTCTGACATTATTTCTTCAAATAGGTTTTCTAACCCTTGTTCCTCTTCCTGTTATTCTGGCACCCCTATTATTCGTATATTGCTTCGTTTCATGTTGTCCCATAGCCCCCCTAGGCTCTCCTTCTGTCTTTTAATTTTTTTCTCCAATTGCAATTTAGTTTGTCTGTGTTTTGCTTCCCTGTCTTCTAATTCGCTAATTCAGTCCTCCACTTCTCCTAGTCTGTTGAAACTTTCCATGGTGTTTTTTATTGCAGCTATATCACTCTTCATTTCTTCTTGATTCTTACATAAGTTGTTGATTTTTCATCCATTTCTTCTTGATTCTTACATAAGGTGTTGATTTTTTCTTCCATCCAATTTATGAACTCTATGACCCTTATTCTGAATTCTTTTTCTGACATATTGCATGACTCTGTTTCACTTAGCTGCTTTTCTGGCAATTCCTCCTTGTCTTTCCTTTGGGGATATCTTTTTCTACCCATTTTTGTCTCACTAACTGATCTAGATGTGGAGTCATGCAGGGGCGGCTCCTTGGGTGGCAGTGGCTTCTTGGGCTGCAGTTGCTCCTTGGGCAGTCATGGTAGCAGTTGCTTCTCAGTTGGCAGTGGCTCCTTTGGTGGGTGCTGTTCGCAGCAGTGGTGTATCCTCTGGCTGGTGGGGGAGGCTGCTCATAGAGCTGCTGTTCCTTGGATAGGGGTGGGCTGATTATGAGGTTGCTGCTCCTCAGATGGGGACGGGTTGCGCATGGCCGATGCTCCTTGGACGGGGTCCGGCTTCTCATGTGGCTGCTGCTCCTCAGACAGGGGCGGACTGCTCGCGTGGCTGCTGCTCTTTAGATGGGGGCTGGTTGCGTGCTGCTGCTGTTCCTCAGATGGGGCGGGCTGCTCGTGATGTTGCCGCTCCTTGGACAGGGGCAGGTTGCTTGAAGGGCTATTGCTCCTTGTATGGGTGTGGGTTGCTCGTGCGGCTGCTTCTCCTCAGACGGGGGGTGGTCTGCTCACGTGGCTGCTTCTCCTCGGACAGGGGACGGGCTGCTTGCACGGCTGCTGCTCCTCGTGTGGGAGTGAGTTGCATGTGCTGTTGCTGCTCCCCAGACATGGGAGGGCCACTCACCCGGCTCCTTTTCGTCATACAGGTGCAGGCTGCGTGTGGGTGCTGCTCCTCAGACCAGTGCGGATTGCACAGTGCTGCTGCTCCTCGGAGGTGGGCCGTCTGCTTGTGTGGTTGCTGCTTCTTGGATGGGGGTAGGCTGCTCGTTTGGCTGCTGCACCTCAGAAGTGTGTGGGCTGCTCACACAACTGCTGCTCCTCGGATTGGAGCATGCTGCTCACACAGCTGCTGCTCCTCAGATGGGAGCATGCGGCTCGTGCAGCTGCTGCTCCTTGGAAGGGGGCGGTCTCACACAGCTGCTGCTCTTCGGATGGGGAAGGCTGTTCACACAGCTGCTACTCCTTGGATGGGGGCAGGTTGCTTGCACAGCTGCTGCTCTTTGGACAGGTGCAGGGTGCAGGCTGCATGCAGCTGCTGCTCCTCGGACAGGGGACGGCTGCGTGGGGCTGCTGGTCCTCAGTCATGGGTGGGCTGCTTGAGCGGCCTCTGCTCCTCAGATGGGGGAGCTGGCCACTCACACAGCTGCTGCTCCTTGGACAGGGGCTGGCCACATGAAGCTGCTACTCTTAGGCTTGGGGTGAGTTACTCAAGGGGCTGCTGCTCCTTGGACAGGAGTGGGCTGCTCATGTGTCTGCTGTTCACATGGTTGCAGTGCCCTGGGCTAAAGTGTTGGGCTGGTCAGAGGAGAGCATGCTTCAGAACTCACAGGAGCCTGCGTCCAGGGTGGCTGGAACCTCATTGACTGTGGGATCACAGCCTAGGTAGCAGGTCCCTGGCAGGGATGGCTGTAGAGTCCCAGGTGTTATCTGAGGGCACTCTGGGTGGAGTTGAGGCTGGGCACCCAGTTACAGCAGCTCTCCCCTTCAAAAAGGCTAGGCCTCTGAGAACGAGCCAGCCTCTGGGTACTGTTTGCAATGGTAGCAGAAACTGCCTAGTTAGGTGAGCTCGATTAGCCTGCCCGTGAAGGTCCTGTGGGATCTAACTGTGACACACACACACACACACACACACACACACACACATACACATACACACCACCTGACCACACATTCCTCTTTTACTCCCTCACTCCCTCACTCATGCTCTCTCTCTCACTGCCGCATTCTCCCTGCCTCTGTAGTTGGGTCTGGGGTGTTATTGACCCTTTCGTGGATGGAGTTTCCTCTCCAGGTGTCTGGTTGTGTGGCTTGCTCTCAAGCCCCTTGGCCAGACAGGATAAAATTCACCTCAACAAGACACAACACAAAGGGAACTAAGCACAAATGTACTCACGACACCAATAACTCCAATATAAGTGACTACCTGAGAATAGAGTGGGGAGAGAAAAGAGAGCACAAATGATATCAAAGAGAGAGAAAAAGATAAGAAATAAAAGACAAAGGAAGAAAAAAGAGAATATATATATATATGTATATATATGTGTGTGTATATTATATATATATAACACCACAGAACCAATAGATAAACAAAACAAAACAAACACCAAACACCCAGCAAAGAGGGTTGGGGCAGAATCTGTAGAGGCTGAGCTTATATATTGAAATAAGATTAAGAATTGTATGAATATGGGGAGGACCTCAATTTAGTATTGATGAATTAGAAAGGGAATAAATGGATAAGAAGAAAGAGAATGAGAAGAAAATAATGATAATTTTACAAAAAATTGATTTAAAAATGGTATAAAAAATTTAAAATAGCAAATAAAAATAAAATATAGTGATGTAAAAATAATGCTAAAAGAAATAGAAAATAAAGCAACAAACAGAAACAGGAAAACCAGGGAAAAAGAAGAAAAGAAGAAAAAAACAAAACAAAAAAAAGGGATAAAAAAATAATCCTATATAATAAAACCCTATTGTGCAAATCTACTGAACAGTGGAATGACCAGTCGCTATGATGCACACTGACCACCAGGGGGAAGACGCTCAACTCAGGAGCTGCCCCCTGGTGGTCACCGTGCTCCCACAGGGAGAGCGCCACTCAGCCAGAAGCTGGGCTCACAGCTGGCAAGTGCCTCCGTTGCAGCGCTGAGGACCCCTCGCGGGGAGTGGGCCTAAGCCAGCAGTTGGACATCCCTCGAGAGCTCCCGGACTGCGAGAGGGCGCAGGCCGGGTTGAGGGGACGGCCTCCTCCCTACCCCCCCCCCCCTGCATGAATGTCGTGCACCAGTCCTCTAGTAAAAAAATAAAAGCGAAAAAAGTGAAGTGTCATTCCTTTGGCTGGCTTATGATCCCAGTCGTCTGTGTTGTACTGTTTCTCAGTTTCCCGTTGCTGGGGCTGTAGACTTCTCTTTAGGCCAGTTCCTGTGACCTCTTAGGGAGTATTTAGATTCCTTTGTGTCATTCAGGGTGGGATCTGGGTGTGGCTGTATTGGTTGTCTGGAGACTGTAGGGAGGGGCTGTCTCTCAGGAGAAAATGGCGGCCCGGGCTCAGGTATGACTCAGCACCAGACTCACTACCACCTCTCCTGGACCACCTACTCTCCCCAGATTCCACAAGTCCACACCTTCTCCCACATCTCAGCCACGGGTAAGTGTCTGTATCCGAAAGGACCTATGAACCAGGTTCAGTGAAGAAAGGCACAAGCCCTAGAGTGGGGAAGGACTGCGTCTCCGCAAGCTCCTCTCTTGCTGGCACTGAGCAGTCCGGCCAGCCTTTCGGGGCTACCTCTGAGATCAGATCCAAAATCCAGAATCCAATGTCTAAAATCCCCTACCTCCCGCAGTCCCGTGGACCCTTTTTTCACAGTTATATGCTTTGCCTGTCCTCAGGGATGCAGCTTGGCGCCATGTGGTTTCTCCCTGACCTTTTGGGCACAGAGGTCCAGCAGACTCTCCTGCCTAGATCCTTGATTTTGCCTTTATCCAGGGGACCTCTGCCCTTTCCGGCTGCAAACTGTCTCACCAGCTACGTCTCCTTTGCCAATTCGGGCTGAATTCCGCTCGTTTCGGCCACTCACTTTATTTGCTCCAGGACAAGGCTCAGGACACGTCGACCTATTCCGCCACCATTTTGTCTCCCCCGTTAGAGTATTTTTTAATCCATGGAAATTTTTCTTCAAATGGAATCTTATGTAATGAAGCCAAATATGTAAAGCAGACAAAAATCAAAAGTACTTTTGTTGAATTTGAGCAAGATCAAGAGGAACACAATTGCTACATTTTAATAATTAGGCAACTGAGCAGAAAATTATCTCTATGTCATTACATCCAGTGGAAACTTTTTAGTTCCCATCTTGCCTGGCTTCTCAGCAGCACACTACATTGTTGACTACTCCCTCTTGCTCAACACACTCCCTTTCTATGTCTTCTATGATATAATTTTTCTGGTTTTCATCTACTTTCCGGCCTCTCCCTCTCAGTTTCATTTGGGTGCTCATTCTCCTATTCCTAGACTTTAAATGTTGGGTTTCTCAGGACTTGAAAATTAGCCCTTTCTACTTGTCCTATATTATTTGCCTAGGAAATCTTATCTGATGGCTTCAAGTATAATCTAAATAATGGTGACTCTCAAGTCATATTTCCAGCCCAAACCTCTCCTCTATTACTGATTATGCATTTCCATCTGGATATACCACATGTGCTGCCAACTCAAAATTTCTGAAACTAAACTCATCTTTCCCCTCCCTAGAGTCCTTCAAGTTTGCACATTTTTCTGTTTTTTTTTTATTTCAGTAAATGGCATCACCACCCACCCACTTTCCTATGTCCCAAATCAAGAACTCATCGTTTACACCTTTTCTCTGCTCTCCCACATTCAATCACCAAGTCCTGTTCATTTTAACTCATAAATATCTCTTGAATCTCTCTGCTCTTCTCCATTTCCATCACTGAACCATAGATGACCACTCCCCTCCAGAATACCATCATTTTTCTGCTGGACTGCAATAACCTCATTGGTCTCCCTGCCTCTATTCCATTCCCTCCCACCTCCACTCAGTTTTCTACATTGCAGCTGGAGTGTTATTTTTAAAGCATAAATCTTATCACAGCATTTTCCTGTTCAAAAGCCTTCAGTGGCTTTCTATTGCCTAAAGAAATGTCTAAATTGATTAACATAATTTAGAAAACCCTTTATGACCTGGCATCTGTGCACTTGCCCAACCTCATTTTTTTTAAACTACGATCTCTCTCTCTCTCTCTCTCTCTCTCTCTCTCTCTCTCTCTCTCTCCTCTTTCTCTATCTTTTAGACAGATACTCCAACCATAATGAACTTGGTTTAGTTCCCTGTATGTACCCTTCTCACAGCCTCACAGCTTTAGCACATTGTATAGCTTTCTACTGACTCTAACTCTCATCTATCCACATACTTCCTGACTAACTCATCCTTCTGGTCTCTGCTGCAATTTGACCAACCCTGGGAAGTCTTCCTAACTTCATTCCCACTCCCAAGTCCAGGACAAATGTAGCCTCACAGCTCCTTGAATGGCTAACCTTTTATAGAATGTATCACACATTATTATAATTGCTGCTTTATTACTGTATCTCCCTACTTAGCCAATAAGTTCAGTGAAAACAGGGTCCATCTTGCCTAGTACTATATCCTCAGTGTGTAGCATGGTGCCTAAAATATAGTAGGTTCTTAAAAATATCTGCTGAATGAAAACATGAGTGAATGAGTTACATCATACAACAAAGCTTATACTGTCTTTCAAAAAGCTTAACAATATAGTGTAGTGACAATGTAAAATTTTGCCCAAATTCCCCCATTTTACCTTTTTATTTGATGTCTTCTTAAAAGGATATACTTTTAGATCTTGGAACATCTTTGTAAATGCCTAGGTTATGATTGTGTAAGGTGATGAAGTATTTGGCTAAGATGATTATGACTGAAAATCTTCCCAATTATTCTGTGGAGAGGGCTGTCCCTTTGACTTGTAATTATGGCTACCTAACTTCTGCAATGATTCACTGGGGAAATTAAAAAAACAAAAGATAATTAAAAATAAAAGATGTCATATTTTAAACTTATATAGCTAACTAAGTCACAGGTTCTTACCCTTTTCAGCTATTTGTCTTTTATGAACCTCAAGGTATTTTGCTGAGAAAGGGCTATTTTCTTCGTGTTATATAAGGGCATGCTGGCCGGAGGCTGAAACACAGGAAGGCACAGATGAGAAGTGAGAGACCATTAAAAGCCAATTCAGCAAGTGAACATTCCAACTTCATGAACTTCTAAATTATGGGAATTTCATTTTTAATGAAAAGGGGGAGCCAATTTCAAGCCCTGGAGAAAGAATCTTGCCTTTTCAATGGCCCAGCAGGTCAGCAAGGTTACAAGGCAGCTTTCTGGTCAGATCTCTGTGGCCTCAGTCTCAACTCTTAGACAACAGCTACTGGCTAAAAGAAGATCTTGGATTCCTGAGCTTGTGGTCTATAACAAGGAAATCACACCATGGCTAATAGAGAAGTGGGCCCTGTCTCCAGCAATTCTGGGAAAGGCAGATTGAGTATCTTAATATATTCCAGAAGCTATGTTTTCAAAGCTCTTACCTAATGCCCAGGGTAGCCTGCTGCCTTTTAAGAGACAAAAAATCAGCCTTGAGCCCTAGTTGGTTTGGCTCAGTGGATAGAGCATCAGCCTGTGGACTGAAGGATCCCAGGTTTGGTTCCGGTCAAGGGCACATACCTGGGTTGCGGACTCGATTCCCCAATAAGGGGTGTGCAGAAGGCAGCCAATCAATGATTATCTCTCATCATTGAGGTTTCTAACTCTCTCTCCCTCTCCCTTCTTCTCTGCAATCAATCTATATATATAAAAGCCTAAGTGACCTGACAACCAGAACAACCAGAACGACCAGAACAATCAGTTGCTATGATGCGCACTGACCACCAGGCGGCAGATGCTCAATGCAGGAGCTGCCTTCTGGTGGTCAGTGCACTCCCGCAGTGGGAGTGCCGCTCAGCTGTTCCGGCGGCTCACCAGCCCTCCGGCAGCCACTCACTCCCTCAGTCATCCTGCAAGTCCAATCTCTGGAGCACGGGTCAGGCACTGACAGACCAGCGCCACCCGCACAATCTCGACAGTGCTGCCGGCCTCCTGGAAGTCAGATTTGGGCACTGCAGCCACTTCCCCTCCCTAGACGTTCTGCAAGGAAGAAACAATATAAAAGTGGCTGCCAGGTGGCTCCCGACAACTGGCGCGAATGTCAGTGGGACGGATCTGGATCCTGGGCTAGCAAGGGCATTCCACTGCCTGCCCAGAGTGCTAATCACATCCTGCCCCTCTCGTCCCCCACTCAGGACCCCACCTGTGCACAAATTCGTGCACTGGGCCTCTAGTAAAAATATATTTAAAAAAAGAAAAGAAAGTCTGAAAAAAAATCAGCCTTGAGTTAAACATCTGAGCTGGGCAGCTACGAAATGGGAGAGCCTGCTTCCCTTTGATGGTTCCCCTCAAATACCTATCTGCTCCCAAAATGTCTTCTCTAGATGAACAAAAACTAGTACCAAAAAAGAAAAAAATTTTGAAACCGGTTTGGCTCAGTGGATAGAGCGTCGGCCTGCGGACTCAAGGGTCCCAGGTTCGATTCCGGTCAAGGGCATGTACCTTGGTTGCGGGCACATCCCCAGTAGGGGGTGTGCAAGAGGCAGCTGATCGATGTTTCTCTCTCATCGATGTTTCTAGCTCTCTATATCCCTCTCTCTTCCTCTCTATAAAAAAACAATAAAATAAATTTAAAAAAAAGAAAAAAATTATGCATCATGTGACACCAGGCAGTCATCATATAGACCCAGAAAGGTATCATTTTTTAAAACTTTATGTGAATGGAACGATACAGTATATATCCTTTTGATTCTGGATTTTTTCACTTCATATTATAACTATAAGATTCATGTGTATTTTTTTGGGTAATTTTTATTGTCCGTGCTGTGTAGTATTTCATTGTAATGTACTGCAATCTATCCATTCTATTATTGATGGAAATGGAGATTATTTCCAATTGTTAGCAATTATATATATGGCTAATATGCAGTGTCTCTTCAGGAGTTTGACTGGGAGACCAGTTCGATCGCTTGCTATGACACGAGCTTACCACCAGGGGGCGACGTGGAATGAAGGAAGGCCCTGGCCGGCAGCTGGCATCCGGGGAAGGGAGGCCCTGATCGGCCCTGATCGGCCTTGATTGCTGGCCAGACCTAGGGACCCACCCCATGCATGAATGATTTTCATGCACCGGGCCTCTAGTAATAGATAAAGCTGATTTGAACCTTCTTGTATATATATTTAGATAAACATATTCACACATTTCTTTTGGGTATATACATTGTAATGAGATTGCTGGATCAGAGCGTTTATATGTGTTCAGATGTAGAAGTTCATGCCAGTTTCCCTAAGTATTTGTATTCATTCCAGCAGCATATGAGATTTTCATTAGTTCTGCATCCTAACACTTACTTGCTGTTTTTTTTTTTTAATTTTGGCCATTTCAGCAAATATGTAATGGTACTACATTGCTGTTATTATTTATATTTCCCTGATGAATAATGAAATTGAATTCCCATTCCTAAAGTTTTGGGATTAGTGATTAGTTCTGTTCAAAATAGTTTACAATTCCTATTTTACTTATATGTTAGCCCAAGAGTTATTTAGAATTGTGTTCTTTAAAAATTCTCAAGTGTAAATATTTTGAGGAATTATGTTTGTTGTTGATTGTTAATTTTACTGCATTGTGAAGAGTGAACATGGCCTACATAACATTCTATTTTTGGAATTTGATATTTTCTTATAGTCTAATGAAAGGTCATTTTTTATTGGTGAATATTTGTGTATGTTTAAAAAGAAGTTATATTCTCTATTTGTTGAATACAAAGTTCTATATATTAATTGTATTATTAAAATTTTCTATAATATTAATTTTTGTCTATTTGATACCTCAATTTTTCAGAGGAATGATTTAAATTCTCTCATTGCAATTATGATTTATGTAAAGCATGCTTTTTATTATACATTTATCAGTTTATGTTTCTATATTTTGATCCTCTGTGCAGAAAAGTTCATAACTGTTACATGTTCTTGGTGAAGTGTCCTTTCTCCTTATCAAGATAATGTTTCCCTCTTGGTCTTTAATTTATGTTTGCCTTGAATTTATATGTTGTCTGCTCTTAATATTGTCACACCAGTTTTCCTTTTGTTATCATTTGTTGGGAATTATCTTTTTCTAGATCTTTATTTTCAATCTACCGAGTCATTTTGTTTCCAGTGTGTCTCTTGTTCATAATACTTAGCTGGATAATTTTTACTCTCTTAATAAGTTTAATTCATTCACATTTACTGTGATTAATGATATGCATAGAGTTATTCCTGCTTTCTTATTTCCTGTTATAAACCTATAATTTCTTTCACTTTCTTAATTTTTTTCCTTTATGTTTTTTGTTGAATGGTTTAAAGTTTTTTATTTCTCTCTTCTTTCAAGTTGGAAAATTGTACCTCTTATTTCTGTTTTATTAATCACCCTTAAAATTTTAATACACATAGTTATATTTTTAACACTAGAATTAGTATCTACTTAGTCTTCCTGAAAAGATAATAACCTTAGCATGCTTTTACTACCCACTATTCTCCATCCCCAATTCTCATCTTGATATTTTTGGAATTGAGTCTTACTAATGCCTCTTGGATTGAATTTTCTTCTTTCTGTAATATATCCACCAGTAATTCTTTCAGTGTGAGTTTGTGGTTTTTAAAATTTCTGAGTCTTTGCATGACTGGAAAAGTCTTTATTTTATCCTTCTTCTTGATTGATAGAATTCTTCAGCAATATGAAGTGCTCCTTGTTTCTGACATCCAGTGTTGCAGTTGGAAGTCCAATGTCAAGTTCTTATTCCTTTCTGGTGGCCTGACTTCTCCTTCTGATCATTGGTAGCTTACAACACTTTAACCTTGTTTTTTGAAATTGTAGTACAATGAGTCTAAGGGTGTGTGTGTGTGTGTGTGTGTGTGTGTGTGTGTGTGTGTGTAATTAATCTTTCTTGGCACCTGATGGGCCTTATCAATCAAAGAGTCATATCATTCTTTAATTATGTGGACATTTTGGCTATTATTTATTAAAAGATTGCCTCCTCTCTATTTTGTGTGTTCTCTTCTCTTGGAATTCCTATTAGATTGATGTTAAAACTTCTGGTTTTGTCCTCTATGTCTTAACTCTTTGGGTTCTGCTGGATACTTTTTTCAGTTCAATCTTGAAGCTTGCTTGTTTGCTTTTCACATGAATCTAATTTGCTATTTAGCCCATCAATCAAGCTATTTATTTCCAAACTTATATTTTAATTTTCCAGATCTCTAATTAGCTTTAAAATAATCTTTAGTTCTTTTAAAAAATATTTATTGTTGAAAGTATTACATATGTCCTCATTTTCCCCCATTGATCCCTTCTAGCCTGCCCCAAACCCCACCCCAGGCCTTCACCACTCTATTGTCTGTGTCAATGGGTTATGCATATATGCATACACGTTCTTTGGTTGGTCTCTTCCTACCCACCCACCAACCCAACCCTGCCTTCCCTCTGAGATTCAACAGTCTGTTCCATGCTTCTATGTCTCTGCATCTATTTTTTCTTTTATTAAGGTATTATACGCATACATATCTTACCATTGCCCCCCCCCACTCCCATACATGCCCTCACCCCCCAATGTTTCGCATCCATTAGTTATTCTTATATGCATGCATTCAAGTCCTTCGGTTGATCTCTTATCTCCCTCACCTCTCTCTAACCTTACCGCTGTAATTTGACAGTCTGTTTGATGCTTTATTGCCTCTGTACCTACCTTTTGGTTCATCAGATTATAATGTTCTTTATTATCCACAAATGATTGAGATTGTGTGGTATTTTTCTTTCATTGACTGGCTTATTTCACTTAGCATAATGTTCTCCAATTCCATCCAGGTTGCTGCAAATGGTAATAATTCCTTCTTTTTTATGGCAGCATAGTATTCCATTGTGTAGATGTACCATAGTTTTCTGATCCAGTCATCTGCTGACAGGCACCTAGGTTGTTTCCAAATCTTAGCTATTGTAAATCGTGCTACTATGAACATAGGGGTGTGTATATCCTTTCTGATTGGTGTTTCTAGTTTCTTAGGATATATTCCTAGGAGTGGGATTACTGGGTCAAATGGGAGTTCCATTTTCAGTTTTTTGAGGAAACTCCATACTGTTCTCCACAGTGACTGCACCAGTCTGCATTCCCACCAGCAGTGCACGAGGGTTCCTTTTTCTCCGCATCCTCTCCAACACTTGTCATTTGTTGATTTGATGATGATAGCCATTCTGACAGGTGTGAGATGGTACCGCGTTGTCCTTTTGATTTGCATCTCTAAGATAATTAGTGATTTTGAGCATGTTTTAATGTGTCTCTTGACCTTCCTTCTGTCTTCTTTTGAAAAGATTCTATTTAGGTCCGTTGCCCATTTTTTTTATTGGATCATTTATCTTCCTTTTATTAAGTTGTATAAGCTGCCTGTAGATGTTGTAGATTAAACCTTTATTAGTGATAACATTTGCAAATATGTTCTCCCATACAGTGGGCTTTCTTGTTGTTTTGTTGATGTTTTCTTTTGCTGTGAAAAAGCTTTTTATTTTGATGTAGTCCCATTTGTTTATTTACTCTTTAGCTTCCATTGCCCTAGGAGCAGTATCAGTGAAGAAGTTCTTTCGGCATATGTCTGAGATTTTGCTACCCGTGGATTCCTCTAGTATTTTTATGGTTTCCCATCTTATGTTTAAGTCCTGTATTCATTTTGAGTTTATTTTGGGGTATGGTGTAAGTTGGTGATCTAGTTTCTTTTTTTTTTGCATGTATCTGTCCAATTCTCCCAACACCATTTATTGAAGAGACTGTCTTGACTCCATTGTATGTTCATGCCTCCTTTGTCAAATATTAACTGAGCATAGTGGTTTGGGTCAATATCTGGATTCTCTATTCTATTCCATAGATCTATATGTCTGTTCTTGTGCCAGTACCAGGCTGTTTTGAGAACAGTAGCTTTGTAATATAGCTTGAAATCTGGTATTGAGATCCCTCCTACTTTATTCTTCTTTCTCAGGATTGCTGTGGCTATTTGGGGTCTTTTTTTTATTCCAGATGAATTTTTGGAGAGCTCTTTCTAGATCTTTGAAATATGCTGTTGGTATTTTAATGGGGAGTGCATTGAATCTATAGATTGCTTTGGGTAGTATGGACATTTTAATGATGTTGATTCTACCAATCCATGAACATGGTATGTTCTTCCATATGTTTACGTCTTCCTCTATCTCTTTTTTCAGTGTCCTGTAGTTTTCCGCATATAGGTCTTTTACCTCCTTATTTAAGTTTATTCCTAGGTATCTTAATTTTTTTGGTGCGATAGTAAATGGGATTGCTTTTTTAGTCTCTCTTTCTGTAAGTTCACTATTGGTGTATAGAAATGCCATAGATTTTTTTGGTGTTAATTTTGTATCCAGGTACATTGCCAAATTCATTTATTAAGTCTATTAGTTTTTTGATGGAGTCTTTTGGTTTTTTTATGTACAATATCATGTCATCTGCGAATAAGGACAGCTTTACTTCTTCTTTTCCAATTTGGATGTCTTTTATTTCTTCTTGTCTAATTGCAATGGCTAATACTTCCAGTACTACGTCAAACAGGAGTGGTGAGAGTGGGCATCCCTGTCTTGTTCCTCTTCTTAGGGGAAATGGTTTTAGTTTTTGCCCATTGAGTATGATGTTGGCTGTGGGTTTGTCATATATGGCTTTTATTATGTTGAGTTATGATCCTTCTATTCCCACCTTGTTGAGAGTTTTTATCAAGAAAGGGTGTTGGATTTTGTCAAATGCTTTTTCTGCATCAATTGATATGACTATGTGATATTTATCTCTCAATTTGTTTATGTGATGTATCGCCTTTATTGATTTGTGATTATTGTACCATCCTTGCATTCCTGGGATAAATCCTACTCCGTCATGGTGTATGATCTTTCTGATGTACTGTTGGATCCGATTTGCTAGAATTTTGGCATCTATGATCATAAGGATTTTGGCATCTATGTTCATGAGGGATATTGGCCTGTAATTCTCTTTCATTGTGTTGTCTTTATCTGGTTTTGGTATTAGGGTGATGCTGGCTTCATAGAAGGAACTTGGAAGTGTTCCTTCCTCTTGAATTTTTTGGAATAGTCTGAGGAGTATAGGTTTTAGTTCTTCCTTGAATGTTTGTTAAAACTCCCCTGTGAAGATGTCTGGCCCCGGGCTTTTGTTTGCTGGCAGTTTTTTGATGACAGCTTCAATTTCTTCCATAGTTACTGGCCTATTGAGCGGTTTAGATTCTTCCTGATTGAGTTTTGGAAGGTTGTATTTTTCTAGGAATATGTCCATTTCCTTCAGGTTGTCCAGTTTGTTGGAATAGAGATGTTCATAGTATTTTTTAACAATCATTTGCATTTCAGCGGGGTCTGTTGTTATTTCACCTCTTTCATTTCTGATTTTGTTTATTTGGGTCCTCTCTCTTTGCTTCTTGGTGAGCCTGGCTAGAGGTTCATCAATCTTGTTTATCCTTTCAAAGAACCAGCTCTTGGTTTTGTTGATCTTTTGTATTATTTCTTTGGTCTCAATGTCGTTTATCTCCACTCTGATCTTTATTATTTCCTTCCTTTGGCTTACACTGGGCTTTTCTTGTTGCTCTCTTTCTAACTCTTTGAGTTGCAGGCTTAGGTAATTTATTACCATTGTTTCTTGTTTTTCGCAGTAGGCTTGTAGAGCTATGAACTTCCCTCTCAAGACTGCTTTCGCTGTGTCCCATAGATTTTGGATTGTTGTGTTTTCATTGTCATTTGTTGCCATGATGTTTTTTATTTCTTCCTTGATCTCTCTGGTAACCCAGTCATCGTTTAATAGCATGCTGTTTAGTCTCCATATGTTTCATTTCTTTGGATTGTTATTTATTGTAGTTGATTTCCAGTTTTATGCCACTGTGATCTGAGAAGATGCTTGATATGATTTCTATCTTCTTAAATTTGAAGAGACTTTTCTTGTGACCCAATATATGGTTTATCTTTGAAAATTATCCATGTGCACTTGAGAAGAATGTATATTCTGTGGCTTTGGGGTGAAATGTTCTGAAGATGTCAATTAATTCCATCTGGTCTAGTGAGTCATTTAGGATTGCTGTTTCTTTGCTGATTTTTTGTTTAGAGGATTTGTGCAGTGGTGTTAGTGGGGTATTAAAGTTCCCTATTATGACTGTATTGCTGTCAATATCACCCTTGATATCCTCCAGGAGTTTTTTTTATATATTTGGGTGATCCTGTATTAGGTGTGTATATGTTTACCAGAGTTATTTCTTCTTGTTGGATTGCTCCCTTTAGTATTATGAAGTGGCCTTCCTTATCTCTTGTTATGTCCTTCACTTTGAGATCTAATTTGTCAGATATAAGTATTGCTACCCCAGCTTTTTTTTTTTCATTTCCCTTCACCTGGAAAACCTTTTTCCATCCCTTCACCCTCAGTCTGTGTGCGTCCTTTTTTCTGAGGTGGTTTTCTTGTAGTCAGCAGATATATGTGTCTTGTTTCCTTATCCAATGTGTTACCCTATGTCTTTTGATTTGGGCATTTGATCCATTTACATTTAAAGTTATTATTGATAGGTACTTGTTTGTCGCCATTTTTATTCTTTACCCCTGTGTTCCTTCTTTGCTTCCTATTTCTTTTTTTTACAGCAGACCCTTTAGCATTTCTTGCATTGCTGGTTTGGTGGTAATAAACTCCCTTAGTCCTTTTTTGTCTGTGAAGCTCCTAATTTCACCTTCAATGTTGATTGATAGCCTTGCTGGGTGTAGTATACTTGGATTGAGACCCTTCCTTTGCATGACTTTGTATATTTCATTCCATTCCCTTCTGGCCTGATGAGTTTCTGTTGAGAAATCAGTTGCTAGTCTGATGGGGGTTCCTTTGTATGTAACTTTCTGTCTCTCTCTGGCTGCTTTTATGATTCTTACTTTGTCGTTGGTGTTTGCCAATTTAATTATAATGTGCCTTCGTGTCATCTTTTGGGGTTTATTTTGCTTGGGACTCTGTGAGCTTCTTGGATTTGTGTGGGTTTTTTTCTTCCCTATATCAGGGAAGTTTTCTGTCATTATTTCTTTCTTTTTTTTTAAATTTCTTTATTGATTAAGGTGTCACATATTTGTCCTCATCCCCCCATTCCCATCCCACACCCCTCCCCATGGATGCCCCAACCCTCTGTTGAACTTAAGCATTGGTTAGGCTCATATGCATGCACACAAGACCTTTGGTTGATCTCTCCCCCCTCCCCCCACCCTCCCCTATCCTCCCTCTGAGGCCCGATAGTCCGATCGATGCCTCCTTGTTTCTGGTTCTGTTGTTGTTCATCAGTCTATGTTGTTCATCATTTCCCCTAGATGAGCGAAATCATGTGTCACTAGAGATATACTTATAAGAATTGAATGTGCGACGAGCAATAATAGTTATGCTGACAGGCAAATGAATCAGTCTGTAGTGAGTTTCTTTCTGGACCAACAGTTCTTTTGAGACCCAATATCAATGTCCACCAGTTCCTTATGAGTACATGTCGGCACTGACCCCTCAGCTCTGGATGGTGGACAAATGGTGGTAATGCAGGTCCGACTCCCTCTGGTTTGGTCTCGGCCGGATCCAGGGGCACGGCTTCACCCGGATCCAGGGGCCCACGGCCTCACGCGGACCCGGGACCCAGGCTCACCCGAATCCAGGGGCACACGGCCTCGCCCAGAGCCAGGATTCAGCTTCATCCGGACCCAGGGGCGCATGGACTCACCCAGAACCAGGGGCGCGTGGCCTCTCCCAGACCCAGGGTCACGTGGCCTCGCCCGGATCCAGGGGCCCACGGCCTCACGCGGACCCGGGACCCAGGCTCACCCGGATCCAGGGGCCCACGGCCTCGCCCGGACCCGGGACCCAGGCTCACCCGGATCCAGGGGCCCACGGCCTCGCCCGGACCCGGGACCCAGGCTCACCCGGATCCAGGGGCCCACGGCCTCGCCCGGACCCGGGACCCAGGCTCACCCGGATCCAGGGGCCCACGGCCTCGCCCGGACCCGGGACCCAGGCTCACCCGGATCCAGGGGCCCACGGCCTCGCCCGGACCCGGGACCCAGGCTCACCCGGATCCAGGGGCGCACGGCCTCGCCCGGACCCGGGACCCAGGCTCACCCGGATCCAGGGGCGCACGGCCTCGCCCGGACCCAGGGGCACGTGGCCTCACCCGGACCCAGGGGCGCATGGCCTTGCCCGGACCCAGGGGCACGTGGCCTCACCCGGACCCGGGGCCCAGCCTCACCCTGACCCAGTTCCCAGCCTCACGCGGACCCAGGGGCACGCGGCTTCACCCGGATCCGGGACCCAGCGGGGTTTCATCTTCTTGATCCCAATTCCTGTTGGTCAATTCCCTCTCAGCAATTCCTTCGGCCATTTTCTCAGAGTTCCAGGGCAGCCACCGCAGAACTCGTTGGGCGGCGGGCTCGGCGAAGCTCCAGTGTGCCCGGTGCACGGCGGCAGGCTGGTCCGGGGTGGCTGCGTCGGCCCTTGGGTCTGCAGCGGTGGCCGGTCGCCGAGCGTGCGCACCTGGCCGCTTCCGGGGCGTTGAGATTCTTGAAGGACTCGGAGGTCAGCAAGCGCGTAGTCTCCCACCCCATGTCTCCCAGGGGCTCGTCTGTCCGTGCTCGGCAGCGAGTGAAGCCTTCCCCTCAGCCGGAGACCGCTGGGGGAACTGCGCCGAGCACGATCCAGGCCGCCATTGTGTCGCCTGAGCCGTAGTTTTTAAAGTGTGGTCTTTGGGTCACTGGCATCAGCTTCATCCCGCGTACCCCTCTCTTTTATTCTAGTTGTAGAGCATCTGCTCAGTCAGCCCTCCAGTGGTTCTGGATGGTGTCTGCTCTGCTCTCCCGTCGTAGTCTCAAAATTGTTGTGGTAGGCAGCTATCAGGCTTCTGCCCTATGCCTCCATCTTGGTCCTTGTTTGTATAGTTAAGTCTTGATTGTTGTTGGTGTCACTGGGAGGAATTGTCCTCCAGGTCAATTGGCCGTGCGGACCCTCTGTGTCTATAAAGGAAGAGTTGCTGTGCGGGAGACACGTTTATGTGCCGGGTCTTGGTGCAGCAAGGCT
Source organism: Cnephaeus nilssonii (assembly GCF_951640355.1). NCBI lineage: Eukaryota > Metazoa > Chordata > Mammalia > Chiroptera > Vespertilionidae > Cnephaeus > Cnephaeus nilssonii. Next base: position 111,103,530 of record NC_137071.1, read on the forward strand.
TTGGCGCTCACTGCGTCTGCCTCTTGAATGTGTCCCTTATGGGAGTGGTTGAAATCTGGTGTCATCTCACACAGACCACTAGATGCCTTCGTTTCTGGGTCTCCAATGGAGTGTAGGTCAGCTACTGCCTGTGGCCCCTCAGCATGAATTACAGCATCCCTTATATTCGTGACCTGTTTCGGTGTCTTCCCCTTTTGGCTGCCTCCCTATCGCTCAGCTTTCCCAATCTCCCTAGGTGGTCGCTCTTGATACCCCCCTTTGTGGGCTGAGTGCAAAGTCTTGGTGTTGTTAAGCCTTGATTGCTGTTGGTACACTGGGAGGATGTGACCTCCAGTCCAATTGGCTGTGAGGATCAGCTGTGTCTATGCCGGGAGACAGCCCCATTCAACTAGACTTGCAAAATTGTAAAAGCCTCTGTGTTCAGCTTGGATGGGGCGGAGTTACAGGGCGGAGCCTACCTCCTTGGCTTCCCGTCAGCCCCGCCCTATGAGGTTCCTGTGTCCCTCTGTACTCTCAGCAAACACCTCTGAGAGAAAAGCGCCCTGGAGTTTCGCGCGCTGCCAAACAGTCTAGTCTCTCCCCCAATGAATCTAGATTCCCAGATTCTCGCCCGGAACTGGGTTTCCGTGTAGTCAGAATTGGGGCTCACCGCAGTCTGGCGCTTTTGTCTCCTTCCCTCCAGGGCGACTCAGCGGCACAGTCAACAGCCCATCCTCCGCGCACAATCCCCTGCGCGCCTCCGGTGCTCTGCTCTTCGCCGCCTCTCTGCACCTCTGCCCCACAGCCCAGCTTTCCCCAGCATGAGCCTAGATTCCCCGGGTCTCTCCCAGAACTGGGGTTCAGTGCAGTTGGAACTGGGGGTTCAGCACATTCCGGAGCTTTTGTCTCCTTCCTGCTAGGGCAATCCAGCGGCACAGGCAACAGACCCTCCTCTGCGTACATTCCCGTGCGCGGCTCCGGCGCAACTCCTCTGTGTCTCCGCCCCACAGCCCAGACTCCCCCAGCATGAGCCCGGCTTCCCAGGGTTTCGCCCGGAGCTGGGGTTCAGTGCAGTCGGAGCTGGGGTTCAGCACAATCTGGCGCTTTTATCTCCTTCCCGCCAGAGAACGCCAGCCAGGCCGTCAGCCGCCCCTTCCTCTCCAGCTCCGTCTTCCCCGCACGCGCGCGGGCTCGTGTCTCCGCCCGTGTCTCCATACCTCAAGCTTTTACGGCTTCTCTGATTTTCCTTGTGGTTTTCTTTTTCCTTCTAGTTGTGGGCATTTCAGTCAGCCAGCTTTCCTGTGGTTCTGGATGATGTCCGTTTTGATTTTTAGTTGTGTTTTTGAAATTGTTGTGCCCGGCTGTAGGTTAGGTGTTTAACCTATGCCGCCATCTTGGTTTCTCTCTGTCATTATTTCTTCAAATAGGTTTTCTATTCCTTGTTCAGTTTCCTCTCCTTCTGGAACCCCTATTATGCGGATGTTGTTTTCTCTGCATCTATTTCGTTCATTAGGTTCCACATATGAGTGCGATCATGTGATACTTGTCTTTCTCTGATTGGCTTATTTTGCTTAGCATAATATTCTCCAGGTTCTTTCATGCTGTCTCAAAGGGTAAGAGATTCTTCCTTTTTACTGCTGCATCGTATTCCATGGTGTAAAAAAATGCACCACAGCTTTTTTTATCCACTCATCTAGAGTCATTGTTTCCTTATTAAATTTTTGTGTGGAAGATCTATCCAGTGAAGTCATGAGGGTGTTAAGGTACCCTACTATGATTGACAATCGCTGTCCTATGATTATGCTTGAGCCCTTTCTGTTTACACCACCTGAGAGCATGAGGCATCCTTTGTACCTCTCTCATTGACACAGCAGTTTCACTGCCTATGTGCTGGGCTATAGTTTCTCTCTTTAATACTATCCCACATGCTTTTTGTCTTTCAAGGATTCTTTTATATTTCTATAGTTTTGGTGCTGGATGGTGCTGTATGCAGCATGTATTAGGTTTTCCATCCTGAAATCAGTGATCCTGTACCTTTTGTCTACCAAATTATACTATCTCTATTTATTTCCTGGCATGATCATTCATTTCTGGATGTTTGAGGTCTTCAGCAAATAAGGAACTGGCTAGTTTGTGTCACCCTTGCAGCTGAGTTCTAGGGGGGAACAGAACTTCATGAAACAGAATGGAAGATGGCATCTGGAGAGGAAAGGGACAAAGCATCTGAGACCTGTGGCAAAGAGATCATGCTTCTATAGGCAGACATAGGCACTGGAATCAGTGATCTGGGATTGAACCCTAGTCACCACTTAGTAGCTTTGTGACCTTGGACTGGTTTTTTTTAAACTCCTCCAGGCTTTAGTTTCCTCATCTGTCAATGGGATATTACCTACTTTCCTGATTCTAATATTATAACACCTCTGATTTTGATATGTATTTGATATGATAACTTGATATAATTACTGTGTGACTCACACAGAAATTGTTAAATTGATAGTGAATCTTAAAAATCAATGACATCTTGGAATCATAACCAGGGTACTATTACCTATTTTATAGAGTTTTGTAAAGATTCAGTGAGGTAATGCATGTGAAATACTTAACTGAGTGCCTGGCACATAAGTAAGACTTTAATGATTGTTAACCTGAGACTGAGAATGGATTCTGAGGCTTAAGAAGGGAAAGGTCTTTGGGCACGCTGACAATGATAAATAATAATTTTGGAAACTAGGACAAGCTCATGGGATTGGGGCTAGGGGCTTCAGTGGTCCTCCAATAACAAAATCAAGATAGCTTTGCCTGAGGGCTCTACATCAGTATATTCTGATTAATTTACATTTCCTACTGGCAATATGATTATTAAGAATAAGGAACTGTGTTCGTCACTTCTGGGGCAAGTGACCAGTCAAGAACAACTGCCCCCACTCTAATCTATGGATCCTTTTAATTTAAAAATATTTGCAGAAGTTTGCACAGGAAGAGAGGCAAAAAGCAAACATGTTTGCATTCTTTTCAAGAGTTGATTTGTAACATGGAGGTGGGGGTGGGTGCCACATAAGCCTTGAGCTCAGTGCAGTTTTATTTGGGATTTATCTGCATGGTATAAAGCCTACAGTGTCAGGAATGATTGGTTTGCTTTTGGCTTTGTGTGATTCTAATCAATAATTACACCTATTGATTAAAGGCATACATTCAAAACATTAATTTACACTGCACATCTTAACTTTATAAAATAGCAACAACTGGATTGGCTGAAATTGATTTCCCTTTTGTTTTCCAAAGAAAAATCGCAGTGTTGTGGATATCCTGTGTGATTCAGAGCTCAAAGGTGGTTAATTACCAATATCAGAGAGAAGAAAGCTCTGCAAACATTATTAGGGTGCACAATGGCATCCCAGCAGAGATGGTTCACATGTCCTTCTAAAGTTCATCTGCTAAGATGGGGAACTCTTTCTGGCCTTGCAGGGAGTTGAACTGAGGAATGATCCTGGTCTGTGAGGAAGACACCTTGGCTTCACAAGATGGCTGAGCTGGAGGTTGACTTTCCCAGGACCAAAATGCCCAAACTCCAAGCTGAATTCATTATGTTTGCCCTGGGAAGCTGAACAAAGACAGGCTAGGCCTGCTGCTGGAGCCATGAATACCATGCAGTAGTTTTCCAACTATATTTGGTAGAGACTAGGGTTCCATGGGTGAGCCCTAGGAGCTTCTGGGTGCAGAGATAGGGGAGCCTGAGTTTATGGGAGGACTGGCTGTATCCTTATTTCAAACAATGATTCAGAGTTTTCATTATAAACATTGTCCCTAAGTAAACTCTCAGTTATAGCCTGGTCTGGTTCTGTCTTTGCTGATGTAACAACCCCCTCAAACACACACATACAATCTATTTGGTTGATACTCCTCTTTCAGAAGGGTCTCTCCTAGCCAGCAAACACCTCCTTCCTTTCCTCAACCAGCAGATCTGAAGTTTACCTGTGATAGATTGATTGCATTAATGGACCTCATCACTTCTCCCATTGTAGGCAGTGTGTTCTGACCCATCTCTAGACTCTGGGCTAAGCCATGTCATGATTTGCCCAGTGGGATGTTAGCAAACATGTTGCAAACAGAGATGTGGAAAAATGCTTGCACATTTTCTCCTGCTCACTCTTGCACCTCTGTTCTTGCTCCCTTGCATATCCATGAGAACATGCTTAGGCTAACCCACTGGAGCTATGTGAGAAACCCATGCAGCAGAGCCATATCGCCCCTCACTCAGGCTGAGGCCAAACTGGATCAGCAGCTGATTGTGCACAGATGAACAAACCCAGCCTAGATGATCAGAACTTCTCAGCTAAACTGTAGACCCAAGAGCAATAATTAGAAAATAGTTTTTGTTTTGAGCCACTGAGTTTTGGAGTGGTTCATTGCACAGCATTATTGTGGCAATAGATTAACAGGTAACACTACCCAATCACTGAGGCTTATTTCAAATCAGTGCAAAGCCTTCCCTTACAACTCTTACAGAAGGGGACAGTCCTTCCTTAGAACTTGCAAGCATGTCAAACTCGCGGCCTACAGGCCATATGCCTTGTTTATCCTTTGGGTTTGACATGCTTGTCCTACAGCATCTACTACTTGTGCTGCCTATTTGGACTTTGTGATTCTCTGCATTATATTAGAACTTTATTTCATTGACGTCAAGATACCATTGTTGGAGCCCTAGTCGGTTTGGCTCAGCAAATAGAGCATTGGCCTGTGGACCGAAGGGTCCCAGGTTCGATTCCAGTCAAGGGCACATGCCTGGATTGTAGGCTTGATCCCCAGTAGGTTGTGTGCAGGAGGCAGCCGGTCAATGATTCTCATCATTGATGTTTCTCTCTCCCTCTCCCTCCCTCTCTGAAATCAATACAAATACATTTAAAAAAAATATATACCATTGGTGGGAAACATACCATCATCTTATGAATCACTAAGAGAAATAAAACAATAACAAATATACTACAACATGCCATCCATTGGAAGACACATCCTAATTTTAGAACATTTAAAATGTGTTTCTTAGAATCAGTGAAATATGGTAATTAACTCCAGAATTTTATGTCTCAGTTGTCCATCAAGATTGTTCTTTTTAAAAAATATGTGTTTATTGATTTCAGAGAGGAGAAAGAGACAAAAACATAATAATGAGAGATAATCACTGATCAGCTGCCTCCTGCATGCCCCACACTGGGGACCGAGCCTACAACCCAGGTATATGCCATGAACCAGAATCAAACTGTGACCTCCTGGTTCATAGGTCAATGATCAATCACTGAGCCATGCTGACTGGGCAAGATTGTTCTTGAGGACAAATACTAGGTTTTCATCTTCTTTGGGGGAGCAGCATAGTTAGCATAGCTTTGGAGTGAGGCCAACCTTTGTTCAGATTCTGATTCCCTCATTTAACTAGTGTGAACTGAGGCAAACTACTTAAATTCTCTGAGCCAAGTTTTCTCTCTATAAATATAGAGATAATTTTTATCTCAAAGGGTCATTGTGAGAATTTATTAAATCATGCAAAGAACATGGTGGGCATTTAAAACAATGTTTGATTTCTTTAATTAGTACAGGTGCATAATAAAAATTTTCAAATGTACACAAGGGAATGTAGTGCAAAATAAGCCTTCTCATTCCCATTCCCTAATCACTCAGTTTCCTTCCCAGGAGATAACCACACACCAATTTTTTTGAGAATTTTTTCCAGAGAGGCTCATTATTGTCATTTGATAAATGTTCATTTATTTTTGCATCTTTTGAACCCCATAGAACTTAGTAAAGAGATGGGTCCTTTGTAAAGGCTAAGGTTCTGATCACCCATTACTATTTAGAACTCTAAATGGAAATAAGTAGCACAGGAAATTGGACAGAATAGACCAGTGTCAGACATTTCTGGGGGAAAAAATGTTTGTCAATCCATTTTCATACAATTGCCTCTTTTTTCCATAAGAGCTAAGTGCAGAAATTTTTCAATTAACAAAGGGCTCATTACTTGGGTGCAAGTTAAGATAAGTTTTACTGTAAATTCCACTTCTCAAAAGTGCTGAGACAGGGAATGCAGACTTCACTTACCACAACTGAAAAGCTAAGCAAGCAGAGGAAACCAAACTAATAATGTGGCTGATATTGTCAACTGCTATACATACGCAGATAGAGGAAACCTGTATTGGCATAATAATAATAAATATGTAAAGAAAGCTCATGGTTTACCAATAAAATCATTTACTATGTTGCTGACTTTACTGGAAAATGATGCTTTATAACCAGTCTCTCGATTTGATTGATATCTAATTAAAAATTCACTAAGCTCAATTTCAAGCACCTCAAGCTATATTAAAGTCACTTCTATACCAATGGAGGCCTAATATTATTTAAAAACAAAGCAAGTATGATCATTTATTTAAAGCTTGGAAATAGTTCTGAAAATTGCAAAGTTGCATAAAATCTGTGGCCACATACAAAAAAACAGCAGTGTGGTTTAGTAAAAAGAACTAGGAACTCAGGATGACCTGTCTCAGTTCTGGCTCTGTTGTGGTCACACTGTATGGTCTTGTGTAAATCACTTCTCTCTGGCCCCCAGTTTATTGTCTGTATAATGAAGATAATAATATCTGTTTTTTAACCTCATTGCTTTTTGTGAGAGTCAAGATGATGTACGTAAAACTATTCAAATGTACAAAGCAGTGTCCAAATGTAGTTTCCAAAACATTTAGTGAGCACTTACTATGTGCTAAGGACTACATGGTGCTAAGGAAATAGGTGAACAAGCCCAAATCCCTGCCTTCAAGGAACCCATAGATGAGCTGCCAGACACAAATATTAATGTAGTGTCACTAGAGTTGCCAGATAAAATGCAAAATGGCCAGTTAAGTTTGCATTTTAGATAAACAAAAAATAATTTTAACATAAATATATCCCAAATATCACACAGGACATACTTTTACTAAAATTATTCATTATTCATCTACAATTTACATTTAATTGGGTTTACTGTATTTTTATTTGCTAAATCTGGTCACCCTATATGTCACACAACAATAGAAATATGTACATAATAGAGAAGCTGTGCAGTAGAGACATTCATTCTGCTTCAAGGTATCAGGGAAGGCTTCATGGAGGAAGTGAAGAGACATGACCAAGCATTTGACAAGTGAACATGATTATGTAGCATGAAGGAGAGGGAAAGAGGGCATTTGAGGCAGAGAGAAAAACAACAGTACCAGGCAAGAAATACCTGGGAGAGTATAAGTGCTCCAGGCTTTTCAGTGTTTTGCTGAAATGTCAAGTGTGAGGTAGGGAGTGACAAAATTTAGAGTCTCCAGAAATAGACTTATATGGACTTTATAAAGGGTCCTATATGAACTTTTAAATGTTTAATCTAATGCCACAATGAAGGTGATGAGACTAGCCAAGGAGAATATGGGAATACATCTTCTGGATGGATGGGTGGATAAATTTGACCACCAGGACAAAATGTTAGGTTTCCTCTACATAGAGTAAGAATGGCTGACAGGATAGAGATTTTTGTTATCAGGAAGATGAATGGGGGTGGGGAGCAGGAGAAAATGGAGCTGTTATCTATGTTGGATCCTAAAAAGAGAATAAAAGACCTTTTCTGAAGTTAGAAGACTAATGTGCTTGCTTTAGAATAAATAAATTAAGGAAATATGGACTTCACCCAGTGCCGAATACATACAGATTTTATTACCAGGCAGAACAGTATGGGCTGAAAAGATAAATAGTAGAGGTTAAAGAAGTGGTAATATTTTGACAGAGAGAGATCCCAGGATGTAGGCCAAGCTATAAATATTCAATTAACTTATATACATCAGGAGGGCTGGAGAGATGGCTAGCTAGGTATTGGTTTAGAGAAAGAAGCAAGGAGTTTGCTGGGCTGGATAATTGAATTATGACCCTTAGACAAGGATGTGCTAGAGCTGGCTTATTCTGGATTATAAGATCCAATGGTCAGCTTTTCAGTTTTTTTTTTATTGCAATCCAAGTTTTAAATGCAACCATTATTAAAAATTAAAAAAATAAGTTATATAAACATATAATTAAAATCATATTAAAAATAAATACTCATTACTTCATAATGAACTGATGGTATTTTACTATTATTTATGCTCTCAAGATTATTTATTTATACTGTATGGTGTACTATTGCATATACACTGAGTGGCTAGATTATTATGATCTCTGAACACATAATAATCTGGCCACTCAGTGTATATCCTATATAATAAAAGGCTAATATGCAAATTGTCCCCTTGACCAGGATTTCGACCAGCAGGCAGGCCGGCCAACCGCCCATGTCCCCTCCCCCTAGCCAGGCTGGCCGGACCCCACCCATGCATGAATTCATGCACTGGGCCTCTAATATATATATATTGAGTGGCCAGATTATTATGTGTTCAGAGATCATAATAATCTGGCCACTCAGTGTATCTTCCCAACTCTGTGTTTAGTGAAGTCAAGTTGGAGGTCTGAGATTGGCCATGGTGGGAGTATTTATACCATGAAAATCAGCAAATATTACAAATAAGGGCTCACCCTACTGGTTGTTAAACATTGAGCATTTAGCCATTGGGGAAAAGGGGGGCCTTTCCCCATCAGGCAGCGTATTGGTATGGTCATATTATGAGGTTGAACCATATGGTCATATTATGAGGTTGAACCATGAAATAGCTGATATTCCATCATTTTTATTTTTTAAAATTTATTGATTTGAGAGAGAGAGAGAAGGGAGGGTGGGAAGAAGGAGAGAGAGAGAGAGAGAGAGAGAGAGAGAGAGAGAGAGAGAGATTTGTTGTTCTATTTGTTTATACATTCATTGGTTGATTCTTGTATGTGCCCTGACTGGAGCTCGAAACCGCAACCTTGGTGTATTGGGACGACGCTCTAACCAACTGAACTACCCGGTCAGGCCAAAATTCCATCATTTTAAATCTATGAAAATGATAATTCATATAGTTCAACCTAATACAATAAGGCACCTCTTCTTCTGGGATGACTAAACCTTGAACTATGGCATACTGGTTTAGCTAAGTGGGCACTGGCTAGATTTCATCTTCCACCTATCTCTCAGCTTTTTAAAATCTACAAGATGCACAGTCATAGGTGGGAGCTATGTACCTACCTATGGTAGAGATTAATTGTATCCCGAATATATTCCCCTTTCTTCATCAGCAATAGAACCTCAGTTCTTTAGCAGGCCACATGAGTATCAAGAATAAGGACTACATTTCCCAGCTACTCTTGCAGTTAGGTCTGACCATGTGACTAAGTTCTGACCAATGAATTATAAGCAGAATCAATCCATGCAACTTCCAATAAGTGTTCTTAAAGGGAGTGAGCATGCCCTTCTCATTTTTTTTCTACTTTCTATTGGATAGAATTGGATCATCATAAATAAAGCCCCAGCAGCCAACCAGGACCATGAAATAACAATGGGAATGGAAGAAACAAGATGAAATAGGAGTCTAGGCCTCTGACACAAGAAACTACCTGGATAGCACTAAGGTTCCTGCTCTTCTACTCTATGTTCCTTTACACGATGTCATAGAACTGCTGTAGTCCCTTTCTGTGATTATTAAAGGTGGCAGGGATCTGGGGTGGGAATATCATCTCATTCTTGTCCAAGTTACATTATATTACAGTCCTTTCATGTTTTACCAGAATGGACTACTCCAAAAAGTCACCTGGCTTCAGTAATCTGCAGGTGAGGAGCAGGTCCCAGCATCAATATTCACATATAGCCTCTGCCTTTATAGAACCTATATCACATTCTCTTAAGGAGTCTCACCTTATTCTGTCCAAATACATGAGGGTAAGTATGTAGGTTTTATAGCTCTTCAAGCATCCTACTGGAGAGCAAGATGCCAGTCTTTACTCCTTTTAGGCTCTCCCAAAATCTGTGAGAGATTCTCTTGGGGCCCAACCACTACTTCACTTGGCTCTGGTGGAGAGGAGAGAAAAACTTCCTCTTTCTACCAGGATGAAAATACCAATAACTTGCCCTCATCTCTTCCTCCAGGCTTCAGGGGAGTAGACTGGAGGTAGAGGGTAGTAGAGCATAGTAGATGACAGTATGTCCAATAAATCCTAAGGAAAATATATGGTCCCATTTGTTGGTGACTGTCTTTGGAATGATAGTCTAGGCTACAAGACATTTTGGGAGCTAAAGTGCCTGAGTTCAAATCCTGACTCTTCCACTTATAAAATGTGTATCACTGGGCAGCTCACTTAAATTTTCTGTGCTTCAGTTTCTTCATCTCTAACATGGGGATAATAATAATATCTACATGATAAGGTTATTATGAGGACTAATTGGATTAAGGTTTGTAAAGTGTTTAATACACTGCCTGGTACATAATAAATGCCATGCAAGTATTCATTGTTTGTTATTATTATTATTTTAAATATATTTTTATTGATTTCAGAGAGGAAGGGAGAGGGAGAGAGATAGAAACATCAATGATGGGAGAGAATCATTGATTGGCTGCCTCTTGCATGCCCCCTACTGGGAATTGAGCTTGTAACCCAGGCATGTGCCCTGACTGGGAATCAAACCGTGACCTCCTGGTTCATAGGCCAACACTCAACCACTGAGCCACACTGGCCCGGATTATTATTTGCTTCAGTTTTAGACTATAGTCACCTATTTATGCACAATAGGAGAAGTCTCCTTCCACATTCTGTTATGTTTGATGGATGGATCATGAAACCAATCTAGGAACAAGGAAGGGCATCTGGAATTGCTTATCGTAACACTTCTAGTTAATTTGGAGTTGAGTAAAAAAACAAACTCATTATATATACTTGACTGTCCCATTAGAAAGATGTAGAAAATAATCTTTGGTGGGCCCATCCATCCCTAGTTACTAAATCAAGCAGGTTTTTCTTCTGGCAGAGGAGATGCTGTGTCAAAGGAATATATCCATTCAAATTAGAAGTCAACACATTCTTTTTTTAAAAAAATATATATTTTTTGATTTTTTTACAGAGAGGAAGGGAGAGGGATAGAGAGTTAGAAACATCGATGAGAGAGAAACATCTATCAGCTGCCTCCTGCACACCCCCTACTGGGGATGTGCCCTCAACCAAGGTACATGCCCTTGACCGGGATCGAACCTGGGACCCTTCAGTCTTCAGGCCGACACTCTATTCACTGAGCCAAACTGGTTAGGGCAAATAAACACATTCTTAATAAATGCTCCACATGCACTAAAATGAATTATCATGCTGCATAAACTCTGGAAGGAATTTTCTAACTTTCCACTTGTTTTATTAATATATTGAATAACAGCATTCTGTAAACAACTCATACTTTTTAGATTTACTCCTGTTAAAGAATGCCATACTTAAGTGCTTGGAATTGACACTTGAAAATGAAATACCACTGCAAATAATAGGGAAATTGTAGATGCATTTTATACCTCTCTTTTTCAAATCACAAGGTCTCATAAATACAGTCTCTAAAAGTGTCGGTGGGGGAGTTAACATAACAGTACAAGCAATAAGCCTGACCTTTCAATGTAATTTATTTTCGATTTGCTCAATCCCTTTTTTATTAAAACCACATCTGAAACAGAATTAAATCCTATTATAACAGGTGTGTGATCATATCAGGTTCTCCCTTCCAGCGACCCACTTTATTAAAAGTTACTTTGTTTCAAGGAGGATAACCTGATCAGGGCAGTGGGAAGCCTTTGGAAGACTGGGGACAGCATGGGGGAGGGGGCAGGATGGTTTTATTTTCCTGTGAACAACTGCTGTTACTGGTGAAATCAAAGAGTGTTTATGAACATTTTTTTTTTGTGAGTGTTTGAAAAAGCATGGTGGGATGTAATCTTTCCTCTGTGTTTATAGAGGTTATTTCTCTCTGGGATTATGTAGACCCAGGGACAGGTGGGTAATCAAACTGGTCTATGTCGTGATCCACACATTACTTAGCCTGGGACCATTTTCATGTTGTGTTCTATCTCTAAGTGACCATTATGTGGGGAAGAACCTTTGAGACACTATTTACATACAGAGCCACTTGGTAGAAATGAGTTTCCAGTATTTGGCCAGAATTAGGGAACCTAATTATACTAGGTCTTTGAAAAAGATTTAGAATTTAAAAAATCACTCTATTGATGAGTGGTTTGACTTGTTTTCTCCTGCTTTTAAATTTTGGTTTCTATATCATTTTCTCTACTTAGTCATCTCACTACTCATTTCAATTTCCACATTTTCCAGGAAGCTGTCCTGATACTTCCTTGTCCACAGTGACCTCTTAGCTCCTCCCAAATTTGACCACTTGTAGTTTATTTCTATCAACTGGCAAACTGATCTGAATGGATTTGTCATAATTCCCCATCAACCTGAGAACTCCAGGAGGGCAGAAGGTCAAGCCAGGCTGATTTCTCTTTGCATTAAGTTTGAAGGCATATGGAGGCTGATCAAGGATAAAATATATGACCACGAGGTGGCAGTAACACACAGTAAGATTTATTTGTGTTCCAATTTGACAGGTTTGCATGGTGAGGTTGGAGTAGGGATAGAGAAGTCCCTTACAGCTGAGACCTTCCAAAGGCCACCATATAGGGGTCACTACCCAGAAAAGGAGGAGGGGAGAGTGTCAAGAGACTTCCAGGGAAGAGGGGAATTGGAGAGGTAGCTTATATGTCCTTGCAATGTTGCTCAGCAGCATAATGGGAATCCTCTGGGTCAGAGAGATCTGAAGTGGCTTATAGTCTTTTATAGCTATAGGGTTTATCTTATCTATGCCTAGCAGATGTTAGGTGAAGTTGCAGGGTATACAAAACAGGTAGGCTAAAACATCTGCCAATTTAGGCTATATTTAAAACAATTGGATGAGTACAAATTTGAGTGTGGTGCCTATTGGCTTTTGAGCTAACACATCCCAGCCTGCTATGAGGAAATCAACAACATAGGGCTAATATACAGAGGCCATCTTTGGCTCATTTATGTAACATCTTTCAGTAGTGTTGAAGGCTATTACTCAATGGCTGAAATAAATATGTGAATTTATTGCCCAGCCAGCATGGGTCAGTGGTTGAGCATTGACCTATGAACCAGGAGGTTATGATTTGAGTCCCAGTCAGGGCACAAGCCTGGGATGCAGGCTCAATCTTCAGTGTGGGGTGTGCAGGACGCAACCAATCAATGATTTTCTCTCATAATTGATGTTTCTATCTATCTCTCCCTTCCTCTCTAAAATCAATACAAATACATTAAATAAAAGCTGAATTTATTGCTTGCTTAAGCAAGGGAGAGCTTCACTTACTATATAAGGTGTAGATTCTCTGAGAAAAGCAGAGAGTTTATCTTGTGGCAGGTTTTGGAAAATGTGGAATTCAGGAATTGGTGAATGTCAGAAGCGGAAGTATTTACAGACTTGACATCTTTAGCTATGGCAAAATGGCATTGGAGGGTATTTGCTGTTGATTGGCTCTTTCCCAGGTACTGTGCTACCACTAATTAGCTGGCTTTCAGAGCGTCACTGACAAAAGAAATGGGTTTAAGAGTGGCTCCAGGGGTTACTTGTTGCTATGGCCAAAGATTCCATCAGTTTTTTCTTAGAACAGGAAATTTTGGTTCTCAGCACCGAGCACAGTGTTTTGTGAGCAGGGAGCACTCAGTAAGCACTTGCAGAACAAATGAGCAGCATCTGTGTATCATTTGAAAGCATACTGGCTTCTAATCTCTTTAATGTCGAAGTCCAATTTTGGAGTTTAATGTGAAATAATAACATCGGTTACCACATGTCCTTATCTCCTTTCTTCCCAAACAAAGCACTTTCACATCCATCATTTTATTTGATACTCACTTGACCCTCTGAGGCCAGGAAGAAAGGAATACTGCTGTCTCCATTTGTAAATGAGAGGTGGAGTAATATCCAAGGTCATTTGGATCTCTGGACTCTATATTTCTTGGCCTCTTTTTAAAAAAGTGTAAGGTCAATAGAGCAGAGATTCCCATTTGGCATGCAGAGATATTGGTCCTCTGATCCTCAGGTGGGGCAGGGCCTGTAATGGGCAGAACCTTGGCCCATTGCTCTGGCTGTAAGCAGCCTAGTTCATCTTCCTCTGTGTGTTGCCAACCATTTTCATTTTCTGTGGGTGTCCTGATGTGAAAATGAGGGAAGCACTGCACAGAAGTGCCATTTAATGCACATGTAGGTCTGTACACACTGTACACAACTCTCCATGAAATAATAACACCTTACATCAGATTGTTATGTGTGAGTTTACAAAGCACTTCTTATATGGTACAGTCTCATTAATCCTCATGCTAAGCCTGTTATGTAGACAGAAGACAGATTAGTATAATTTAAATTTATATTAAAAAATACAAGAATAGCCCTAGCTGGTTTGGTTCAGTGGATAGAGCGTCAGCCTGTGGATTGAAGGTTCCCAGTCAAGGGCACATGCCCAGGTTGTGGGCTCATCCCCAGTAGGGGGCATGCAGTAGGCAGCCAATCAATGATACTCGTCATTGATGTTTCTCTCTCTCTCTCTCTCTCTCTCTCTCTCTCTCTCTCCCTTCCTCCTTGAAATCAATAAAAATATATTAAAAATACAAGAATAGAAAGTTTAGAAAATAGAAAAATGAAGAAAACTTTAATTTTGTCATCTCAACTAATCATAATTTTGGCAGTTAAAAAAACAGAAATGACATTTTCTAACAAAGTTATAGTATGCATTTAATTTACTATCTGGTTATAAAATAAGCATTTTTCCATGTTACAGTAACACTGTTATTACTATCATTTTTAATGGATGCAAAATATTATACTAAGTATATATACTATATTTAACAGTTTCGCTGCTGTTGCTTTCATCTTTCAGTTATTATAAATTCTTTCACAATGACCTTTAATCATGGGGAAATACCCCTTGATCACCATGTTTTGGTTCACTTCTAGAGTTATAGAAATTAATTTTAGGTGTTTAATTTTAAAAATTGAAGATTTTTATACATGGAAACAAGTATTTCCAAAAGGCTGGCTCCAATTTGCACTCCCACCATGAATATCAGAGAGTAAATTGAACCACAATTTTTCAGGGCATGTAATGTAATCCCCATTTTCCAGATGAAGATATTGAGGACTAAGGTCACACAGCTAGGAAGTTTCCCAGCTGGTAATTTATGTATTTATCAAACATATATAGTTCATGTTATATTCCAGGCCCTCTTCTAAGCATTTTAAAAATATTAACTCATAATGCTCTCCAGCTCCATCCATGCTGTTGCAAATGGTAGGAGTTCCTAAGTGAAATAAGTCAGTCAGAGAAAGATAAATATCACATGATCTCACTCATTTGTGGATTATAATGAACAACATAAACCGCTGAACAAAAATAGATCTAGAGACAGAGAAGCATTGATCAGATGCTCAAACCTCAGAGGGAAGGCAGGGGAGGGATCAACCAAAGGACTTGTATGCATGCATATAAGCATAAACAATGGATACAGACACCGGGGGGTGAGGTCATGAGTGGGGGCATGGGGGGGGGAATGGGAGGATAAGGACACATTTGTAATACCTTAATCAATAAAGGAAAAAATAGAAGTATGACCAGTGTGTATGTATGTGTGTGATCCTACTACTGATCCAGGGTCCACAGTTTGGGAAACATATTCTTAGACATTCAAATGTCATGGGCCTCTAAGGAATATGGCCTGCATTCCATGGAGTTCTATTTACTCTGGGTCTCTGAAGATTAAACTGGGTTAATCTGCCTCTGTGATCCTTTGCTCCTTGGATAAAAATCTGGACAAAGTTGTTTAAACAACCATGAAAATACTCTGGAAATTGACCAAAGGCATACACATTGAGAAGCATTTATTAAAGATAATCTAGTGAAGTTTGGGAAAAAGGAGTCTATCTGGAGTTGCTACCCTTATCCAACTTCATGACAGGGAAGTTCCACCTGAAAAGGCAGGAAAGGCTGTGAGTGCTGCCAGAGGGAGCTGACTTGGAGTGTAGTGTGGAAAACCCATATCCAGGGGAGTTGTCAAAACCAATAGTGATATTAGTAACAAACAACCAGGAAGGCCAACATTGTGGTTAGCCTGGGCAGTCCTGACATTGGTTGGAGAAAATCAACAAACTAACAGACGAGTCAGAGATTTAACAGAGCAATTCAAGAATTTGACAACCCAAAGGTCCTTGCTAAGATTCTGTTTATCTCTGCTGGTCTGTAAGTCTGGGTACATGTGCAAGGCTGTGCTCCCTTGGGAGAGACCAAGGGGATCCTGATAAGGTAATCATCCCTGGATAAACATGAGGCCTTGCAAAAGCATGATTGTAAATTGTTTGAATTTTTAAAGCATTCTTCATGCCACACACAAATCTATTAAAAATGGGTCTTACTAGTTAAAGATGTTTTTAAGCACAATCTCTGAGCCATTACTGGCTGACCACTAAGTTATTCCTACCCAGGGACAACACTCAGGAAGGCAGATTAAAAAAAACACACACACAAAAGAAACTTAGCAGAAATATCAGAGGCCATATACTGCAGGGAAAATAAGCTCCACAGAATTAGTCCAGGAACACCGACAAGAAAATAGCAACAAACAAACAAACACAGCAATAACAACCATCTCTGGCGGGTAGTAGAATTTAGAGATGTACAATATTTAATCTAAAAATATTTTTTCAACAAAAATTTACGAGACATGAAACAAGAAATATGACTTGTACATGGGAAAAAGCATCCAATAGAGATTGTCTTTGAGGGTGTCCACATCTTCAACTTAGCAGACAGATACTTGAAAGTAGCCATTATAAATATGTTCAAAGAACCAAAGGAAATCATATTTAAGGAATTAAAGGACATGTTACAATGTTTAATCAAATAGAAAATATTAATAAAGAGATGAAAGTTACAACAAAGAAACAAATAGAAACTCTAGAATTATATTCTAATAACCAAAATGAAAATTTCACTAAAGGGGTTCAATAGCAGATTTGAGCTGGTAGAATAAAAGAATTAGACAATTTGAGGATAGATCAATAGGGATAATAGAATCTGAAGAACAAAGTGAAAAATAACAAAGAAAAATGTACAGAGCCTCAGAACACATAAGACACCATTAAGTGTAGCAACATACACATGATGAGTATTCCAGAAGGAAAGGAGAGAGAAAAAGAGAAGAAAAATAGTTGAAGAACAAAAAGATTAGTAAATTCCAAATAGGATAAATTTAGGGAGAGCCACACCAAGACACATTATATTCAGACTGTTGAAAAATAAAGAAAAATCTTGGAAACAGCAAGAAAAAAATGACTTACCATTTACAAGGTAACCAAAGATTAATAGGCAACTTCTCACCATAAATAGTGTGGGGCTGAAGGACACACTTAACTTCATCCCATATTTGGTTTTTATATGCCAGTACACTCCCAGTTTTTAAAAGAGCTATTATTTTCTCACAATGTAGCATGATTTGCATACAAAATCAGAAACTCATAAGTAGAATTTTCATTTGTTGCTCCTTTGACTTTCAGGTTTAATGAAACCTAACCAGAAAATATATTGAAGTCCAATTAACTTTCTTGCTCTGGAATTATTACATTTATCCAGTTTTCCCACATATACAAGAAGTCTTGTCTGTACTTTGGGTTCAGTTTTAGTACTCTGGATAGTTATTATATTCCCCCTCACACTTTTCCATAGTTCTGCTGCTATGCAAATTGAGAAGGACTAAAGGTGTTTTTAGACAAAGCAGGGAATATTATTTATTATTATTATTTATTTGTGAATATTATTATTTATTTGTGAATATTATTATTTATTTGTGAATATTATTATTTATTTGTGAATCTTGAGAAAGTAGTGAAGTGCAGACAGATTAATAAACAAAGAACTGTGAGTCCTTAGATAGCCTCACCAATTAGTCAATTTGAGTTGATTATTGCCCTCAAACTTCCCGCTCTTGTTAGAATGCTTGCAGTATGACTTATTTAATTAGGACTCTTTCATGAACCCACAATTTTTTTTCTCTTTGTCTGAAATGATCTAGTCAGAGACCCTCTGCAAATGCCAGGCATTAACTATATCACAATGCTAATTCTTTTGACTGAAGCCAGACTTGATTTGGTAGAAAATGACTTCAGTGTACTGGATTTACAGTTCATTTAATGAGTGCTATAGATGTCAATACATTAGTGTAAACCTGGTGCAGGTAGTAACTTTATTCCTAATGAGGTGCTCGACTAGCTTCCTACTACAAAAAGTAAGACATTGTTCAGTGGGTACAGAATATACCTATCTAATAACACCTGAGAAATGTGCTAGTTGTACATCACAATGATATTAGGACCACTTGACTTCTCTGGGACTGGTTTTCCATGCCTGCAAAATGAGTGTGTTGGACAAAGGCCTTTTAGGATTTTATTAGCCAATTTAAGAAATCTCTCATCTTTAGGACATGTGCTTTGTAATGGACAAGAATTTATATGAGCCATCTGTGCTATGATCTGCACTCCCTACCAAGGGTTCATGACTCCATGAACCCTTGCTTAACTACCAAGTCTCTCCTGTACCTGAATTTCTTGCAAGTGAGGCACTGACTGCCCATTTTTCTAGACTATTTTTTCAAGGATGTTTGTATTGTGAAAAACCTTGTAATACAGAGACAGTGTCTGTGGAGCAAAAAGCATTGCCCATTATAAAAGACTAGAGGCCTAGTGCATGAAATTCGTGCACAGGTGGGGTCCCTAGTGGCTGCCGGCTGCCGGCCGGGACCTCCCTTCACACCTGCCTTGGCCTGATGCTGCCCGCTCACCTGCTCCACCATCCCGCCATGGTCCTGCTTTCCTTGGGGCCCATTGGGGCCGACAGCGCTTCCACTGTAGAAATTGGGACTGCAGAAGCAATGCAAAAATGCCGATACTCTTGCTACTGCTATGAGCAATAAATTATTCTTCATCTCTAATCTAGGAATCTCATATTTTCTACCAGCACCCATGAAAATGTGGCAGAATAACTTGCCAGCTTGTAAGTACAGTAAGATCTCAGACCTTTCACAGTTTTTGACAACTCCAGTCCACAATCACTTTCCTCTTAATGCCTTTAATACCTAGCCTCTAAACAACCTGAAACACATTTTGTCATTTAATTATTTTATATATTAATCTTATCTCCTAACTAGATTGTAGGCACTTGAGATGAGGCACCATGCCTATACTTTTACTGTTTACCCTATCATAGCTGGCACAGGGATGGGTACTTTGTAGGGACTCAATCTATGTTTTTTATTCACTCTGGCCATATGCATGCCAACTTAGTTAAAACACTCTATACCTTTTATCATTGAACTTCTTGACTTGAGTTTCTTATTAAATATGAAAACTATATAATTACTCCACTAGAAATAGAAAAGCTCTAATGAGAGAGAGAGTAGCTGTTTGTTTTTCAGGCATCTAGGATGCAAGCATAGGCATTTTAAAATAAATTAGAGATCATTTGATTACAGGGCTAATTGCAAAGCTATTCTAAACCTCACATTTCCAAAGGTATCAGGGACACTTTATTATGCTGAGCTGCTAATCATTACATTGTTCTGGCTACTTACTAGTAACTAGAATATAGGCTCTGTGTTTTAGTAGAATTCAAGAGCCTTGGGTTGACATCTACGCCAGCCCATTGCCTTCGGCATCAATGGGAGCTCATTTGACATTTGATACAAATCCCAGAGGAAGATCTGACTTCTTATGAGTGCATTCCCTAAAGCCATACACTTCTGCTTGTATTATTATAAGTATCCTATTAATGACCTATTACACCAGAAAGAAAAATATCTATATATGCATTTTCATTTAGCTTATCATTGTTTCCAATAGTCTGGATTACTCAATTAGTCTAACTTCAGTTTTCTCTAAGGGAATATGGAGATACAACACACTTTCTGTCATTAGTGCTAAAACATTAGGACTCAGGACTCTTTCTTGTGTTATGGCCCTGAGAATGCATTCCTTAATCACATAATAAATTTTCTCTCTCTCTCTCTCTCTCTCTCTCTCTCTCTCTCTCTCTCTCTCTCCTTCCCTCCCTCCAGTTATCAGGAAGGACTGCAACACATTCTCAATACAATTTTCCTGAGTAAAACTGATATTACTTTATAGCTGTGACATGGTTATCATTTTCTAACTTTAGCTTTGCATATCTGTCGTTTTCTAACTTTAGTTTTGTAAATTCAGGCTGATTTTACTTAGAAATAGTTCCTGCTATTTGAATTTGGGTATGCTGCCACCAAGTGGTTGCCAGTTTTTGATTCGTAGGGTCTCATAACTGAAACTGCAGGGGCCTTTTTGTTGGTGGTGGTGTACGTATTAGGATTGGGGGTAGTGTGATGCATGTGAGTAGGTGAAGTATCAAGTATCAGAGGGAGTTTTGGGGTAAATCTTCATGAAGCAGCAGGAAGATATTAAAGAACAAAAAATGAGTCATAACTTGAGGAGTGGAGAAAGGCAGTCTGAATTTCAAAGGATAAGATCAGGCACAGAAGAATTGTGGGATAAAGGGGACAGGGAAACAACAGGACGAAAAGGAAAATGACCCAGAGTTAAGTGAACTTGGTCACTGAACCAGATTTCATCCTTTGTTTCTGACTTTTCTGTTTTCTGGACTTGTTGGGAAGTCTGAATAGCAAGATAGATGTAATACCTTAACCTAGAACAGGAGAACAAGATTGTGTCTTGTACATCTTTGTATCCCCAACAATGTCTAGCATAGTGCTGGGCACATAGTTGGTCCTTCATAAAGGTCTGTTGAATGAATGACCCAATCCCATAGGAGTTGAGACAATATGTAATAGAGGTGGGGGGTACTGGCTTGAAACATAGGGTCAGCTTCAATCTTGATGATGTACTGTCTCTATCATTAAGATGAGGCACTAAACACCCTAGCCGGTTTTGCTCAGTGGATAGAGTGTCGGCTTGTGGACTGAAGGGTCCCAGGTTTGATTCCAGTCAAGGGCACATGCCCTGGTTGTGGGCTGGATCCCCAGAGGGGGGTGTGCAGGAGGCAGCCAATCAATGATTCTCTCTCATCATTGATGTTTCTATCTCTCTCCCTCTTCATTCCTCTCTGAAATCAATAAAAATATATTAAATAATTGAGAGAAATTGGTGGCGGAATAGACAGACGTGTCCCAAGCCTTGTCCTGGAGCAGATAGAAAGAACAGCTGAGGGTTGTACGGGGAGTGTTTGTTGGTGAGTTGAGGGACAGCTATACTCCAGGAGATGGTGGGGGACTGCTGGACGGGGCTCCCCTGACCAGGCAGCCCCCACTGCTGCTGGGTTCCCTCTCAGAGCGACAGGATCGGACGTGGAGAATGGGCCATATTGAAGGGGAAAGTGGATGTTATCGGACGCCTGAAAAGCCCAGGGAATCTACAACTATGGCACCCACCGAACAGCTGCGAACCCGAGAACATTGGTCCCCGAGTGGTGCAAGCACGCGGATTCAGAGGAGCTCTACACTCCACCACAGAAAAGTCAGATTTCGCCTGGGATAAGGTGAGGTCTCTGGCCCAGGCAGGAGAGAAAAACACGCGCACTCGGGAGCTGGAGACCTGGGGAAGTCTGCGCCTAGGAAAATCCATAGCTGTTGGGGCTGGCATGATCCATGAATGTGGAAGGGGGTCCTCAGAGGTGCTAACAGAAGGGAACTCTAAAAAGCAACCCATTTTTATCTGGGTTCAAAAGGACAGCCTAAAAATTTTAAAAGTGTCCCGGCTGCTTAGACCCAAGGGGAAAAAAGACTGCACAGACTTGCGCGCAACCCTGGAGTTCGCACACTTACTCTGGCTCTTTTTTTCTTTTTCTTTTTTCCCCTCTTTAAATCCTTGCTTCTGATTACTAAGCCCAATACATAGGATCAACCAATTGGGGTCACTCTAAGAGACTGCAGGGGAAAGTTGTTTTTCTGGAACCTGGGGATCAGAGCAGGGAATAACCATCAGAGAACCAGCTCTGGGGCAACCCACTCCACCAAACTGGTATTAAGTGCTTCAGGGAAAACAAATCTAAACACTAGCTAGAGAGGACCTATAGTAAGGTGACCAGATTTTAACATTGGTAAAGCGGGACACCATTGACCGGGAGGGGGGGAGAGGTTCTTTTTTTTTTTTTTTAAATATATTTTATTAATTTTTTACAGAGAGGAAGAGAGAGGGATAGAGAATTAGAAACATCAATGAGAGAGAAACATCGATCAGCTGCCTCTTGCACACCCCTTACTGGGGATGTGCCTGCAACCAAGGTACATGCCCTTGACCGGAATCGAACCTGGGACCCTTGAGTCCGCAGGCCGACGCTCTATCCACTGAGCCAATCCGGTTTCGGCCTGGGGGGGGGGGGGGTTCTTTATTAAAAATTTGGTTTATATTGTAATCGCTTTTGGTTTTTTTAATAAAAGGAAATCCACTTCTTAGATCATCGTTGAATTTGCATCCTCTTTTCTTACTCATTATGTTAAAAATCTAAAAATAATAATTTAAAATTATATTATAAATTATTATATACATATAGCTTAAAAACACAGTAAGTAGGTACATAATTACATGAACATATTTTATTGTTAGTTTATAAATTAAATTAATTTGATTGTTATAAAGTAACTATATTTTAAAAATTATTTTAATCCTATATTTCTTTCTAAATAATAGCAATACTAACTTGTATTATTTTTCCTCTGAATTTGCCATAACGTAAGTCATGTCACTTTCAAGGCCAGCATAAGTTTTTGAAGCTCAAAAGCCTGGGTTCCTAAAACTTTAAATAGGCTTTTAAAACTCAAAGGCTAAGAATGAACTTTTTTGTTTTTTGTTTTTTGCTCTTTCACTCTAGTCCTTGGTAAGTCCCTTAATAGAGGTACTATGACCTACCTGTATCTGTGGGCCAAAACCTAAGTTGAAGAAATAATATAATTCTCAGATGGGGGATGGGCAGAGAAATCTGAGTAGATAAGAATGTGCCTTGCCTCTCTCCACTAGGAGGAGACAGCAAGCCCTAAAGAGTTACCCTGAATGCAACTTGGCACCAGAGCAGTAGAGCAGTGTGGGCTGCATGTATTATCTCAGGGGGACAGGGCTTGAGACAGCTTTATAATTCCCTGGACTCTGGTTGGGTATCAGAAGAAACAATTGTTTTCTGGATAGCTACTAAGGGCCCTGAGACCTAAGAAAACTTCAGCCTAGGGCTGAGGAGGCATAGCAGTGATCTGAGGGCATCAGTAATTGAGGTCTGTGTGGAATTTGAATATCCCTATCACACATGTGCAGAAACCATCAAGGCCCCACATAACAATGTACCTTTCTGTGGATTCCAGGGTGGATAGCAAAAGACAACTGAAGATTAAATACTTTCTCCTTGTCTTAGCCACAACCCCAGAGATTGTGGGAAGAGCTTAAATGGACTGAAATTAAGTTTTATATTACCTGGAGGAATGCGAGCTCAAAGTAGACTAAGTGCATCTGAATTTGTGGGCTGACATTTATATCAACACCACCAATGCACTCTGTATTTGGTCAGTTGGATCGACTTGATGAACCAGAGCCTTTTTCCTGAGGCCAACATTGAGGAGAAAGGTGAATCAGAAAGCAGGACGCTCCTGCTGGGGATTAGGTAAATTGGTTGGTATTGTGGTGTTCCCTGAACTGTCTTTGCCTCAGCATGCTTTCACCACACTTGTCAGCTGCTCTAGTCCTCAGTAGTAACAATGTTGTTCCAGATACCAAACACTGTGATACCCCTGGTTAGCCAAAGAAAATTCTAGCTAGAATCACTCAACTACTTACTAAGGCAGGAAGGTGAACTTAGGCATTTTTGAGTTTTCACATACTATATACACAGGTGGAAACAAGTAAAGGTTTTTAAATAAGCTTCAGATAGCCAACTTTGAGTGTAGTTACAAATGTATGACTTGATCATTGATTTTTAGCAGGTAAACAGAACTGGACAGGTTCATAATTTTAACTGGGATGTAGCCTGGTAATTGCGTTTGGCAGTGCCACATAATTTATTAAATGGTGTAGGGCTGCTGTGATTGCACTATAGATAAGCAGAAGTCTCCAGAGTCAGTTGAGGTTGTCGAATCACATTCAATGAATGTCCTAGCATCTCAATGGAAGCATCCTGCTATTGAGGGACTCCCCTGGAGTAATCAATTAAAAGCAGTAGTATTAAGCAGCTAACGGTGCTAGGAAATCAATACTGGCAAGGGGAAGAGACAATTCCCTGTGATGATTTCCATGCAAATTTTGATTCTTGTATCTAATGACATTAGGATCCACTCAGGACACATAACTCAAGGAGGAGCTTCCTTTCCAGTGAAGCGTGAAGCACATTTTTACCCCTATAACCTTGGTGGCCACTTGGGAGGCCTACTTTTACTGCTGGGAAGCAATAGATTAAGGAAAGGCAACCCAACTTTCTTTGTATTTCTCCTGTGGGAGAGATGGAGGTCAGATAGATAGATTGACTTTCTGGAGA
Source organism: Cnephaeus nilssonii (assembly GCF_951640355.1). Taxonomy (NCBI): domain Eukaryota; kingdom Metazoa; phylum Chordata; class Mammalia; order Chiroptera; family Vespertilionidae; genus Cnephaeus; species Cnephaeus nilssonii. Next base: position 111,128,045 of record NC_137071.1, read on the forward strand.
TTGGAATTGGTCCCTGAAAGGGCCAGGATCATTCCTTTTTTTTCATTCACTGAATATTTGTCCGTGCTGGCCCTACTACACCTTTAACTGCTCCTTCTCCACTCGTGACCAAGGGAATCTATAAATGACATCTGTAGTTCAACCCAAACTGCTTTGAGACTCTCTCTTAATTCCTCTACTTCCTCCTAGTACTAAATCTTTTTGTGGGCATGCATTTTACCTCAAAATATGGAGTGAAAAATTGTATTTCTCTTATTCTCTAAACATGATTTAATCTGTTTAGAGATCACACTCGCCACCAAAATTTGGTAAAAAATTTAATCTCAGTCATTATTGTGGCCTCCAGGGTAAGGTTCAGTACTGGGTGTTTTGGACAATCACAAGGAGTCCTCAGATTTTCATTCTCTATACTGTGTGGTGTCTTTGAGGCCACTGCTCTCCTGATTCTGGAACAAGCTGAGGCACAGGACTTTCTGTCCATGCTGGCAGCCCTGGAATGACCTGGAGTCTAGCCTTCCTTGGATACTACATTGACAGTTTCCTCTGAGTTACATCCCTGGGCACTGTAAGGGAACAGTATGCCTATATAGTCTACTTGTAAAATCTTTAAAACTTTCAGTAGCCCTACCAGTTTTGAGGACACTGTCTTGAAACTCTAGGTACCTCTTTATCTGAGGTACCAAACCTCAGAGCTGCTTTCATTTTAGGACAGCTATTTAGCTCTTTGCCTCCTTTTGCATTGGCTTTAGAACACAGCATTCTCTTAACTTTGACCTAGAACTGTTGAATCCCCAGGGTTTTGAGTCACTGAACTCATATTGTCCTAGGTGTGTGTGTGTGTGTGTGTGTGTGTGTGTGTGTGTGTGTGTGAAGGGGGTGGGAGTTCTCATTCTTCCTGAAATTTCATTTTCTTATCCTCTCTGCTTCTCCTCTCCCCTTCCCCTACCAAATTCTTAATCATCCTTCAAGTCTCAGTTTACATGTCACTCTTTGAGATAAGTTTTCTATGGCCCTATACTCTAATTAGGCTTCCATTCTATACATGCATAGTACCCTGTAGGTTTTGTATGTAGCACATGCCATAATGGTAATGAGTTATTACATTATCAATATTTGTTTCTCCCACTGTTTTGTAAGCTCCATAAGAATAGGGATGAATCTTTTTTTGTTAATTGTTATATACCCATTGCCTCACAAGATGTGACACTTAAAAGATGTAAAAGAATGTGATTAAGAAATAAATGAAATGAAATGTTTCCATCGTGATGAAGTAACAACCCAGAGGTCATTTTCCAATCTTTCTTGAAATTTATGTAGTGTGTATAGCTTATAGGATAAAAATGAACAATGCATTAACTATTATTTTGCCAAAAGAGTTGGCATAGAGTTACTTATATTATCTTTATATTTTCTTTTTTAACATATCTGTAATGATATCTCTTTTTTTATTCCTTAAATTGATTATTTGAACTCTTTCTCTTGGACTTTATGAAATAAAGAATTTCTGTTTATTTAAAAAACACTATTAAGAGAGTGAAAAAACAAACAAGTGAGAGAAAATACTTGCAATATACATAACAGGTAAAGAACTTATATTCAGATTATGTAAAGAAATCCTACAAATAAATTAAAAATATAGATAACCCAGTTGAAAATGTTTAAAGACTTGAATAGATATTTCATAAAATCAGATATTGAAATGGTCATCAAGCATTATTAGTCATCAGGGACATGAAAATTAAATGCACAATGAGATACCATTATCCACCAACACTACCAAGTATTGTCAAGATGGGGAGCTGCTATAACTCTCATACACTGTAGCCTGGAGTGTAAAATGGTACAACCACTTTGGAAAACTAGTAATATCTATTCAAGTCAAATATATGTGTGTCCAACGATATAACAAATCTGTTCATTAATATATATATATATATATATATATATATATATATATATATATATATGTTGGGGCAACATAGGTTTATAGTTGTGAGTATGCCAAACACAAGAGTTTATTCTTATATTATTGTTTATACTAGTAAATTATTATATTATTTTCCATATGAGCAAATGTAAACCTACTTTTGCCCAACTCTGTATATATATTCCCAACAGAAATACAGACATGTGTCCACCAAAAGACATGTACAAAGTCTTCATAGCAGCATTACTTGTAATAGAACCAAACTGAAAGCAATCTAAATGTTCATCATCAGGAGAAACCAAGATGGCGGCATAGATGAACACCTAAACTGCTGCCTTGCACAATTTCAAAACTACAGCTAAAAGACAGAACGGACATCATCCAGAACCACAAGAAAGCTGGCTGAGTGGAAATTCTACAACTAGAAGGAAAGAGGGGGTCACACAGAGACTCAGAGGAGCTGCAAAAGGCTGAGGTACAGAGACACGCACGTGGAGAGGACGGGCAGCTGAGTGCCTGGCTGGCTTTCTCTAGTGGGAGGGAGACGGAAGCTCCTGACTGCACTGAACCTCAGTTCCGACTGCACTGGACCCCAGTTTCAGGTGAGACCCTGGGGACCCAGATTCATATGGGGGGAGTCTGGACTGTCGGGAAAAGAGAGGAGCGCACGGGAACTCAGGGGAGCCGTGAAAGGCAGAGGTCTGGAGGCATGCGCGCGAGGGCGCGCAGAGAGGACTGCAGCAATTACTGAGGGACACTGAGACCCAGGGGCCTCATAGGGCAGGGCTGATGGGAAGCCAAGGCTGTCTGCTCAGCCCTGAGACTCCGCCCCATCCAAGCTGAGCACAGAGGCTTTTGCAATTTTGCAAGTCTTGTCTCAAAAGGCTGTCTCCAGCACAGAAGTTCTCCTGGTGTAGACACAGCTGATCCTCACAGACAATTGGCCTGGAGGTCAATTCCTCCCAGTGATACCAACAACAATCAAGACTTAACTACAACAAGGCTGTACACACAGTCCACAAAGGGGTGCACCAAGAGTGTCCACCTCAGGTAACTGGGGAGGCTGAGCCACTAGGCCATATAGGACACCTAGCACACAAAGCTACTCTACCAACTCAAGGAAGCAGCGAAAATGCGGAGACAAAGAAACAGATCACAAACAAAAGAAATGGAGGAAAACAAATGACTGGATATAGAGTTCAAAACCACGGTTATAAGTTTTTTCAAGAATTTCCTAAAAAAGGCCAATAAATTTAGTGAGACCCTTGAGGATATGAAAAAGGACCAACTAAAAATTAAACATACACTTACTGAAATACAAAATATTATACAGAGACCTAACAGCAGACTAGAGGAACACAAGAATCAAGTCAAAGATTTGAAATTCAAAGAAGCAAAAAACACTGAACCGGGAAAGCAAAAAGAAAAAGGAATCCAAAAATTTGAAGATAGTGTAAGGAGCCTCTGGGACAACTTCAAGTGTACCAACATCAGAATTATGGGGGTGCCAGAAGAAGAGAGAGAGCAAGATACTGAAAACCTATTTGAAGAAATAATGACCGAAAACTTCCCCCACCTGGTGAAAGAAATAGATTTACAAGTCCAGGAAGTGCACAGAACCCCAAACAAAAGGAATCCAAAGAGGACCACACCAAGACACATCATAATTAAAATGCCAAGAGCAAAAGACAAAGAGAGAATCTTAAAAGCAGCAAGAGAAAAACAGTTAATTACCTACAAGGGAGCACCCATACGACTGTCAGCTGATTTCTCAACAGAAACTATGCAGGCCAGACGGGAGTGGCAAGAAATATTCAAAGTGATGAATAGCAAGAACCTACAACCAAGATTACCCAGCAAAGCTATCATTCAGAATTGAAGGTCAGATAAAGAGCTTCACAGATAAGAAAAAGCTAAAGGAGTTCATCAACACCAAACCAGTATTATATGAAATGCTGAAAGGTACTCTTTAAGAAGAGGAAGAAGAAGAAAAAGGTAAAGATAAAAATTATGAACAACAAATACATATCTATCAATAAGTGAATCTAAAAATCAAGTGAATTAAAAATCTGATGAACAGAATAAACTGGTGAATATAATAGAATAAGGAGCATAGAAAGGGAGTGGACTGACAATTCTCAGGGGGAAAGGGGTGTGGGGGGTGCGGGAAGAGACTGGAAAAAATCATACACCTATGGATGAGGACAGTGGTGGGGGGGGATAAGGGCAGAGGGTGGGGTGGGAACCGGGTGGAGGGGAGCTATGGGGGGAAAAAAGAAGAACAATTGTAATAATCTGAACAATAAAGATTTATTAAATTAAAAAAGAGTAAATGTTCATCATCATTGGAATAGATAAATTGTGGTATAATCACACAATGACATACCGTACAGCAATTAAAAAGAACAAATTACTATGCCAAACACCTGGATGAATGTCACAGCTATAAGGTTGAGAAAGAAGCCAGATACAAAAGTGAGTCCATTTATATCATGTAGAAGCACGGGCAAAATTAATCTATGGTGATAGAAATCAAAATAGTGGTAGACCAGAAGGACATGAGAGAGGCTTTGGGGATGCTGGTTAATGTTCTAAGTCCTGATGTAGGTGGTGCCTTCACTTTGTAAAAATTAATCTGTACAATAGAGATTCACTTCAATTTTATGTTATATTTTAATTAAAAGTTTATAAAATAAATGAAATAAAAATAAGTATATTGAAAGAGCGATGGGAGGGTTTACACTGGATAATATCTAATATTCCTTTCAATTCTAACATACTATGATTTTGTGTGAAAATGCTTTGAAAATAATAAATCCTTAAAAAAAGAAGCCCGACCAGTGGGGCTCAGTGGTTGAGCTTTGGCCTATGAACCAGGAGGTCCCACTTTTATTCCTGATCAATGCACATGCCTGGGGTTGCAGGCTCCGTCCCCACTGGGGTGTGTGTGGGAGGCAGCTCTTCAATAATTGTTTCTCACCAGTGATGTTTCTATCTCTCTCTCCCTCTCTCTTCTTCTCTAAAATCAATAAAAATATATTTTTAAAAAGAAAATAATAAAATAATCTCAAGGAAAGTCTTTTATTATTATCAGTGCTAGTTTACTTTGAATTTCTAATGATTTCTTGATTAAACAATGGCAAATAATTTGCTTAAATTTTTATATTTATTTAAAGTTTCTATATTTATTTGAAAATTTAAGTTACCTTTCTTTTTTTCTGTGGCTATTGTTCATTTTCTAGTGTCTAAACTTTTCTATCAAGACCCTGGATGGGAAACCAAAGACAATATTATGGCGAGTAATCTTTAACATTCTTAAATTTCTTGCAATGAATAATGGCAAAACTTCTAAATGTAAAGTTCAGGGTTTGAGGAAAATGGTTCATGATTCCATTGAATCAGCGTTGCATTCCTCAACCTAGCTTTTCTACTTAAAAGCACAATGTAGCAGTGGAAATAATAATGATTTCCCCTATCATTTGACCTCTCTTAGGAGTCCATAATTCTAATGTCAGGTAAAAATAATGCTAGAATAATAATAAGATACATTTGACATTCGTTTTCAGTATAGTCATTCTAATTCTATCATTTTATTATTTTGATGACTTTTCCTCAGCATTCCCAGTAAAACTTAATGAATCTATCAGTAAGCACAGTTGATAAAGTGGTTGACGTATTCTAAGAGATGAGGCTTTCGCTTTACTGAGGCTACTGAGCTTGTTTAAAACCTGCTATACTTTTTTTTTCTTAGAAGTTTTTCCCTTTTCAGATATTCATTAAGAACTCAACTTTCCTGGTATCTAAATGAAAGTTTCCTTTAAGGATATATTGCCTTTCTAATTCTTGGCCTGGGAACAAAATGTCAGAAAATTCTTTAAATCTATTTAGTGAAGTGTTTTAAATGCTCATCTTGCACTTTTGAGTGAAGTGTAATTTACATTTCATAAAAGTAGAAGCTGAGAAGCAAGCTGTAAGTAATTATCATATAATTAAATGTCTACTATGAAGGGAATGAAAATGTGAGCTCCTTCGTGCTTTCCGTGACTGGGTTATGCAATGGCAAATTAAATTACAGCTCTTTATCTCAGGAAGGCTCCAGGGGACCTACTCAGGGTTGGAAGAGATACCCATGAGTTGCCAATATAGTTTCAGTTGGAAGCTGAAGCAATCACTTTACTGTTCAAGCAGTCCATATGGAAATGGCTTCTTTAGTCTCAGTGACTTTGAAAACCCCTTTTCCCTATGTTAATATTTATAAATGGAAAACACCACCATGGTAATTAATACTTAATTATTACCATGGAGGAGTTTTATTTTTTCAAATTCACAAGGCAGTTGGCTTTGGGGATAATAATCAAGTGCCAAATGCATTTGTAAGTAGGTGAAATGCTTACCATAATCTGATTTTGCTTAATATTCATTTAAATATGCACCGACTCCCTGTTAAGTTGAAGATGCTAAAGAGCACTCAAAGGTCAAAAAAGACAGGTTCCCTGCTCTGAGGGAGAGTGTAGTCAGGAAGGGGATAAAAGCTATCCACACACAAACAAAACTATAAAATAAGGCTAAATTGGATAGTTATCAGAGACTCCAATACGTGGAGGAGCTCAGAGGAGGGAGCAATCACTTTCTATTTCTGGCTAAATAGAGCTGGTTAGGTTTCAGGAAGACAGTATTTAATCTGGTGCATGAGGGATAGGCATTATAAGAAGAGATACTGAAGAGAGCATGAGCAATGATAGAAGTGGGAAACCAGCATAGGCACTTCAGGGAATGAAGTAGACCAATTTGGTTACTTATTCCAACAGTCACAGTGGTGACTTAACTGAACTTATGAATACAGTTTTTGGGTTTTGCAGGCTTACTCCTTAGTCCAACCTGTAATGTGATATTCTTGACTGTTTACATTGTCTGGGAGCATTAGATACATGTAGGGGTATAGTGAGAGATCTGATGAAAATGGAGATTGGCACTGGATTGCAAAGACTCTTGGGCACCAATCTAATTATAGATAGACTACTCAGAGAAGCATTCATTTAAAAAATCTTATTCACAGACTGTTGTGTGCCAAGGACTTTAAAAGGTATGTGGAATAAGAGTGATGAATACCTTTCCTGTCTGCAAGGAAATTAGTTTAGTTGGGGAGATGGTTGAGAGGTGCTGAGGGCACCTGTCCTAGATAAGATGTGAAGTATTAGGAAAGGCATTCTAGAGAGGGTATATCTGAGTTGAAATATGAAGGAGAGTATGGGTTTTCCTGAAACAAGAGGAATGGGTAGGGTGTTTCAAGCAGAGAGAGCATGTAAAGTCACTGAGGTGTGAAGAACCTGGAGAGTTCCTGGGAGTGCTAGGCTTGATCCTAAGGTGTGAATTGAGTGGCAAAGTGATGAAGCTGGAGAGGTCACTAGGGACCTGATCATGAAATGCCCTTTAGAGGCTATTGCAATGATCCAGATGGAGATGACACAGCTCTGAATAAAAAAATATAGCAGTGGAGTCCTACCTGGTTTGGCTCAGTGGATAGAGTGTCGGCCTGCCGACTGCTGGGTCCCAGGTTTGATTCCAGTCAAGGGCACATGCCTGGGTTGCTGGCTTGATCCCCAGTAGGGGGCGTGCAGCAGGTAGCTGATCAGTGATTCTCATCATTGATGTTTCTATCTCTCTCTCTCCCTCTCCCTTCCTCTCTGAAATCAATAAAAAGATATAAAATATATATATAGTAGTGGGGAGGGAGAAAGAAGAAGGCATACATTTGAGAGAGATTTAGGGGGTAGAATTGACAGGACTTCTAACCAATGGTATTTAAGTGATAAGGTGGGTAATAGAGAGCAAGGATGAATCTTAGGCTTGGACTTGGGTGTTAGGGAATGCCATTCACTTAGAAAGGGAAAACAGGAGGATAAGATTTGAAAGGGAAGGAAGTAATGAGCTTAGTTTTACCAGTGTTGAGTGCGATATCCAAATGGAGAAATGACAAAAAGTTAGATATATTATTTGGAGTGCAGGAATGTAGTGTGGGCTGCAGATACAGTTTTGAGAGTCATTTAGTATGAGCAATTGCAAATCCCAATGTCTACAGAATCCAGGCAGGTAACAGAAATGGATAATTCGTGCTGGGGCTGATATTGGGTTAAGACAAAAGGAAGAGATGAGCACAGCACCTGCCCAAAGGCATTCATGTTAAAAAAAATATCTAGTAAGCCAGCCAAACAAAACCCAGATGCACACCATATGAAGATTCAAGTGGCCAGTTTTCCACCTTTGATATACATAGTAATTACCCATTAGAGTGACTGAAGAGTTTATGTAGAGTATGTAGAGAAAAAAAAAAGCTAAGGACAAAACTCCAGAGGAGAAATATAAGGAAAGGCAGATACTTGGGGGTGGGGAGTGGGGATGGAGAAAGGAGAGGAGAGCAAAGAAGAGCAGAAGAGAGAAGAGGAGATAAAAGGAAAAAAGCCAGACAGGGAATGGTTAACTGTGTTAAACGCTACAGAATTAGATAAAGATTGAAATTTCATGGGAATTTGCACCATGGAGGAGACTGTTCACTTTAACTGAAGCCATTTCAGTGGTGTGGTGTGGGTTGAAGCCAGATTGTAATGGGTTGAGAATTTAATGGAGGAGAAGTGAAGACTGAGTATAGACAACTCTTTTAAGAAATTTGTCTGTGAATTCGAGATGAGCAGTTGGGTGGTAGTTGGTTATTTATATACTAGAGGCCCAGTGCATGAATTTGTGCACAGGTGGGATCCGGCTGGCCCACCCCAATCAGGGCCCAATCAAGGCTGGGCTAGCCTGGGGGTAGGGGCCGTGGGTGGTTGGCTGGCTGGCCCTTCCCCCGATTGGGGTGGGGAGCCTATTGGGGACAGAGCTGGCCATGGGGATGGGCTGTGGGTGGTTGGCTGGCCGACCCTGCCCCCGATTGGTGTGGGAGGGTGATAGGAGGTGGGGCCAGCCAGAGGGTGGGGCCGCAACTGATTGGGGGGTGACTGGGGGCGGGGTCATCCAGGGGGAGGGACCACAGGCAGTTGGCTGGCTAGCCCCGCCTCCTATTGGGTAAGGGGGGCAATCCGTGGTGGGGCTGGATGGGGGGAGGGGCTGCAGGAGGTTGGGTTAGGGGGAACGATTGGGGGTGGAGCTGGCCAGGGGGAGGGACCGTGGGAGGTTGGCTGGCCGACCCCACCCCTGATCTGCTGGTTTGCTAGTTGCAGTGGGTGTCATAGCGACCGGTCGTTCTGGTCGTTATAAAGTTCAGGTCACTGGCTTTTTATATATATAGATGCATGTATACTAGGAAAGATATGAACACAATTACATGCTAAAAGGAGAAGGAGAGGTTAAATATGTAGGAAAACAAAGGAATTATTGATAAGCTGAGGTCCTTGGGGAGCTAGGAACAGAGGTGATCCAGAGCACAGGTGGAAGGATTAGCCTTGAGGTAGGAGGAATGGCATTTTTCTACTGAAATTGAAGATAATTTCATTTAACAAAGATTTCTGGAGCTTCCATACTCTACTAGACACTGTATGTAGCAGATTCAAAAGTAGAACAAAAATCTCTGCTGGCATGGAACTTAAATTCCAGAAAGACTGAAGTATGAATAAGAACAAGTACATATAAACAGTGCCAGGGCATTGGGAATGTGGTTGAAACATTTTAATTTGATGACCTCTATTTTCTCTGTGACTGATGGAGGGAAATGTTAGAGTAGTAGGCTTAGAAGATATTGGAGAAGTTTTGAAATAACTTCTATGGGTCATGTGAAACAGGGGTCTAAGATAAGGTGACCAGACATCCCGCTTTTGGCGGGACAGTCCCGATTTTTAACAATTTGTCCCGTGTCCCTCGGTGTTTTAAAAAAGTCCCGATTTTTGGAAAGAATGCACGACAAGCTAGGGAACAGCGGGAGAACGGGAAGGGAATATACGGTTTTTGGTGGCCATGTGGCTATTTAGCCAGGATATGAGTTTTATATTATTTTTGTTAATTTTATGTTAAACTTTAATAATAACAAATAATTGTTGAGAACTGATTATCGAGAACTGCTTATCAAAGTTCGCATTGTTGATCAGTTGTTAGAATTCGACCACCATTGTTTGGACTTAATGAACAATGGCATTTTTTGGGATTGGCAATGACGAAAACATTTTGTAACTGTCTCTCAGACGATACACATCGTACTGCGTGCTAGTAAGCTAGTTAAACAAGTGAGGTCATTACAAATCAGCTATTCAGATAATTTAGGTAAGTAATTTATTTATTTATTTCATAAATACATAAATTTTCTTGAATTTAGCAGCCAGTACTCGTATTATTTATATTTTATAGTGGCGACAAAAAGTCTAGCGCCGGCCTTGAAAGTGACACTTACGACTTACATTAAGGCAAATTCATGACCTTTTATTTTTTTTATTATCATTTTTTAAAATATATTTTATTGATTTTTTGCAGAGAGGGAGAGGGAATAGAGAGCTAGAAACATCGATGAGAGAGAAACATAGATCAGCTGCCTCTTGCACACCCCCTACTGGGGATGTGCCCGCAACCAACCTACATGCCCCTAACCGGAATCGAACCTGGGACCTTTCAGTCTGCAGGCTGACGCTGTATCCACTGAGCCAAACCGGTTTTGGCAAATTCATGACCTTTTAAACAACGACAGCAATCTACTAAAAAAAATTCACTCAAATGAGAAATATGCCAAAGAATAAAATAATACTATACATAATTTTTTATTTATTATATTTGTAAATTGTACTTATGTTGAAATTTAAAAAAATATATTACAATACTATTTTTGCGTTTTATGAAAATTTTTGTTGCTCCATATAGACCAAATTTTTAATCAAGGAACCCCCCCCGCGCGCCCCCCCCCCCCCCTGTCAATGGTGTCCCGCTTTACCAATGTTAAAATCTGGTCACCTTAGTCTAAGAGACAAAGGGACTTCTGAGTAGCAATGAGACCCATACTTGTCTTGCAGTAGAGGAGGAATCCACAGACGTTTTTTTGTAAAAGACAAGATAGTCAATATTTAAGACTTTGCAGGCTTGAAGGTATCTGTTGCAACTACTCAACTCTGCTGTTGTAGCTCTGCTGTTGTATCTATTACAGATAATAGATAAATGAATAGCATGCCTGTGTTCCAATAAGACTTTATTTACAAAAACAGGTGGATTTGGCCTGTGGGCCTTATGTTGCCAACTGCTGTAAGTAAAGCATTCACAGGATAAGAGCTGCTTCACGAGACAAATTTATTTGACAGAAGGGTAAAGGACATTGTATTGGTTCAGGTGAGACTTACTAAAGATCTAAACTACCATTGGAACAGTGGGAAAGGACAGGACAGGAGAGCATTTGTTAAATGCTAGTCAGGGAAGGAGGCAATAATCAATAATGTCAAATGCTGCAGAGAGGGCTAGGAAGCTGAGGCTAGAGAAAAGGACATTGGATTTGTTATTTAGGAGGTTGGTGCTGACAGTGAGAGTGGTTAATAAAGGTGCAGGGAGTGGAAGCCACATTTCTCCCATCAGAAATGTTTACACTTCCTTAAAAATGTCACCAAGTTTTATCAAAGTAATACATATACAATAGTGAAACATAAAACAGTAATAAAAGGCTTTCCAGTTAGCAGGCCCCTGCCCATTCTCTCCCTATCTTCACATCCAACCTGCCGGAAGGCTGACACTTAACTCTTTTGACTACTGTTCTGGTAGTTATTTCCATTTGTATAACTAATATGCTGTAGTACTATTTTCTGATATATGAATTTTAGACAGCATCTATTGATGTTCTGTTATGAAATATGAGAATTTAGCACTTTTACATTACTGAAACAGGAATTTTAGGTGTGAAATAGGACAGGTTTAGGAAATTTTGGAAATTTTAGAAATTGGGAGGACCATGGAAAAATCACAGGGCTGCAGAGCAGCAGAAGGAATATTTCCATAGAATATGGGAGCTGAAAAGCTGCAACAGGTATATTTCCATAGAATGAGGGAGCTGGAAACAGCAAAAGGTCTATATTTACAAAATAAAGGGAAGGAAGCCCTTCATCCAGAAGGAGAAGAAAGCCCAAGGGAATAGAAAAACAATAAGAAAGGAGGGGCGGGGGAAGAAAACCTGACATATCCCATGTGAGGTTCCACTTTTGAGCTCGGAAGTTACTATAGTAACCAGTCCAAGGAAATAGTGAACAATCAGAGGGGATATCAAGGCACCAAGATCTGCAGCCTTTATAAGCCGTAGGGAAAATGAACTTGGTGGGACTCTTCCCCCTCCTCACGTGTGAGTCCATTCTGTGGGACTCTTTTCCCCTCCCCACATGGGAGTATGTGCTGTGAGATTCTTTCTCCATCCCCATGTGGGAATCTATACTTGTTCTTCAATAAATTTCCACCTTTGCCATACCACCTTCTGTCCATGGATTCATTCATTCTTCGACTCCGGTGGACAAAGAATTCGGGACATCCTGCCCAGGGAACATGGATGTTCCAGTCCAAAAATTCTGCTTCATTACTACCTGTTCATCCTCTCCCTGCATCTTCTCAATGTAATTAAGTCATCATTGTTCAAATCTGTATTTAATATTTGCTTTATGATAACTATGTAAGTGCAGTTCACTGCTGAGTCAAGTAGCATACTATAATGACTGTGTTTCTGTGTACAACTTTTTGTTCATCTTGGAGTTAATAACCACTTCACTTTTTGCTTAATTATAAAAACAACTAGAGGCCTAGTGCATGAAATTCATGCACTCGGGGAGGTCCCTCAGCCTGACCTGTGCCCTCTTGAAGTCCGGAATCCCTCGGGGGATGTCTGACTGACAGTTAGGCCTAAGCCGGCAGTCGGACATTCTTAACACTGCTGTGGAGGCAGAAGAAGCTCCTGCCACCACCACTGTGCTCACCAGCTGTGAGCTTGACTTCTGGCTGAACAGCGCTCCCCCTGTAGTAACGCACTAACCACCAAGGGGCAGCTCCTGCATTGAGCGTCTGTCCCCTGGTGGTCAGTGCATGTTATAGCAATTAGTCGTTCCACCATCAGGTTGAAACTGAAAGATGAAACAGAGGGCCGGAGACCATGGGATACCAGGACACAGGCTTTATTGGCGATCACCCTGCCGGCCGCCTTCCAGAGGGGGAAAGGGAAGAGAGAGAGAGAGAGAGAGAGAGAGAGAGAGAGAGAATGAGAGAGAGAGAGAGAGAGCATGAGAGAGAGAGCGAGCAAGAGAGAGCATGAGAGAGAGAGAGAGTGAGAGAGAGAGCGAGAGAGAGAGAGAGAGAGAGCATGAGAGAGAGAGCGTGAGTGAGAGAGAGAGAGAGAGCGTGAGAGAGAGAGCGAGCAAGAGAGAGAGCATGAGAGAGAGAGAGAGAGAGAGAGAGAGAGAGAGAGAGAGCATGAGAGAGAGCGTGCCGGGGCGAGAGTGCCTTTTAAGGGGAGGAAAAGAAGGGATGAGGCTTAGGGCACTCAGCACACGCTGATTGGTGGTTTCATGTAAGGTACATGGTTAGGGGCCTAGGGATTTAGGAATCAGGGGTTTAGGGTATTTGGCAGGTACTGATTGGTGGTTCAATGTACAGTCCATATAAGGTGTTCAGGAATGTCCAGCTGCAGGTGGAGTTTACGTCATACTCCGTTCATCAGTTGGGGGAAGGGAGGATCTATCATTCCAGGCTTTTGCTAATATTAAAAAAATTGAGAGTCCGCGCAGGGTCAGGGGATGAAGGTCCGTCTTCCATAGGTACTTCCTGCTGAGAAGGGGCGTCGTTAGGGGCGTCTACCCGCAGTCTCAAGGATTCTGGTGTTAGGTTCTGAATTCAGTGCCATATAGATCTCTCCCACCTTCTGGTTGGTGAATGCCTGCAGTCTGTTCTGCAAAAGACTAGAAAACAGCGCATGAGAACGGGGGTTAAAGAGTAAAATTAAGAGTATAAATACCAGTGGGCCTAATAGTGGGAGGAGCCATGGGGTAAGTGAGCAAAAAACAGGTAGTGTTTTCCATGCTGGACGAGGGGTTCAGCTGCATGATTTCCCCAAGAGACTGGTTGGTGAAGTCTTGAGAGCAATCCTGTTGTGTCACTTGGGAGGTAAAAGCTGGTCCTGAGGCTGCCACAGCGTCACTTGTCTGGTTTTGCTGCTTTTCTGGGCCTGGAGCTGAAAGACAACTGAGACCTAGTTGTTATTTTTAGGGGGGAAAAGAGTAGGGGTTTCAGTTGCCTCACTAGTGATATGAAAGCGGAGAATAGGTTAACTTCCCTGGGAGTGAGGTTCTTATTTTCCCAGTTTTGCCCCTTGCTGGGCATTCACATGTTTCTGGGGCCACATGTTTCTTGTAGGTCCTGAGACAGGGTTTAAAAATAGGTAGAGCAGTGGTTAAGCTCCCTTTGGCAGTTCCAAGCCCTGCTGTGATGCTGAGGGTTAGGAGGAGAGGGATGATCTGGACTCCTCTTTTGTGTCAGATATGATGGGTTACGGGGACAGGTAAAGACTGATAATTGGGGGCTGCATAGAGATAGATGAGGGTACAGGTTCCTGTCCAGCTGATGGGGAGACAGATGTATGTGTTTTCCCCACAGAGGAAGAAAAATCCCTGATCATGGAGACAAGCTGAAAGGTGTAAGGAGAAGTTTCTAGTTCCGCACTCCAAGCTGAGAGGGTAGTCACCATGGCACTACCAATAAGGGGTGACAAATGAGTGATTGAGATTGTGTTGCAGTGAAAGTGGGAGGGAAAGGGAAGGAAAGGAGTAGTGAGAGCCAGGGACCTGGATGGTTGGAGAAGAGGTTAGACACTGAATATTCTGGTTTAGCTTAAGAAGTATTCAGCAACCTTGTCCTGCCAGGCTTGGAGACTGAAGCCTCACTTTCTTGCTGAGAGTTCCTTCTTCCTTTCTTTTTTCTTTATTTCTAAAAGGCAGGGGGTGGGGAGGGCGCAGGCTCCGAAGCTGGTTCCCAGGCTAGCCAGGCCTCTAGCCACTTGAGTTCCAAATGGCCACATTCTTCCTACAGATAATTATCATAGAGGAGATAAGGAGATAAGGCGTTTACAGTCCAAGGAATGGCTTGGCCTTTTGGGGTAAGAGAGTGAAACTGAGGTAGGTGACTGTGGTTTGAGACAACTGGATTTTATGAGGGGATGCATGGTAGCCCTGGCCGGGCACCGAGGTAGAATGAGAAAAGAGTGAATGGGGGAATTTAGTAAGATGCTGTGTAGACGTGAGGTGGCTAATGGCTGTGAGACTGATCTGTCAACCCCCATAATAGAGACTGAGGAGGGGACAAGGGTCCCAGCAAATTCAGAGAGGGCAGAATAAGTGGCCCTAGTGTCAATTAAAAAGGAGATCGGCTTACCTGCCACCACAGTCGTTACCCGAGGCTCTGTCCTGGTGATGTAAGTCTGTGGGGCCCTGTCGGGGCCTGGGCAGCTTCTTCGGTGGCCAGTCCCAGGAGGTCTGGGAGCTCCAAACCGGATCCAGAGGACAGCCATGCTGGATTGGCTGAGGCCATACCCAGAGGAGCCAGACTACAGTCTGAGTTCCAGTGGCCTTCCTTCCGCACCTTGGGCAGGGCCCAGGCGGGGGTCTCGGGTTTGAGCAGGACTTGGCTCAGTGTCCTACCTTGCTGCAGTTGAGGAATGGGCCCGGAAGAGGCTTAGCCCCTGAATTACCCACGGTTGGAGGACCGGCACTTCTTTTGGGGTTCATGAGAGAGGTGGCTAGGAGCTGGAAGGCCCCCTTACTGGGCCTGAGCCTTGGCCTGATCTCGCCTTTGATTTTGGATTTGGGTGTCCTTGTCTCTATTATTAAAGACCTTAAAGGTAGGTTAACGAGGTCTTTTTGAGGGGTTTGTGGACCTGCAGTTGTGGCGTATGTTGGGGAGTAAAGGTGGTCAGGTCAGTGGAAAAAGAAACCTGAGATGCTTCTCAATCTGTGAGGCTGAACATAGAGAATGGGACATGGACTCAAAGAGGGTGCCCTCAGTTCCTGCTGCCTCCCTCAGGGATAGAGTGGACACGAGAATAGAAGAAGCTGTTGAGGAAGGCAGTCTTTGGGCCTGAGAATGAGTGTTAGATGGGAAAGGCTGTTTTAGAGCTCAGGTTCTCAGGATTTGGGCTCTCAGGGACTGGGGAGAAGGCGGCTGCTGGTTAAGAAGGTCTGAAGAGAAAGAGCCTAGGCGTTTTTCAATTTGAGAAAGGTCAGAGAGTGAGAAGGGAAATGGCCAGCCACCTGTGAATTTGTTTGCTGCAGGCCACAGGAGCGGAGATTAGATGGAGAGCACAAGAGAAGGCGGGGGGGGGGGGGGGGGGGGAGGGTTAGAATTCTCAGAGGTAGAAATGCCACATCCTGCCTCCCATTATGAGGGCGGGACCTGGAGGGGCGTTTCAGGGAGACTGAGGCTCAGGAAGCGAACACCCTGAGGGAGAGGAAGGGCCTGTAAATGCCACTGCCACAGCCTCTGCCGCAGGTCAGTGGGCGGGACCAGTGTGTGTAAAGGGGAAAAAAAGTTAACCGTACTCCCGGAGTCCTCCAAGGACTCCTGCACTCCGGCGTTGACCTGGAAAAAAGAGTGCTTAGTCAGAGAGGGACAGGTTTAGGATTGTAAGGAGGTGGCAAGATTGAGACACGTGGAGAGAAACGATCTGCTGGGTTGAAAGAGTCAGAAGACAGAGAAAGGGGTTTAAGAGGGCAAAGAGGACTTCCAGAGGAGGATCTGATGGGTGGAACCTGAGTAAAACAAGTGGGGAGAGCGGGAGGGTGGGTGGGGAGGGGAAAGCCTGTTCATAGGAATCTCGAATGCTTCCCAATCCGGTGGCAAAAATTATCTAGATCTCGGAGGATATTGGAATTTTCAGGCCACAGAGAGACATTGTCGAGTTTATATTGTGGCCAGGTAGAGCTTCTTTGAGGTTATGAGAGGGTTTGGATTGAGGGGTTCCCATGACCGGATGGAAGGGGCCACCGAGAAGTTTGGGAAGGAATAAGAAGCGTCCTTCTTTTCCCTCTGCCAACCTGTAGAAAAAAGGACAGGAGAAGGTTGCAAGGTTGTCACCGAACCTTTCCTGTGGAGTAGAGCAGAGTTTTCCCAGCCAGGTACCTGGGCTTTCGTAGAAAGTAGAATATAGAACATAGAACATAGAACGTGTAGCGCGTACTCGGGAAACTCTGAGGCCCTTCCAGGTCAAGGTAACCGGGAGGGGTGGGGGGGTTGGGAAAATCCCTGAAGCCTACCTGTTAGAAGGAAGCGACGAGATTCCCACATGTCCTGGTACAGCAGGGTTTGAGGAGTGTTCTGAGCAGGCCAATCAACTCTGAACCATGCCTCCGAGCAGAGCCAGAGCAGGAGTCAGAAGCTCGGGGCTAGGTTACCACCGAGCAGAGCCAGATCAGGAGTCAGAAGCTCGGGGCTAGGTTCGAGGATAGTCCATGCTCACCCAGGGTTCAGCACCATGATGAAAGATGAAACAGAGGGCCGGAGACCATGGGATACCAGGACACAGGCTTTATTGGTGATCACCCTGCCGGCTGCCTTCCAGAGGGGGAAAGGGAAGAGAGAGAGAGCGAGAGAGAGAGAGAGAGAGAGAGAGAGAGAGAGAGAGAGCATGAGAGAGAGAGAGAGAGCGTGAGAGAGAGAGCTAGTGAGAGAGAGAGAGAGAGCATGAGAGAGAGAGAGAGAGAGAGAGCGAGAGAGAGAGAGAGCTAGTGAGAGAGAGAGAGAGAGAGAGCATGAGAGAGAGAGAGAGAGAGAGAGAGAGAGAGAGAGAGAGAGTGAGAGAGATCGTGACGGGGTGAGAGTGCCTTTTAAGGGGAGGAAAAGAGGGGACGAGGCTTAGGGCACTCAGCACACGCTGATTGGTGGTTTCATGTAAGGTACATGGTTAGGGGCCTAGGGATTTAGGAATCGGGGGTTTAGGGTATTTGGCAGGTGCTGATTGGTGGTTCAATGTACAGTCCATATAAGGTGTTCAGGAATGTCCGGCTGCAGGTGGAGTTTACGTCATACTCCGTTCATCAGGTGGGGGAAGGGAAGATCTATCAGAAACCAGCTCTCCAACATCCCCTGAGAGGTCCTGGATTGCGAGAGGGTGCAGGGCAGGCCGAGGACCCCACTGGTACACAATCTAGGCCAGAGAGGGAGGCAGGAGGTTGGCCATCTAGGGAGAGACCATGGGAGAGCTCTAGGGCTTGTCTGGCCAGTCTCCTTCAGTCCCCAGCAGCAAGCTAACCTACTGGTCAGAGCATCTGCCCCCTGGTGGTCTGTGCATGTCATAGCGAGCAGTTGAGTGGCCTTAGCATATCATTCGCATATTGGGTTTTGATTGTTGAACGGCTGACTGGACGACCAGACACTTAGCATATTAGGCTTTTATTGTATAGAACTAGAGGCCCGGTGCACGAAATTCGTGCTCAGAGGGGGGTTGTCCCTCAGCCCAGCCTGTACCCTCTCCAATATGGGACCCCTCAAGGGATGTCCGACTGCCCGTTTAGGCCCGATCCCGGACATCCCTCTCACAATCCAGGACTGCTGGCTCCCAACTGCTTGCCTGCCTGCCTTCCTGATTGCCCCTAACCACTTCTGCCTGCCAGCCTGATCACCCCCTAACCACTCTGCTGCCAGCCTGTTTGCCCCCAACTTCCCTCCTCTGCCAGCCTGGTCACCCCTAACTGCCCTCTCCTGCAGAGTTGATCACCTCCAACTGCCCTCCCTTGCAGGCCTGGTCCTTCTCAACTGCCCTCACTTGCAGGCCAGGTGCCTCCCAACTGCCCTCTCCTGCTGGCCATCTTGTGGTGTCCATCCTGTGTCCACATGAGGGCAGGATCTTTGACCACATGGGGGCAGCTATATTGTGTGTTGCAGTGATGAGCAATCTGCATATTACTCTTTTATTAGATAGGATAGAGGCCTGGTGCACGGGTGAGGGCCAGGTGGTTTGCCCTGAAGGGTGTCCCGGATCAGGTGGGGGTTCCCTTGGGGCGTGGGGCAGCCTGAGCGAGGGGCCTGTGGTGGTTTGCAGGCTGCCCACGCCCCCTGGCAACCCAAGTGGAGGCCCTGGTATCTGGAATTTATTTTCCTTCTACAATTGAAACTTTGTAGCCTGGAGTGGAGCCAAGCCTGGGGCTCCCTCCGAGGCCCGCAGCCATTTGTGTTGGGGTGATAATTGAAACTTTGTTGCCTTAAGCGGGTGGGCCCGGCCAGGGTGTGCAGAAAGCTTTGCTTCCCCTGTTGCCGGCGGCAACCCTGGCCTGCTCTCTCAAGCTCCATTCTGCCGCCATTTGTTTGAATTTGTTTACCTTCTATAATTGAAACTTTGTAGCTTGAGTGGAGGCTTAGGCCTGGCCAGGGCAGGCGGAAAGCTTGGCTTCCTCTGTTACCTAGGAAACCTTGCTCTCTGTGGCTGTAGCCATCTTGGTTTGGGTTAATTTGCATGCTGGCTCTGATTGGATGGTGGGCGTGGCTTGTGGGTGTTTCGGAGGTATGGTCAATTTGCATATTTGTCTATTATTAGGTAGGATTGTTTTCATTAAACTTTGTATTCTGAGATAAATGTACATGAAAGTTGTAAGAAATATTACAGAGAGATCCCATGTAGCCTTTGCCAAGTTTCCCCTAATGGTAACACCTTGCAGAATTATAGTATGCTCTCAAAGCCAGGATTTTACATTGATACAATCAAAATACAGAATAATTCCATCACCACAGTAATCCCTCATGTTGTCCTTTTGTAGCCACAGCCACTATCCTTCTCCCCAACCCCCTCGTCAACCCTTTGCAACTACTAGTCAGTTCTCTATTTCTAAAATTTTGTCATTTAAAGAATCTTAAATACCTGGAGTAATATAGTATATAAACTTTGGGGACTTTTTCTTTTCTCTTCACTCAACATAATTCCCTGGATATTTATCCAGCTTGTTGCATGTATCACTAGTGTAAGCCTTTTTATTGCTGAGTAGTATTTTATATTATGGATGTTATAATAATGTAACCCCTCTAATTATTGTGTGAAATGTTTGCTGTATGGAAACCCCCAATATTCTGTTACTTCCAAAATTAATGAACACCCCAATATCTTGATGTAAAAGCTCTGAGCCCTTAAAGTGTAAACGCCCTGCTCCTAGCATAAGGCACACCGTCTGGCCCACACTGATAAGGACACAACTCGTTTATGATGGTCTATATAACCCCGGGATCATCTTCAGTTGTGGTCTTCTGCCCCATAAGAGGAGGACTCCATGTTGCTCTGAGTGATGAACCCCTGATTGCTCTGCTGTGTGAGCCTGAACCAACTGCGGCCGCCTGCCTGTCTCTGTTTTCGTCGTCTGTCCTTCAGTGTGCATCGCCGGGTGGCCTTTGCTGGAGCCTAGGACCCACTAGGAATAGGTAAATAAACCCTGTGTGATTGCATACTAATTCTGTCTTGTGAGTGTTCTGGTTCAGCTCAGCTGTCTAGAGATTGAAGTACCAGGGGATAGGCCATTATTTCTGACTCCTGGTCACCTGCGTTTGTCCCACTAAGTCTAGACAGATAATCAATTAATTGGGGCATAATTGGGAAATGGATGTACCACAGGTTAGTTATTCACCCATTAAAGGACATCTAGGTTTCTCCAGTTTTTGTCTATTATGAACAAGGCTGCTATAAACCGGTTTTTGAGTGAACATAAACCTTCTCTGGGACAAATGCCTAGGAGTATAATTTCTAAGTTGTATAATAATTGCATGTTTAATTTATTAGAAAGTGCCAAACTGTTTTCCACATTGGGTGTACCATTTTACATTCTGACCAACAACATATTAACAATACAGTTTCTCTGCATCCTCACCAGCATTTGGTGTCACTATTTTTAATTTTACCCATTTAACAGATGTATAGTGATATCTCATTGTAGTTTTAATTTAGTTATTTAATGGTTAATGATGTTGAACACATTTTCATGTGCTTATTTCCTGTCTGTATATCCTCTTTGGTTAAATGTCTCTATGTCTTTTTCCCATTTTCTAGTTGGATTTTCTTTTTACTTTGAGTTTTAAGTTCTTAATATATTCTAGATAAAAGTTCTTTTTTGGATATTGTAGTTTGCAAATATTTTCTCCCACTGTGTACTTTGTCTTTTCTTCTTTAAAAAATTATTGAATTTATTGGGGTGATATCCTATCTAATAAAAGAGTAATATGCAAATTTACCGTCACTCCAACACACAAGATGGCCACCCCCATGTGGTCAAAGATGGCTGCCCCCATGTGGACACAAGATGGCTGCCATAAGATGGCCGGCAGGGGAGGGCAGTTGTGGGTGATCAGGCCAGCAGGGGAAGGCAGTTGGGAGGGACCAGGCCTGGATGGGAGAGCTGTTGGGGGCAATCAGGCCTGCAGGGGAGGGAAGTTAGGGGTGATGGGGCCAGCAGAGGAGGGCAATTGGGAGTGACCAGGCCTGTAGGGGAGGACAGTTGGGGGGGGACCAGGCCTGCAGGGGAGGGCAGTTGGGGGTGATCAGGCCTGCAGGGGAGGGCAGTTGGGGGGAACCAGGCCTGCAGGGGATGGTAGTTGTGGGTGACCAGGCTGGCAGGGGAGGGCAGTTGGGGGGAACCAGGCTTGCAGGGGAAGGTAGTTGGGGGGGACCAGGCTTGCAGGGGAGGGAAGGTAGGGGCAATCGGGCCAGCAGGGGAGCTGTTAGGCATTGTTCAGGCAGGCAGTGGAGTGGTTAGGGGGTGATCAGGCTGGCAGGCAGAAGCGGTTAGGGGCAATCAGGCAGGCAGGCAGACAAGTGGTTGGGAACCAGAAGTCCTGGATTGTGAGAGGAATCCCAGATTGGAGAGGGTGCAGGCTGGGCTGAGGAACACACCCCCCCGCCCCCGTGCATGAATTTTGTGCACTCGGCCTCTAGTTGGTTAATAAAATTATATAGGTTTCAGGTATAAAATTCTATAATACATCTGTGTATTGCATTGTGTATTCATCACCCCAAGTCAAGTCTCCTTCCATCACCATTTATCACCCCTTTACCCTCTTCTACCTCCCCCATCCCCTTTCCCTCTGGTAATCACCATGCTACTGTTTGTGTCTAAGAGTTTTTTTTTTCTTTGCTTAATCCCTTTACCATTTTCACTCAGCTCCCCAACCCCTCTCCCCTCTAACAGCTGTCAGTCTGTTCTCTGTATCTATGAGTCTGTTTCTATTTTGTTTGTTAGTTTATGTTGTTCATTAGATTCCACATATAAGTGAAATCATATGGTATTTGTCTTTCTCTGACTGGCTTATTTCACTTAGCATAATGCTCTCCATGTCCATCCATGCTGTCGCAAAGGGTAAGATTTCCTTCATTTTTTACAGTTGTTCTTTCTTTTCCTTGGGCTTTTGTTGCTCTTGGATCTGGAAACTGACCTACATTTGAGTACTATGTTGTCCAATATAGTAGACTCTAGCC
The DNA here is from genome assembly GCF_951640355.1 of Cnephaeus nilssonii. Classification (NCBI taxonomy): domain Eukaryota; kingdom Metazoa; phylum Chordata; class Mammalia; order Chiroptera; family Vespertilionidae; genus Cnephaeus; species Cnephaeus nilssonii. The sequence goes on from NC_137071.1 coordinate 111,150,394, forward strand.
ACCTATGGCTGTTTAATTTTAAATTAATTACAATTAAATAAAATTAAGTTCCTCAGGCACATTATTCACATTTAAAGTGCTCAATAGTCATAGGTGGCCATTGGCTAATTTATTGGACAGTGCAGATACGGAATACATCCATTATCACAGAAAGTGCTATTGGACATTCTAAAGTCTCCTCCTCCCCACTCCTCCCTCCCAGTACAGGGATTCAAATAGAGCTTAATTTCTCAGCTTCCCTACTCCACACATTCTGAAAACATTTAGATATTTTTTTAATTCCCTATTATACTTCAGCTTTAAAGTGGAGACTCTGACAGTTTTATTACTACCTTATCAAGTCACCTAATGATTTTTTAAAAAGTTATTATTCTAAAAGATCATTTATCCAGACCAGATTAGGTAACTGTATGAAGTCTATTCATTTAATAGAAACTGACTTCCAGCACATAATTCCTGGTTTCCTTTCTCCCTAATGTGTTCTATTTTCAGCAGCACTCACAGTTTTCATCATTTCCAAGAAAGCTTCCTTACACCAGCCACATCACAGACCTATTTAAAATCATGTTCAGGGATTTGCTTTCTGTTTTCACAGTTATAGTGAGAAGGCTAACCCCTATTTTGTAAAACTACTGTTTGGAATTCTCTGCTATTTTTTAGATGGCCTCTTATTTAAAAAAATAATAATAACTTTGCTTTCTAGCCTGCTTTAGCCTGCTTGAATAATAAGGAAGATAAACTTAGCTGTCTAACCTTATAGGCCAGAGACTAGATATGCCCATACTCTCAATGCCATGCCAGGTGTATTTTTTAATTGGATAGAACTGTGTTGTTTTCAAGGCCACCAGCGAGATAACCACTAAGCACACATAGGGCTGGCTCTTTAATAAAAAGGGAAGTTCTGCTTGTAGCTTTGCTTAGAATTTGAATTCATTTTCTCTGAGCCCACCACGGTGAATACAGTGTGACTCCAAACTCTACGAGCATTGCTTGATTTATTCTGGTTCTCTGTAACAATAGGAAATAACTTCTTTTGCTTGAGTTTCATTCCTTTCCTTCCATTTTTTTCTTTTTAAGGAAATGACTGTCTACCATGGCAATAAAGCATTTGTGCTCCCTGCAGCTGGATAACGAGAAGAAACACTGACAGGCATATTGCTATAGCAATAATGTACCATCCTTCACAAACAAAAGGCACAGCTACTGACCCACCTCTAGGAAAGCCCAGGCCTTGAACTGTGTCTCCAGTGGTCAGAATGGGTTTGCTTTAACCCATTTGATAATGATCATTTTTGTAACAGCTGCCTAGATTTGGGCTGCCATCTGTGACCAGATTGGGGCTCAGTCTGTGGCCAGGGCCAGCATTTAACTTTAACTACAGTTAGGAAATAATATTGTAGCCAGACTCAAGGCCAGAAAATATATGAAGATTAGGGATTAGTAGTTGTGTGCTCTAACCCCTTAACCTAGCAAGATGCAGATAGTAATAGTTTTAGGCAGAAACATACAACTTCCTCCTCTACCCCGAGGATGTGCATCTTTAAGGCATGCATGCTGTCAATCTCCCCTTCCATACCTATAGAGCAGATATCATTATTTGGTCAGGACCTTCTTTCCTGCTGTGTTCAGATGAGGCCTTAAACAACTTCTCACCACAGTGCCCTATGCAGCTACTACCATTCAATTAGAATTGGCCCAAAAGATTAAACCTATTTATCATCTTTCTCCAGAAAGGTCCATGAACCAAGCAGCAGATTACTCCTGGAAAGATTATTATGATTCTGACAATTTTTTGAGGTCAGAGGAAGGTAGGGAATAATCAACTTAAGGGTCAAACCTGAGGCAAATAAAAATATGTGTACAAGCACTCCCCTGATTCAAAGGTGAAGAGTTGGCACAGGCAGCCTGAAGAGGAATGGAGAAAAGGCAGGAAAGTGTTATTTCCAGACAACCTGCTCTAGTCCTAACTTTGTATACTATTGAAAATAACATGCTTTTGTGACATTACATTTTGATGTGTGAGTCAGTGAATAGCTTTAGCCCCTTTGTTTCTATGAGTAGCCACTGAGACACCCTCAAAACAAGATATAAAAGAATTAGCATATTTTTTCCGTGTATAAGACACCCCCATGTATAAGACGCCTCCCCTACCCTCACTTTTTCAACTCAAAATTAAGAAATCAATATTTTAAACATTTTGCTGGTTTTCCACTTAAGTCCTTCTTCTTTTTTGGCATCTTAAAGAGTTGTTCTTCCTGTTTTCTCCACTGTCGGATCATATACTCAGTGGGAGGAGGTCCAAATTGCCTCTCTGCAGCTCTATTTCAATTAACTTTTGCATAGCTGATTACATTCAGTTTGAATTTTCCAGAGTAAGACAATCACCGATATTTATCTTTTTTAAAAAAAATAAATCTTTATTGTTCAGATTATTACAATTGTTCCTCTTTTTTCCCCTCATAGCTCCCCTCCACCCAGTTCCCACCCCACCCCTTGCCCTTACCCCACCCCCACTGTCCTCATCCATAGGTGTACGATTTTTGTCCAGTCTCTTCCTGCACACCCCACACCCTCTTCCCCCCGAGAATTGTCAGTCCACTCCCTTTCTATGCCCCTGATTCTATTATATTCACCAGTTTATTCTGTTCATGAGATTTTTTATTCACTTGATTTTTATATTAACTTGTTTGTAGATATGTATTTGTTGTCACCTTGTTGTTCATAATTTTTATCTTTGCCTCTTTCTTCTTCTTCCTCTCCTTAAAGAATACCCTTCAGCATTTCATATAATACTGGTTTGGCGGTGATGAACTCCTTTAGCTTTTTCTTACCTGTGAAGCTCTTTATCTGACCTACAATTCTAAATGATAGCTTTGCTGGGTAGAGTAATCTTGGTTGTAGGTTCTTGCTATTCATCACTTTGAATGTTTCTTGCCATTCCTTTCCGGCCTGCATAGTTTCTGTTGAAAAATCAGCTGACAGTCATATGGGTACTCCCTTGTAGGTAACTAACTGTTTTTCTCTTGCTGCTTTTAATATTCTATCTTTGTCTTTTGCCCTTGGCATTTTAATTATGATGTGTCTTGGTGTGGTCCTCTTTGGATTCCTTTTGTTTGGGGTTCTCTGCACTTCCTGGACTTGTAAATCTATTTCTTTCATCAGGTAGAGGAAGTTTTCGGTCATTATTTCTTCAAATAGGTTTTCAATATCTTGCTCTCTCTCTTCTGGCACCCCTATAATTCGGATGGTGGTACACTTGAAGTTGTCCCAGAGGCTCCTTGCACTATCTTCATATTTTTTGGATTCTTTTTTTCTTTTTGCTTTTCTGGTTGGATGTTTTTTGATTCTTCGTATTTCAAATCTTTGACTTGATTCTTGCTATCCTCTAGTCTGCTGTTGGAACTCTGTATATTATTCTTTATTTCAGTCAGTGTATGCTTAATTTCTAATTTTTCCTTTTTCATATCCTTGAGGGTCTTACTATATTTCTCAGAGGTTTCTAGAAGATTCTTGAGTAACCTTATAACCGTGGTTTTGAACTCTATATCCAGTAGCTTGCTTCCCTCCATTTCTTTTTTTAAAATTACTTTATTGATTAAGGTATCACATATTTGTCCTCAAACCCCGCCCCCCATTACCATCCCAAACCCCTCCACACACATGACCCCACCCCCCTGTTGTCCGTTATCACTGGTTAGGCTCATATGCAAGCACACAAGTCCTTTGGTTGATCTTTCTCCTTTATCCCCACCCTCTCCTACCTTCCCTTTGAGGTCTGACAGTCTGATCGATGCTGTTCTTGTTCTTCAGTCTATGTTGTTCATCATTTCCCCTAGATGAGTGAGCTCATGTGTTACCAGGAATACACTTATGGGAACTGAAAATGAGACAAGCAATAATGGTTATGCTGAGAGGCAAATGAATCAGTTTATAGTGAGTTTCTTTCTGGGCCAACAGTTCTTTTGAGTCCCAATTTCTATGTCCAACAGTTCTTTATGTGTACATAACAGAAATGATATTTCAGTTCTGGATGGTGGACAAATGGTGGTAATGCAGGTCTGACACTCTCTGGTTTGGTCCTGGGCAACCTGCAGTGACGCACATCTGCTGATTGCTAGTATGGCAAGGCATCGTCCGCGTCTTCCATCTCTGAACTGTTTCTCTTCTGTCTTCATAGCTGGAGCACTCCTGTCAATTCCTCTCTGTTGCAGGAATCCACATGGTCTCAGAGTTGTTTTCTGAAAATATACAAACATATTCTTGACCAAAAGTTAATAAAGGAATCTTTTCTATAGATTTGACTTGCGATCCTTTTTCATTTTTTGTCCAAACGATTTTCCTTTTCTTGTTTTGACACTATGTATGTTTTACCTGGGTGTCTTGTTGTTAGCATTACAAATGAAAGTTAATTTTTTAAAGTAAAAATTTTCTAGATGTAATTCCCTCCATTTCTTTCATTTGTGACTTGTTTCTTTGTCTCTGCATTTTGGCTGCTTCCCTGTGTTGATAGAGTGACTTTGTGTGCTAGGTGTTCCATAGGGCCCAGTGGTTCAGCCTCCCTAATTACCTGAGGCGGACACTCTTGGTGCATCCCTTTGTGGGCTGTGTGTACAGTCTTGTTGTAGTTAACCCTTGATTGATGTTGGTATCAGTGGGAGGAATTGACCTCCAGGCCAATTGGCTGTGAGGACCAGTTGTGTCTACAATGGGAGAACTTCTGTTCTGGAGACACCCTTATGGGGCAGGACTTGCTTCAGTGGGGCTTTGGTGCTCACTGAGTCTGCCCCCTGAGTGTGTCTCTTATGGATGTGAAGAGTTGTAATCTGGATGGTCTCACTCTGACCACTGGGTACACTGGCTCTTGGATCTCCAAGGAGGTGCAAAGTCAGCCACTGCCCGAGGCCACCCAGCAGGAGCTACAGAAGATCTGCAGATTCCTCCTCTTTGTTTGGGGTTTGGAGGTGCCCAGATGAGGACAAGCTGTGAAGCAATGCAAGCTACTGTGGAGCCTTGGGCCTTCTTTTGGAAGCTCTGGCCTCTCTGACCCAGCTGGAGTTTGTTAGGTTTTAGATTGCAAAAGTCCAGGCCATTCATATGCAAAAGCCTCTGCGTACAGCTTGGGTGGGGTTGTAAATTGGGTGGGGCGGGGTCTCAGGGAATCACCAGGGTGGAGCAAATAGCAATGGCTGCCCATCAGCCCTGCCCTGAAGAGGCCCCTGGGTCTCTGTGTCCCGTGGCACCATGCAGGAACAATGATCGCTGCAAGCACCTCTGAGAGAAAGCCGCCCTTGCATTCCGGCCTGATGCCCGACAGTCCAGTTTCTCTCTGTGTGAGTCTGGGTCCCCAGAGTCTTGCCAGGAACTGGAGTTCAGAGCAGTCGGGAGCTTGTATTTCCCTCCCAATTGAAAAAGACAACAGCATACCCAGTTGCCAGGCCCTTTCACGCGAGCCTCCGTACCTCCACACTTCCACACCTCCGCACCTCCTATGGGACTCAATGCACTTTTCTCTTTCCTTCTAGTTGTAGAATTTCCACTCAGCCAGCCTTTCTGTGGTTTTGGATGATATTCATTTTGTCTTTTAGTTGTAATTTTGATGTGGTTGTGCGCAGCAGCAAGTACAGGTGTTTACCTATGCCGCCATCTTGGTTGTCCCGGTATTTATCTTTTTATTTTTTGACATCTTTATAGGCTCAGAATGCTCAGTCCCTGTTGCATCTGTGCACTCTCCACCTCCACCTCCAATTACGGCATCAGCTGACTTCAGTAACAATAAGGCTCATGATTGGAGGAAGCCTGTTTGACAAGGTATGAGCAGCTATGCAACCATGTGGCTCCCTCCTCAGCTGACTTCTGTGTATAAGACACCCCTCGATTTTCAGTCTAATGATTTTAGAAAAAAAAAAAATAGGGCCTTTCTTCTATCCCAAATCTATACATGGAAAACTATGGTAACTCATTTACCATGCCCTAGATATAACTCTGACCAACAGTGAAGACTGAGTTTGCAGTGGCACCATTCCTTTCTGGATATGCCTTTCAGTTACTGGAAGTCATATTCCTGCGTCATCTCTATTCCATTTCAGGACTCAATACTTACTAGATTGGCTGTCTTTCCAGAGACTTGGTCCACAAATCTACCAAACACTTTAGTTCATCATACTTGAGAACAAATTGCTGTTACTATTTTAAGCTCTCAGACGTTCTCCAACCACAATGCCAAAGAATCTCATTATTGGAGTGACCCTTAAAATTCACCTAGTCCAGCTACCTACCTATTACTTGGATCTCCTTTGCAACATTCTCAACAAGTTATCATTGGACCATTCCAGAGCCAGGGTAACCACTATTTCCCAAGGCACTTATTCCTTATAAGCACAGTTCCTGCTTCTATATATTTATTTATTATATTGTGCCAAAAATCTCTCTCCTGGTTCCTTGTACCCATTGGCCCAGGTTCTGCTTCATGATATCTTACCAAAAAAGGTTCCTTTTTTTCTTTTGGTTAATCCTCACCAGAGAATATTTTTCCATTGATTTTTAGAGAGTGTGGAAGGGAGGGGGAAAGAGAGAGAGAGAGAGAAACATAAATGTGAGAGAGAGGCATCAATTGGTTGCCTCTCACATGCACCATGGATTGGGCCTGTAACCAAGGTACATGCCCTTGACTAGAATTGAACCCAGAACCCTTAAGTCCTCATGCCAATGCTCTATCCACTGAGCCAAATCAGCTAGGTCCAGGAATCTTTTTTTATACATGTAACAGCCTTTAGAATATCTGAGGACAGTTATCGTGATCATCCCTGTGGCTTATCTTTTTCAAGCTAACCGGGCCCTGTTCCTGTGGTTGTTAGTGATCAAGTCCCTTCACCATCCTGGTCATCCTTTTCTGAACATACTTGGCTTATCAATTTCACTCCTCAAGTTTCATAACTAAATGCTTTAAATATGGCTTGATCATAGCTTTAAAGCAAAGCTGTTATTTTTATTTCTCCACCTATTATATTTCTATTGACAATTTTTTAATTTGCATTCCTTTTCTTTGGAGATCATATCACATTCTTGCCTCATTGAGCATCTTAACCATTTCTATTCCCCCTCCCTATCACTATATCCAATCTATTAGATTATTTTTAAAAATATTTCTTGGGCTTCTTCCTCTCTTCCATTCCAATAACCCACACATATAATTTGTGCCTTATCATTACCTCTTGCTTAGATTATTACAATGTTCTCCTAACTAGTATTGCTGTCTCTATTCTTTCTTCTATCCCAATCTGTCCTATGGCCTACTGCCATTTTCTAATGCATCACTGTGCTGGTAGTTTAGTAAAGTCATTCAGGGACTACTGAGTTCAAATCTTAGCTCTATTATTTATAAGCTTTGTGAACTTAAGGAAGTCATCTAAACTTAAAGAACCTTATTTCATTAATCTTTCAATTATGGGTAATAATGGTATCTATCTCAGAGTGAAGTAAATGAGGTACCACATGTAAGTTAGCTCCAGGCTTGGTACACAGTAAATGTGGAATAACTGTGAGTTTTATTATTATTTCTTTTTATTAATTTAAATTCTTTATTGTTTAAAGTATTACATAAGTCTTCTTCTCCCCCCCCCATTGACCTCTCCCAAGCCTATCCACTCCTCAACCCCCTAATCTCTGTGTCCATTGGCTATGTTCATATGCATGCATACAAGTTCTTTGGTTGATCTCTTACCCTCACCCCCCCCCGACCCCCCGCCTTCCCCCATAGGTTGGATGGTCTGATCCATGCTTCTATGACTCTGGCTCTATTTTTGTTCATTAGTTTATGTTGTTCATTATATTCCACAAATGAGTGAGATCATGTGATAGTTATCTTTCTCCAACTGGCTTATTTCACTTAGCATAATGGTCTCCAGGTCCATCCATGCTGTTGCAAATGGTAAGAGTTCCTTCTTTTTTTACAGCAGTGTAGTATTCCATTGTGTAGATGTACCACAGTTTTCCAATCCACTCATCTGCTATTGTAAATTGTAAATTGTGCTGCTATGAACATAGGGTTGCATATATCCTTTCTGACTGGTGTTTCTCTTTTCTTGGGATATATTCCTAGAAGTGGTATTACTGGGTCAAATGGGATTTCCATTTTTAATTTTTTGAGGAAATGCCATACTGTTTTCCACAGTGGCTGCACCAGTCTGCATTCCCACCAGCAGTACATGAGGGTTCCTTTTTCTCCACATCCTCTCCAGCACTTGTCATTTGTTGATTTGTTGATGATAGCCATTGTGACAGGTGTGAGATGACAACTCATTGTCGTTTTGATTTGCATCTCTAATATGATTAGTGACTTTGAGTATGTTTTCATATGTCTCTTGGCTTTCTGTATGTCCTCTTTCAAAAAGTGTCTATTTAGGTCCTTTGCCCATGTTTTGATTGGATTGTTTATCTTCATTTTGTTAAGTTGTATGAGTTTCCTGTAAATTTTGGATATTAAACCCTTATTAGATGTAACATTGGTAAATATATTCTCCCATGTAGCAGGTTCTCTTGTTGTTTTATTGATGGTTTCTTTTGCTGTGCAGAAGTTTTTTATTTTGATGTAGTCCCATTTGTTTATTTTCTCATTAGTTTCCATTGTCCTAAGAGCTGTATCGGTAAAGATATTGCTACAACATCTGTCTAATATTTTGCTGCCTATGAATTCTTCTAAGATTGTTATGGTTACCCATCTTACATTTAAGTTTTTTATCCATTTTGAGTTTATTTTTGTGTATGGTGTAAGTTGGTGGTCTAGTTTCATTTTTTTGCAAGTATCTGTCCAATTTTCCAAACACCATTTATTGAAGAGAGTCACTTGACTCCATTGTATGCTCTTGCCTCCTTTATCAAATATTAATTGAGCGTAATGGCTTGGGTCGATCTCTGGGTTCTCTGTTCTGTTCCACTGGTCTATATATCTGTTCTTGTGCCAGTACCAGGCAGTTTTGAGAACAGTGGCTTTGTAATATAGCTTGATATCTGGTATTGTGATCCCTCCAACTTTGTTCTTCTTTCTCAGGATTGCTGTGGCTATTTGGGGTCTTTTTCTATTCCAGATGAATTTTTGGAGAGTTTGTTTTAGGACTGTGAAATATGCCATTGGTATTTTAGTGAGGGATTGCATTGAATATATAAATTGCTTTGGGTAGTATGGACATTTTAATGATGTTGATTCTAACAATCCATTAACAACGTATGTTCTTCCATTTGTTTATGTTGACCTCTATATCTTTTTTCAATGTACTGTAGTTTTCCGAATATATGTCTTTTACCTCATTAGTTATGCTTATTCCTAGATATTTTAATTTTTTTGTTGCTATGGTAAATGAGATTTTTTTTTTAGTTTCTCTTTCTGTGAGTTCATTATTGGTGCATAAAAAAAACCATAGATTTCTGGGTGTTAATTTTGTATCTTGCTACTTTGCCAAGTTCATTTATTTTATTTTTAATTTTTTAAAATTTTATTTTATTGTTTAAAGTATTGCACATAGTAGTACAAATATCTCCTTTTTTCCCCCCTATTGACCTTCCCCCAGCCTCCCTTATGCCCTGTCGCATGCCCTCATCCCACCACACCAGTGTCTTGTGTCCATTGGTTGTACTTATATGCATGTATACAAGTCCTTTGGTTGATCTCTTTCCCCCCCTCCCCAAACACTTCCCAGCCTTCCCGCTGTAATTTGACAGTCTGTTCCATGCTTTACTGCCTCTGTATCTATCTTTTTGTTCATCAGGTTATAATGTACTTTAATTTCCATAAATGAGTGAGATCATGTGGTATTTTTCTTTCATTGCCTGGCTTATTTCACTTAGCATAATGCTCTCCAGCTCCATCCATGCTGCTGCAAATGGTAAGAATTCCTTCTTTTTTATAGCAGCGTAGTATTCCATTGTGTAGATGTACCATAGTTTTCTAATCCACTCATCTGCTGATGTGCATTTAGGCTGTTTCCAAATCTTAGCTATGGTGAATTGTGCTGCTATGAACATAGGGGTGCATATATCCTTTCTGATTGGTGTTTCTAGTTTCTTGGGATATATTCCTAGAAGTGGGATTACTGGTTCAAATGGGAGTTCCATTTTTAGTTTTTTGAAGAAACTCTATACTGTTCTCCACAGTGGCTGCACCAGTCTGCATTCCCACCAGCAGTGCACGAGGGTTCCTTTTTCTCCGCATCCTCGCCAGCACTTGTCGTTTGTTGATTTGTTGATGATTGCCATTCTGACAGGTGTGAGATGGTACCACATTGTCATTTTGATTTGCATCTCTCAGATAATTAGTGACTTTGAGCATGTTTTTATATGTCTCTTGGCCTTCCTCTGTCTTCTTTCGAAAAGTATCTATTTAGGTCCATTGCCCAATTTTTATTAGATCATTTATCTTCCTTTTATTACGTTGTATGAGTTCCCTATAAATATTGGAGATTAAACCTTTATCAGTGCCAACATTTGCAAATATGTTCTCCCATGCAGTGGGCTTTCTTGTTGTTTTGTTGATGGTTTCTTTTACTGTGAAAAAGCTTTTTATTTTGATGTAGTCCCATTTGTTTATTTTCTCTTTAGTTTCCATTGCCATAGGAGTGGTATCGGTGAAAAAAATTGCTTCAGAATATGTCTGAGATTTCTCTGCCCATGGATTCCTCTAGTATTTTTATCGTTTCCTGTCTTATGTTTAAGTCCTTTATCTATTTTGAGTTTATTTTGGGGTATGGTGTAAGTTGGTGGTCTAGTTTCTTTTTTTTTTTTTGCATGTATCTGTACAATTTTCCCAACACCATTTATTGAAGAGACTGTCTTGACTCCATTGTATGTTCATGCCTCCTTTGTCAAATATTAATTGAGCATAGTGGTTTGGGTTGATATCTGGGTTCTATATTCTATTCCATTGGTCTATATGTCTGTTCTTGTGCCAGTACCAGGCTGTTTTGAGAACAGTGGCTTTGTAATACAGCTTGAAATCTGGTATTGAGAACCCACCTACTTTGTTCTTCTTTCTCAGGATTTCTGTGGCTATTTGGGGTATTTTTTATTTCAGATGAATTTTTGGTGAGTTCTTTCTAGGTCTGTGAAATATGTCATTGATATTTTAATGGGGAGTGCATTGAATCTATAGATTGCTTTGGGTAGTATGGACATTTTGATGATGTTGATTCTACCAATCCATGAACATGGTATGTTCTTCCATCTGTTTATGTCTTCCTCTATCTCTTTTTTCAGTGTCCTGTAGTTTTCTGCATATAGGTCTTTTACCTCCTTAATTAGGTTCATTCCTAGGTATCTTAATTTTTTTTGGTGTGATGGTAAATGTGATTGCTTTTTTAGTCTCTTTCTGTAAGTTCACTATTGGTGTATAGAAATGCAATTTCTTGGTGTTAATTTTGTATCCTGCTACATTGCCTAATTCATTTATTAAGTATAATAGTTTTTTTGATGGAGTCTTTAGGGTGTTTTATGTACAATATCATGTCATCTGCAAATAAGGACATTTTTACTTCTTCTCTTCCAATTTGGATGCCTTTTATTTCTTCTTCTTGTCTAATCACAATGGCTAATACTTCCAGTACTATGTCAAATAGGAGTGGTGAGAGTGGGCATCCCTGTCTTGTTCCTTTTCTTAGGGGAAATGGTTTTAGTTTTTGCCCATTGAGTATGATGTTGGCTGTGGGTTTATCATATATGGCTTTTATTGTGTTCAGGTATGATCCTTCTGTTCCCACCTTGTTGAGAGTGTTTTATCGAAAATGGGTGTTGGATTTTGTCAAATGCTTTTTCTGCATGAATTGATATGACTATGTGATTTTTATCTCTCAATTTGTTTATGTGGAGCCCCCCTCCCTCCTTCAGGTGAACCCCACACACCTATTCCTGTGGCAGGAGCGACAGTGGATGATCAAACCTATTTGGGCAGTGCTCAAATTCGGGGACCAAGGCCAAGGGGAAGTGTGCCGGAGTGCTGGCTGATCCTTCTGTGCATTCTGCCACAACAATGCTGATTTCAATTCTGGACTTCTCTATTGATAAAGAAATGTATTAATCCTGGCCCATTAAAAAACTGAGGAGGCATATGACCTATGAAAAGTGAAAAGAAATCAGTGGAGAAAGGAAAATCACAGGAGTCTGCTATCCTGAGAATCAAGGCTTGAAGTTTGACTGGAGAGAAGAAAAATGGCAGCGGAATAGACAGATGGGTCCCGAGCCTTGTCCCGGAGCAGAAAGAAAGAACAGCTGAGGGTTGCACGGGGAGTATTTGTTGGCGAGTTAAGGGACAGCTATACTCCAGGAGAAGGTGGGGGACTTCTGGACAGGGTTCCCCTGAACAGGAAGCCCCCACTGCTGCTGGGTCCCCTCCCAGAGCGAGAGGATCGGACGTGGAGACAGCGCTATCTTGAAGGGGAAAGTGGATCTTATTGGAAGCCTGAAAATCTACAACTGCGGCAACCACCAAACAGCTGTGAGCCCCAGAACACAGTCCCCAATTGGCGCAAACACGCGGATTCAGAGGAGCTCTACACTCCACTACGGAAAGGTCAGATTTAGCCTGGGATAAGGTGAGGTCTCTGGTCCCGGCAGGAGAGAGAAACGCGTGCACTGTGGGAGCTGGAGGACTGGGGAAAGTCTGTGCCTAGAAAAATCCATGGCTGTTGGGGCTAGCATGATCCCTGAATGTGGAAGGGGGTCCTCAGAGCTGCTAACAGAAGGGATCTTTAAAAAGCAACCCATTTTGATCAGACACAAAAGGACAGCCTAAAATTCTTAAAAGTGTGCCAGCTGCTTAGACCCAAGGGGGAAAAGGGGATTGCACAGATTGTGTGCAGCCCTGTTGTTCGCACACTTGGGCTTTTTCCTCTTCAAATCATTGCTTCTGATTACTAAGCCCAATACATAGGATCACCTAGTTGGGGAAACTCTGGGAGACTGCAGGGAATAGTTGATTTTCTGGAACCTGGGGATCAGAGCGGGGAGTGACCATTGGAGAGCCAGCTCTGGGGCAGCCCACTCCCACAAACCAGTATTGAGTGCCACAGGGAAAGCAGGATCTAAATACAGGAAAGATAGGTCCTATAGATCCGGAAGTCAATCCAGAAACACTGCCACCAAGGGGTTGAATCATGAATTGACTCTTGTGTAATCAAAAAGAAAGGAATACAAGAAATTAAGACACCGCCTGCTTAAAAATCAGGACTAGCTTACAACACTGAGGAGAAGTGGAACACAGGGAACTGCAATACTGTCCTGACTGGGAAACAGGTGTGCCAAACAGAACAATAGAGGAAGTGAATGACCTTCACTACTGCACATTTTATTTTTTTATTTTTTTCATGTTTTATTTAAGAAACTAATTTTTTTCTTTTTTCCTCACTTGATTTTACCTTTTTAATTATTACATTTTTATTTTCAATCAGTATTACTACTACTATTTTACTTTTTTAAAAAGTATCATTTTATTTTCTCTTTATTTTACTTTGGGATTAGTGTTCTACATTCTATTTTCATCTTTCCTTTAGCATCATTTTACTCTATCTCAAATTTACCTTTATGCCAACACTCTCTTCCTCACTTTTCCAAAAAACACCCCATCAGAGCAGGAAAAAAAATTACAAAAAAAGAAAGAATAGCTTAAGGGACATTTGGGGCCACATGGAGCATAATGATATCCACATCAGAGGAATACCAGAATGAGAAGAGAGAGAGCAAGGAATCAAGAACCAATTTGAGAGAGGAAACAAGATGGGGGCATAGGTAAACACCTGTACTTGCTATCTCTTGCAACCACATCAAAATTACAACTTAAAAGACAGAACAATTATCATTCAGAATCATGGGAAAGCTGGCTGAGTCGAAGTTCTACAACTAGAGGGAAAGAAGAAAGAGCATTGAGACTGGTAGGAGGTGCGGAGGCATGGAACAGGCTGGCACCCGGGTGCACTGCTTTTTTAATTGGCGGGGGGGGGGGCGAGATACAAGCTCCCGCTTGCTCTGAACTCCAGTTCTGGGCGAAACTCTGGGGGACCCAGACAAATATGGGGAGAAACTGGACTGTCTGGCATTGGAACAGGAATGGAAGGGTGGCTTTCGTTCAGATGGAGGTGCTTACAGCAGTCAATTTTCCTGTGCTGGGACCTCTCTGGTGCAGGGCTGACTGGCAGACATTACTGTTTGCTCTTCCCAGGATATTCCCTGAGACCCTGCCCACCCAATTTACAACCCCACCCGAGCTGTGTGCAGCAGCTTTTGCATATGATGGCCTGTCCTTTCTCAGCCTAAAACCTGTCAAACAGGCAGCAGCAGCCTGCCTTGCTACACAGCTGGGCCTCATCTGGGCACTTCCAAACCTGATACAAACAGGAGGAATCTGCAGATATCTCTGTAGCTCCTGCTGGGTGGCCCAATACAGTTGCTGACTTTGCACCTCTTTGGAGATCTAAGAGCCAGTGTACCCAGTGGTCAGTGTGAGACCATACCAGATTACAACTCTTCACATCCATAAGTGACACACTCAAGGGGCAAACTCAGTGAGCACCAAAACCCCACTGAAGCAAGTCCTGCCCCATAAGGGTGTCTCCTGCACAGCAGCTCTTCCATTGTAGACACAGCTGGTCCTCACAGCCAATTGGCCTGGAGGTCAATTCCTCCAAGTGATACCAACAACAATCAAGGCTTAACTACAACAGGACTGTGCACACAGCCCACAAAGGGGTGCATCAAGAGTGTCCACTTCAGGTGACTGGGGAGGCTGAACCACTGGGCCCTATAGGACACCCATCACACAAGGCCACTCTATCAACTCAAGGAGACTTAGCAGCTACCCAATACATAGAAAAAACACAGGGAAGCAGCCAAAATGCAGAGAGAAAGAAAGATGTTAAAAATAAAAGAAATGGATGAAAGCAAAATACTGGATATAGAGTTCAAAACCACAGTTATAATCTGGGATGGCGACCGGCAGGAAGGTAGGGAGAGAGAGAGTGTGAGTGAGGAACCCATAGAGGAGAGTGTAGATGTGTGTGGTGTGTGTGTGTGTGTATGAGATAGGGTCAGTTAGATTCTGCAGGTCTTCCAAGGGGCTCCCGAACAGGGCAGCCCTAGACGGCGGAGCCCCGCGCACAAAGCAGACACGTCTCGGCGGTTGGTGCGGACGCAGAGACCACGCCATCTTGGGAAACAGAGCTGCCTGAGACTCGGATCCTGGCTTCTGACACAAACCAGGACCCTGCAGCCACTGGGGACAGAGAACTGCTATCACAGCTTCAGACAAACAAATAAGAATCCAGACTTCCCGGCAGATTTCCGTGAGTCAAAGAGCCTATCCCCCTCCTCGCAGGCGCTGATAGCGCCATAGTAACTGATAGACCCGCCCCTCCCCCAAGCTGCTGAGCGCCCACAGGCGTGCAGAAAGCGCCATAGTAACTGATAGACGCGCCCCTCGCCCAAGCTGCTCACGGGCTCGCGCACAGACAGCGCCATAGTAACTGATAGACCCGCCCCTGGCCCAAGCTGCCGAGCTTTGCGCAGGGACGCGCTCCCTCTTAGGGAATTTGGCGCGCGTTCGCGCACGGGACAGAAGCAGCTCCCCGTCGGGGAAATCTGTCAGTGCGCACAGAGGGCTCCCCTTCGGGGAATTTGGGGGAATTTGGCTCGCGGGTCACAGCTCCCCCTTCGGAGATTCTTAAGAGGGGCTTCCCTTTGGGGAATTTGGCGCGCAGGACGGACTCCGCCCCCCTTCTGGGACTTTGGGAGAGTGCACTGAGCCGGCTCACCTTCAGGTTTTTAAGAATGTGCGCTCTAGCCGGTTTGGCTCAGTAGAGAGAGCACACACAGGACGCAGCCCCACTTCAGGGAATTTGGCACGCCGGACACAGCTGCCTGGGATCCCTGACTCACAGCGCATTCACACTAAGAGCCAGCGACCCCAATTGTTGGTGCGTGCACACACAGGGACCCTGATTCTCAACGAGAAACCGCACAAGGCAACAGAGACTTTGACACTCGAGTCTTGGTGCAGACACAGGGAAACTCTGACTCCTGGCACATGCTAAGGATCTCATTCTCGGCACATACCAACAGTGTGGTGCAGACAGGGCCCCTGATTCTAAATGTGCACACGAGACCACACGGAACACTGGGGACACTGATCCTGGGCAAGTCTGGTTCCCACCAACCAAAGACAGCCACACGTCCTAGTGTCAGTGCACTTCAGTGAAACTAGGGTGGAGCGAAGTCCCCACAGCACACGGCCCAGGTCCACGCAAACAGAAGCTTGAGCTTTCTGGTAATAGCCAGAATGGGGAAACGAAATAACTCACAGAGGAAAGAAAATGTGGAGTCGCCAAGAAAGGAAATTAGTGAAAATGAAGCTTGCAACATGACCGAAAAGGAGTTCAGAGTAATGGTCATGGAATTTATACATCGGATGGATGAGAAAATCAACAACTTATGCAAGAATCAGGAAGAAATGAAAAGTGATATAGCTACAATCAAAAACACCATGGAAAGTTTCAACAGTAGATTACAAGAAGCAGAGGACCGAATTAGTGAGTTAGAAGATCAGGTACAGAAACAAGCTCAAGCTGAACAGCAATTGGAGAAAAAAATTAAAAAGCAGGAGGAAAGCCTAAGGGAACTTCGGGACAACATGAAACGAAGTAACATGCGTATAATAGGGCTGCCAGAAGGACAAGAAGAGCAGCAGGGATTAGAAAATCTATTTGAAGAAATAATGACAGAAAACTTCCCGGATATGGGAAAGATAAAAGTTACGCAAGTAAAGAGAGTCCCAAGCAGGATCAACCCCAAAAGACCCACACCAAGACATGTCATAATTTCAATGGCAAATATAAATGATAAAGAGAGAATCCTAAAGGCGGCAAGAGAGAGACAGAGAGTTACCTACAAAGGAACACCCATCAGATTGTCAAATGATTACTCATCAGAAACACAACAAGCTAGAAGTGAATGGAAGGAGGTATACAAAGTGTTGCAAAGCAAAGGACTGAATCCAAGAATACTATATCCAGCAAGACTATCAATCAAAATTGAAGGGGAAATCAGGAGCTTTGCAGACAAAAAAAGCCTCAGGGAGTTTATCACCACCAAACCAGCAATGCAAGAATTGCTAAAGGGAATACTGTAAAAAGAAGAAATAAACAGGTAAGAAGGAATACAGACACAAAAATAGATATGACTGCAAACAAATACCTTTCAGTAATAACTTTAAATGTAAACGGACTAAATGCTCCAATCAAAAGACATCGAGTAGCTGAATGGATAAAAAAACACGACCCATATATATGCTGTCTACAAGAGACCCACCTCAGAACAAGAGACTCACACAGATTGAAAGTGAAGGGATGGAAAAATATCTTTCAGGCAAATGGAAATGAAAAAAAAGCTGGGGTAGCAATACTTATATCTGACAAAATAGACCTCAAAGTAAATGCCATAACAAGAGATAAGGAAGGCCACTTCATAATACTAAAGGGAGAAATCCAACAAGAAGAAATAATTCTGGTAAACATATACGCTCCCAATATAGGAGCACCCAAATACATAAAAAAACTCCTGGAGGATATCAAGGGAGAGATTAATAGCAACACAATCATAGTAGGAGACTTTAATACCCCACTATCACCATTGGACAAATCCTCTAAACAAAAAATCAGCAAAGAAACAGCAATCCTAAATGACTCACTAGACCAGATGGAATTAATAGACATCTTCAGAACATTTCACCCCAAAGCCACAGAATATACATTCTTCTCAAGTGCACATGGGTCATTTTCAAAGATAGACCATATGCTGGGTCACAGGCAAAGTCTCTTCAAATTCAAGAAGATAGAAATTATATCAAGCATCTTCTCAGATCACAGTGGCATAAAACTGGAAATCAACTACAATAAATACAATCCAAAGAAATCAAACACATGGAGACTAAACAGCATGCTATTAAACAAGGACTGGGTCACCAGAGAGATCAAGGAAGAAATAAAAAACATCATGGCAACAAATGACAATGAAAACACAACAATCCAAAATCTATGGGACACAGCGAAAGCAGTCTTGAGAGGGAAGTTCATAGCTCTACAGGCCTATTGCAAAAAACAAGAAACAATGGTAATAAATTACTTAACCCTACAACTCAAAGAGCTAGAAAAAGAGCAGCAAGAAAAGCCCAGTGTAACCAGAAGGAAGGAAATAACAAAGATCAGAGCGGAGATAAATGACATAGAGACCAAAGAAACAATACATAAGATCAACAAAACCAAGAGCTGGTTCTTTGAAAGGATAAACAAGATTGATGGACCTCTAGCCAGGCTCACCAAGAAGCAAAGAGAGAGGACCCAAATAAACAAAATCAGAAATGAAAGAGGTGAAATAACAACAGACCCTGCTGAGATACAAAGGATTGTTACAAAATACTACGAACAACTCTATTCCAACAAACTGGACAATCTGGAGGAAATGGACATATTCCTAGAAAAATATAACCTTCCAAAAATCAATCAAGAAGAATCTAAACAGCTCAATAGGCCAATAACTATGGACGAAATTGAAGCAGTCATCAAAAAGCTTCCGGCAAACAAAAGCCCGGGGCCTGATGGCTTCACAGGAGAGTTTTACCAAACATTCAAGGAAGAACTAAAACCTATCCTCCTCAGACTATTCCAAAAAATTCAAGTGGAAGGAACACTTCCAAGCTCCTTCTATGAAGCCAGCATCACCCTAATACCAAAACCAGATAAAGACAACACAATGAAAGAGAATTACAGACCAATATCCCTCATGAACATAGATGCCAAAATCCTCAACAAAATTCTAGCAAATCGGCTCCAGCAGTACATCAGAAAGATCATACACCATGACCAAGTAGGATTTATCCCAGGAATGCAAGGATGGTACAATATCCGCAAATCAATAAACGTGATACATCACATAAACAAATTGAAAGATAAAAATCACATAGTCATATCAATTGATGCAGAAAAAGCATTTGACAAAATCCAACACCCTTTCTTGATAAAAGCTCTCAACAAGGTGGGAATAGATGGCTCATACCTCAACATAATAAAAGCTATATATGATAAACCCACAGCAAACATCATACTCAATGGACAAAAACTAAAGACATTTCCCCTAAGAACAGGAACAAGACAGGGATGCCCACTCTCACCACTCCTGTTTGACATAGTACTGGAAGTATTAGCCATTGCAATTAGACAAGAAGAAGAAATAAAAGGCATCCAGATTGGAAAAGAACAAGTAAAGCTGTCTTTATTTGCAGACGACATGATATTGTACATAAAAAATCTGAAAGACTCCGTCAAAAAACTAATAGCCTTAATAAATGAATTCGGCAATGTAGCAGGATACAAAATTAACGCCAAGAAATCTATGGCCTTTCTATACACCAATAGTGAACTTACAGAGAGAGAGACTAAAAAGGCAATCCCATTTACCATCGCACCAAAAAAATTAAGATACCTAGGAATAAACTTAACTAAGGAGGTAAAAGACCTATACACGGAAAACTACAGGACACTGAAAAAAGAGATAGAGGAAGACGTAAACAGATGGAAGAACATACCATGTTCATGGATTGGTAGAATCAACATCATTAAAATGTCCATACTACCCAAAGCAATCTATAGATTCAATGCACTCCCCATTAAAATACCAACGGCATATTTCACAGACCTTGAAAGAACTCTCCAAAAATTCATCTGGAATAAAAAAAGACCCCGAATAGCCACAGCAATCCTGAGAAAGAAGAATAAAGTAGGAGGGATCTCAATACCAGATTTCAAGCTGTATTACAAAGCCACTGTTCTCAAAACAGCCTGGTACTGGCACAAGAACAGACATATAGATCAATGGAACAGAATAGAGAATCCAGATATTGACCCAAACCACTATGCTCAATTAATATTTGACAAAGGAGGCATGAACATACAATGGAATAAAGACAGTCTCTTCAATAAATGGTGTTGGGAAAATTGGACAGATACATGCAAAAAAATGAAGCTTGATCACCAACTTACGCCATACACAAAAATAAACTCAAAATGGATACAGGACTTAAACATAAGACGGGAAACCATAAAAATACTAGAGCAATCCACAGGCAGCAAAATGTCAGACATATGCCAAAAGAAATTCTTCACTGACACTGCCCCTAGGGCAATGGAAGCTAAAGAGAAAATTAACAAATGGGACTACATCAAAATAAAAAGCTTTTTCACAGCAAAAGAAACCATCAACAAAACAACAAGAAGGCCCACTGCATGGGAGAACATATTTGCAAATGGCATCACTGATAAAGGTTTAATCTCCAACATCTACAGGCACCTTATACAACTTAATAAAAGGAAGATAAATGATCCAATAAAAAAATGGGCAACAGACCTAAATAGAATCTTTTCAAAAGAAGACAGAAGGAAGGCCAAGAGACACATGAAAACATGCTCAACGTCACTAATTATCCGAGAGATGCAAATCAAAACAACAATGCGGTACCATCTCACACCTGTCAGAATGGCTATTCTCAACAAATCAACAAACGACAAGTGTTGGCGAGGATGCGGAGAAAAAGGAACCCTCGTGCACTGCTGGTGGGATTGCAGACTGGTGCAGCCACTGTGGAGAACAGTATGGAGTTTCCTCAAAAAACTGAAAATGGAACTCCCATTTGACCCAGTAATCCCACTCCTGGGAATATATCCGAAGAAACTAGAAACACCAATTAGAAAGGATATATGCACCCCTATGTTCATAGCAGCGCAATTCACCATAGCTAAGATTTGGAAACAGCCTAGGTGCCCGTCAGCAGATGACTGGATCAGAAAACTGTGGTACATCTACACAATGGAATACTATGCTGCCATAAAAAAGAAGGAATTCTCATCATTTGCAGCAACCTGGGAGGAATTGGAGAACATTATGTTAAGTGAAATAAGTCAGTCAATGAAAGAAAAATACCACATGATCTCACTCATTTATGGATAATAAAGAACATTATAAACTTGAACAAAAAGATAGATACAGAGACAGTAAAGCATCAAACAGACTGTCAAATTACAAGGGGAAGGTTAGGGAGAGGTGGGGGAGATAAGAGATCAATCAAAGGACTTGTATGCATGCATATAAGCATAACCAATGGATGCAAAACTCTGGGGGGTGGGGGCATATATGGGAGTGGGGTGTGGGGAGGGCAATGGTAAGATATGTACACATATAATACCTTAATAAAAAAATTGAAAAAAAAAAGAAAAAGAAAAAAGAAAAAAAAAACCCACAGTTATAAGGTTACTCAAGAATCTTCTAGAAACCTTCAAGGAACTTAGTGGGACCTTCAAGGATCTTAGTGAGAATGCAAAAAAAAAAAAAAAAAAAAAAAGGAAAAGGACCAGTCAGAAATTAAGCATACACTGACTAAAATAAAGAATAATATAGAGTTTCAACAGTAGACTAGAGGATCCCAAGAATCAAGTCAATGATTTGAAGTACAAGAAAGCAAAAAACACCCAACCGGAAGAGCAAAAAGAAAAAAACCCCCAAAATTTGAAGATAGTGTAAGGAGCCTCTGGGACAACTTCAAGCATACCAACATCCAAATTATGGGGCTACCAGAAGAAAAGAGAGAGCAAGATATTGAAAACCTATTTGAAGCAATAATGACAGAACACTTCCCCTACCTGGTGAAAGAAATAGATTTACAAGTCCAGGAAGCACAGAGAACCCCAAAAAAAGAGGATTCCAAAGAGGACCACACCAAGACACATCATAATTAAAATGCCAAGGGCAAAAGACAAAGAGAGATTCTTAAAACAGCAAGAGAAAAACAGTTAGTTACCTACAAGGGAGTTCCCATACAACTGTCAGCTGATTTCGCAACAGAAACTATGCAGGCCAGAAGGGAGTGGCAAGATATATTCAAAGTGATGAATAGCAAGGACCTACAACCAAGATTACTCTACCCAGCAAAGCCATAATTTAGAATTGTAGGTCTAATAAAGAGCTTCACAGACAAGAATAAGCTAAAGAAGTTCATCACCACCAAACCAATATTATATGAAATGCTGTAGGGTATTCTTTAAGAAGAGGAAGAAGAAAAAGGTACAGATAAGAAATTATGAACAACAAAGTGACAACAAATACATATCTATCAACAGTGAATCTAAAAATCAAATGAATAAAAAATCTGATGAACAGAATAAACTGGTGAATGTAATAGAATCAGGGGCATGGAAAGGGAGCGACTGACAATTCTCGGGGAGAAGGGGGCGAGGGGAGTGTGCGAAGAGATTGAACAAAGAGCTTATACCTATGGACGAGGACAGTGGGGGGGGGGTGAGGGCCTGGGGTGGGGTGGGAACCAGGTGGAGGGGAGCTATGGGGGGGAAAAAGAGGAACATCTGTAATAATCTGAACAATAAAGATTAAAATAAAAAAGAACCAATTTGAAAAAATAATGACAGAAAACTTCCCTAACTTGGTGAAAGAAATAGCCATACCAGTCTAGGAAGTGTAGAGCATCCCAAATAAAATTAACCCAAGGAGACCCACAATAAGACAAATCATAATTAAAATGTGAAAGGTTAAAAACAAAGAGAGAATCTTAAAAGTAGCAAGAGAAAAACAGTTAGTTACCTACAAGGGAGTTCCCATAAGACTGTCAGCTGATTTCTCAACTGAAACTTTGCAGACCAGAAGAGAGTGGCAAGAAATATTCACAATGATGAAAAGCAAGGACCTATAGCCAAGTTTACTCTACCCAGGAAAGATATCATTTAGAATTGAAGGACATGTAAAAAACTTCCCAGAGAAGTAAAAGCTAAAGGAGTTCATCACCACCAAACTAGTATTACATGAAATGTTAAAGGGTCTTCTTTAATTATAATAAGAAAGATAAATATGAACAACAAAATGACAACAAATACATATCTATTAACAATTGAATCTAAAAACCAGAATAGGTGAAGAAAAAGAACAGAAACAGGCATAGATACAGAGAATGTTTTGACAGTTGCCAGATGAGAGGGGATTGGGGGGATGGATGAAAAATGTGAAGGAATTAAGAAGTACAAATTGTTTGTAGCAGAATAGTCATGAGGATGTAAAGTACAGCATAGGGAATATAGTCAATAATTTCCTAGTAACTATGTATGGTGTCAGATGGTTATGAGATTTATTGTGATGATCACTTAATAAGTTACATAATGTCTAATCACTTGGATTTACACCTGAAATTAATGTAATATTGTATGTCAACTGTAATTGAAAAATGGTTTTAAAATGATGTGATTTAAATGTGATATTACATATAGAAAAGCATTTAGAATAACTGCTTTGCTTTTATCACTAGAAAATGTTTTTCTTCCAAAGCATAACTCAATTAATGTCTTACCTTCCCCTATATGCCAGAACCATAAATTCTACAGTGTTAGTTATGCATTATATTCACCTTCTCATATTCATTATGGCTAAATCATTTATACTTTTATATTGCCTTCTTACTGATATTTTTTGCCAAATTCACATATGCACAGGAAGAAAGTTGGTATTTTCTCTCTGTTAGCAATGAGATGCTTTATTGCTGAACTCAATGGCACTACATTAATTCAAAGGGAGAGAGGCCAATGAGATTGGGAATCAAGCCCTTCAATTTCCACATTTATTGCATTTGAAGATGCCAAGACATAATGATAAAGCATTCCAGCAGGCAGAACTCATGGTTTTAAACCTATTTCCTCTCCTGTAGCTGAATGTCACTGCATATGACAAATGTTATGAATAAGTATGTTTCAAGGCCAAAGAGCTCTATGAGAAATCCCATCATTCTAAAAATCCCAAAATCATTTCAGAAATTGAACAATATTATAGTAGCTTAATAGCAAATTTGAATCTTGTGTCTCCAACATATCAAGAGTCATTTAAAGCATCTTGTGAGTGGATTGTGTGTAACAGCCAACATTTCTCTGCTTCGGACCTTCCAGGAACCAAAAGTTAAATTATTCCACAAAGGAAATAAGCTCATTACTTTGTTACCAACAAAATTTTCAAGGTTCATATGGTGGATATAAGCAGGAAGTCAGAGCAAAATAATCATTTTGGCAAAATGATAGACCTATTATACAGTTTGAAATTATGGAGTTCACTTCAGGTTTTTAGAACCTGAATCCCTCATGTACACCAGTTACAATTATTGTCTTAAAAGCATTTGTCCTTTTAAAATAAAAGAAAACAAAAGCTTAAAAATGCAACCGAAGTCTAATAAAATAAGTGCTGAGAAATCCTTGTTGTTTTAAAACTGTACATCAGCCTATGTTCTGAATTTTTTGGAATGAGAACTTTAAAAAACTGTCCTTTTAAGCCCATTAACTATTTACATTTCCAAAATATTCCAGCATTTTCTCATGCAGAACATATCTTCCTCACAACTTTTTACATTCTAAGGTGGCACAAAAATCTTTTGTAAGACAGCATGAGCCAAAAGCTGGTATCACCCTTGCTTACCATGTTTACTGATTTTAGAGAAAGGAATAGAGAGACAGGGAGGAAGGGAGGGAGGGAGGGAGGGAGGGAGGGAGGGAGAGAAATAGAGAGAGATAGAGATGAGAGAGAGAGAGAGAGAGAGAGAGAGAGAGAGAGAGAGAGAGAGAAATATTGATGTGAGATAGAAACATCGGTTGGTTGCCTTTTATATGCACCCCAACAGGTGACTGAACCGGCAACCAGAGCCTGTGCCCTGGTCGATAATAGAACTGGCAACCTTTCAGTGCATGGGACAACACTCAACCAACTGAGCTACAAAGACCAGGGCCATAATTGGCATTTTCAGTTATAGTAAATATAAGGAAATTATTGCTTTGGACCATCTCTCTGTGTGAGGGGGACACAGACAGAAGGTAATCCCAAACTTAACTGGCCTGCTCAAACCTGGCTGTGACCAATGGGACTCACATTTGAACTTGCTTTTAGGAAGAGAGTGAAATAGGAGGGAAAAAAGACACTATGGGAAAGATATGGCTTTCATTGTGTGTTTTAATTTTAAAAATTGATGCATATTCTTTATATGCCTTCCTTCAACCCAAATCCAAATTCACCAGTCTGTAAAGCACTCTTTGGATTTGTTGTCCTGATTTTTTAATTTACCAATAATAAAGTCTCTGCTGGGCCTCAATGCCTTTAATAGTTAAAGTATCTCAATGTTGCTGGTGTGCTTTCCACACAGCCCAACTGAGTTGGTAACACACCTTGAAATCTCAGCAGGATTAATTTTTTCATAGTATGAAAGTTGATGTATAAAATCAACCTTCAAATGATTCAGAAAATAAATTATATATTCATATATTAAATATATAAGTTTATATAATATACAGAAATTTATTTTATAATAAATTATGTATATACACATATATGTATGTATGTATATGGTCTGTGCATTTAGCCACTGTGTTATTTGCATCCCAGAACAAAGCTGATCTTCATGCACTGGAGGGGGGGTGCTCAGCCTGTCCTGCGACCTCTCGCAGTCTAGGACCACTTACTCCTTACTGCCCGTCTGCTCGCTGCTTCTTACTGCTTGGCTTGCTGCTCTTTAGCAATGCCACAGAGGCAGGAGAGGCTCCCACCACTGCTGCTGCGCTCGCCAGCTATGAGCTTGTCTTCTGGCTGAGTAGCGCTTCCCCCTGTGGGAGTGCACAGACTACCAGGGGCAGCTCATACGTTGAATGTCTGCCCCCTGGTGGTCAGAGTGCATCATAGCAACCGGTCATTCTGGTCATTCCGCTGTAACAGTCATTAGGCTTTTATTATATATGGAGAGAGAGAGAGAGAGAGAGAGAGAGAGAGAGAGAGAGAGAGAGAGAGAGAATACAGGTGTTCAGGAGTTCTCTTACATCTTGTGGAATCCCATCTTCATCCCTTCATCCCTTCATTGACATCACTCCCCCAACTCCCCCCAACTGGCAAGTCAGCTTCTCCAAATCCTACTTGGATTTCCAGGTATAGCTCAAATCTGGCTTCCTTCTATGCACTACTCCCTTCTCTGCATTCCTCTAGCACAGTGGTTCTCAACCTTTCTAATGCCGCGACCCTTTAATATAGTTCCTCATGTTGTGGTGACCCCCAACCATAAAATTATTTTCGTTGCTACTTTATAACTGTAATTTTGCTACTGTTATGAATCGTAATGTAGATATCTGTGTTTTCCGGTGGTCTTTAGGCTCTACAGCAGCGGTTCTCAACCTGTGGGTTGCGACATTAGAAAGGTTGAGAACCGTTAGCAGGGTCGCCTAAGACCATCAGAAAACACAGATATTTATATTATGATTCATTAACAGTAGCAAAATTACAGTTATGAAGTAGCAACGAAAATAATTTTATGGTTGGGGGTCACCAGAACATGAGGAACTGTATTAAAGGGTTGTGGCATTAGAAAGGTTGAGAACCACTGCCTAGCACTACTGGTCTCAGTATAACTTGGCACCAAGCCTGATCCCATTGATTGATTGGATTCGTTTTGATATGCAAACAACATAGTGAGTAAATGCACACCTGTGGAATCAGACTGGGTTTAGTTTTCATTTTGCCACTTACAACCTGTGTGACCTTGAACAAGTTTCT